>NC_059293.1:11101003-11163503 GCF_017591435.1 Portunus trituberculatus
AACATAGAAAAAAAAAAAAACAGTAGATTAGTTCGTCAGTACTACCTCACCCTAAGGGAATGAAATATAAGACACTAAAAGATGTAATAGGAAGAAAAGTAAAGAAAAAAGAATATCCTCAAAGAAAAGAAGGAAAAAATAGAAAGAAAGAAAGAAAGAAAAAGAAAGAAATAGAAATATGAAGTAAAACGAAAAGAAAACGGGAGTATAAGAAAGTGGGAAGATTTTGTAATGTCATCCTCACGTAGAAAATAGAATAAAAAGTAAAAAAAAAAAAAGTTAAATACTACAATTAGGTTAAAGACTACGCTTACTTGTCATTCGCAAACATCTATATTTTCTCTTCACAATGAATGTATTTGACTTGGATGATAAGGATTCTCTCTCTCTCTCTCTCTCTCTCTCTCTCTCTCTCTCTCTCTCTCTCTCTCTCTCTCTCTCTCTCTCTGCTTGTAATTTAGAACGCGAAGAAAGCAAGTAGAAAGCACAGCGGCATGAGAGAGAGAGAGAGAGAGAGAGAGAGAGAGAGAGAGAGAGAGAGAGAGAGAGAGAGAGAGAGTTGTCTTGCTTTGACAATCAAGATAAAATATTTGAGCTTCGTATTGATTTTCTAACATGCATTTCTTGTAAAACTTGAAAATATATTACAAAAGAAATTAGTACGGTTGGTTTTCATTTTATTTATTCATTTATCTATTTATTTTTGTATTGTTATAAAAAGATTGAGCTCATCACATTTCATTCTGAGTTTTTTTTTCTTAAGGTATCGGGGAACACAAGGAAAGAAAACAAAATTAAAAAGAAACCGAATAGAATTTCTGTCTTATTTTTTTGACATGAAAGAAAAGAAAATGAAACACGAATAAAAAGAGAAAAAGATTGATGCATTGAAGTTATTTACTTAAAAAAAATAAACTAAAACATAAAGAAGAAACAATAAGCCGATAGGTTAGTTTCGTTCTGTGTTAAGCAAAACTTCAATGAAAAACTGGGCTAGTGAAAACAAACAAAAATAATGATAATAATTAAAAGAAAAGAGTAAATGTATCCTTTAGCTATGGAGGAAAGCAAACTGCAAACAAAATGAAGGAAGAGAAAAGACAAATTAATTTCGTTAAGTGTTAAGGAAGAAAGCTGAGTAGAAATGAAATTACAAGAAATTAAATGAATGAACATCTCGTTTAATTGTGGACGAAAACAAATTGTAAACAAGATGAGGAAAAGAATCAATAAATATTCCCATTGTCTTTCTTATGAAAGGAAATTTTAAAGAAAAGAAATAAATCTATTTATTTGTTAGAAAAAGTAGAGAGAAAGAAAAGGGAAGAAGGAAAAGCATCGTTTAGGTACAATTTGGTTGCAGAAGTAAATAAATAGAAAAAAAAGAGAAGAAGACAAGGAAAGGAATAAAAACATTTAATTACAATTTGGTTCCAGTAAATAAAGAAATAGAAAAAAAACAGAGAGAAAGAAGGAAAGAGAATGTATAAAAGCATCGTTTTGTTACAATTTGGCTACAGAAGTAAAGAGAGAGAGAGAGAGAGAGAGAGAGAGAGAGAGAGAGAGAGAGAGAGAGAGAGAAAGGAATAAAAGCATCGTTTAGTTACAATTTGGTTCTAGGTGTAAAGAAATGATTCAGATCCGTTCGTCTTGCATCACGTGGCGCCGTTTTTATGCGTGGGATAAGGAAAGAAAACAGGCGGTTCATTGTGTCCCGGCGCGGCAAGTCACGTCCGGGAGGCAGAGGAGGAAAGCGTCCGGGTGATCGTAAGGACATGCAAGCAGAGTCCAAAACAAAAGAATAGGTGCTAAAACCTGGTCATGTTGATAGAATAGAGTGAAAAGTGCTGAGTTGAAGAAGCTAGAGGATGAAATGCGCTTGTATGGTTAGATTGAAAGCTGAAGAGTAGATGTGTTAGAATAATGCTTGTAGAGATGGAGGAAAGTTTATTGTGTGAAAAGAATAGGCGTTAAAACTTGGTCGTGTGGATAGAATAGAGTGAAGAGTGCTGAATTGAAGAGACTAGAGGTTGAAATGCGCTTGTATGGTTAGATTGAAAGCTGAAGAGTAGATGTGTTAGAGATGAAAGAGTCCGAATAGAATAGGTGCTAAATCTCTGTCGTGTGAATAGAATACAGGTAAAAAAAAAAAAAAAAAAAGGGCTTATTTGAAGATAATAGAAGGTGAAATGTGCTTGTACGGTTAGATAAAAAAAAAAAACTGAAGAGTAGAAATGTTTAAAGGAAAATCTATTAAGCCCAAACATGTCTGTGCGAAATGAATAAATGTTAAAATAGATCGTGAAAATTGCTTGTTTGAAGAGGATAGAGGTTAAAATATGCTCTTACGGTTAGAGAGAGAGAGAGAGAGAGAGAGAGAGAGAGAGAGAGAGAGAGAGAGAGAGAGAGAGGCGTACATCATCACCGTGAATAACATCGAAGAAGAACAAGAGGAGAATGTAATTAGTAATGATCATCGTCTTCATCCATCTCTTTCCTTTTTATGAAACTTGCCTGTGCTTCCTTCTGTCTTCTTGGAACTTCTTTCATTCTTTCCTGCTTCTCATCTTTCATTCTTTTCGCCTGTTCGTTTTCTTTTCTATTGAATTGTGTCCTCTTTTACTGTTTATCTTCATCTTGTCTTGTTTCTCTTCCTTATTTTCGTTCTTTCTCTTTTCCTTTTGTTCTAGTTAATGAATATCTGCAGAAACTAAAAATGAAGTACGTAGATAGATAGATAGATAGATAGATAGATAGATAGATAGATAGATAGATAGAGATAGATAGATAGATAGAGAGAGAGAGAGATAGATAGATAGATAGATAGATAGATAGATAGAGAGAGAGAGAGATAGAAAAGAAAAGAAAGAAAGAAAGACTGAAAGAAAGATAGACAGATAAAGCAAACTGACAAATCATTAGATAAATCAATAGACTTTCTTCCTTTCTTTCTTTCTTTCCTTTTTTTTTCTCTCTTTCTTACTTATCCGTGGAGAAAGCTGGCTTAATGCTATAGTAGAAATTTAAGAATAATAATAACAATGACAAGAAGAAATATATACAACAATAATAATACATACATAAAAAAATATACTTGACCAAATGACGAACTGTAGAAACAAATACATAAATACAAAAGGCCAGGCGGAGAAGAAGGTAAGTACAGACAGATTCAGGGATAAGTTTTTGCTTCAGGTGTTCCTCTCTCTCACCACCACCACCACCACCACTACCCGCCCCTCACTCCTGGAAGCATCCGCAACGGTGGTGGTGGTGGTTGGAGGCAGTTTGAGGCCAGAGACGGTGCAGTGAGGTGGGTGAGGACTGATCTCTCCACGTGCGCCTCTCTCCTCACCTGTTTTCTCATCTCCCGTAAGCCAAGGTGAGGGTCTGGAGAGGAGAAAGGTAGAGTGAGAGTTTGTCTAGTTTACCTTCACTTGTAGCCACGAGGTTAATGGAAATTGGGCACGTGTTACTATGTTTACCTCGCTTCACTTCCTTAGTTGTCACCCACGCGCTGTCCACTTACACAACAAGATACGTGATACTTTTTTTCGTCTTCCTCTTCGATTTTTGTGATTCGCGATAAGGTTCTGCGTAGTGTTGTGCTGTTAACCCCATCAGTAGCATGACACGTTTTCATATTCATTTTGCTTACTATTTGGTGATTTTATACAGCTTCAGAAACTTATGTAGGGATTGAAATATAGTGAAGACTCTGGCCATTAATCTTCTTACCTCCATAGATCTTTCCTAATGTAAATAAAATCGTTTAATCGTACCTAAAACTCATGGTAAAAAAGTGTTCCAGTACTGAAGGAATTAGTATTTGAGGCACTGTTACTACTCAGGCATATTATTGTACATGTCCGTATTCTTGTTCTATTAGGACAGTCTTTTAAAGGCTGCAAAGTTGTTTAGTTTGATTTTCACGGTTTTTTTTTGGGGGGTTAATCATTCATTAAAACTGTAAAAACAAAAAATTACAACAAATTTCTGTACAACTTGTTTAGTTGGATCGTCTAACCAGTGGCGTGGAATTCCTGTTAAACTCAATAGAATCATAATGACACTTTTGGAAATTCCCACAATTTTCCTTCCTGGTCACGTAGAATTCTTGGTAATCTATCGCTAGTCATACTCGTAAAACACCCTTGGAAACCTGATCATACAACTTCCTTTACAGGGTGTTGAGTGTGACAGGTAAAGAGAGAAAATGTTTAGTAGGTGCACGTTCTATATGACTGTGGGCTGAGAGGTTGTATTTTGTGTGTTATTCACCACTGTCGTCTGCTGGTTACCCAGCCAGCCTTTCCCCTACGGAAAGTCCTCAGAGTTCGTAGTGACCGATCTTCGGGTAGAAATGAGACCACATCACACACAACATACACCGGAAAAGCGAGGCCACAGCCCCCTCGAGTTACATTCCGTACTTATTTGCTACTAGGTGAACAGGGGCTGCACATTAAGATTGTGAGTCGAACGTGCTAACCACTACACTGCACGGTGTGTGTGTTTGTTTGTTTGTTTTGGAAAGAAGTGATTAACTGCGGAATGTCTTTAGAAACTTTCATGAATATATAACGAAGGTACATTTGAGAGAGAGAGAGAGAGAGAGAGAGAGAGAGAGAGAGAGTGTAAGGGGGGGGGGCGTATTCCTTATGAAACAAGACTGAAGCTTTTAGATATATAATCCTTAGGGCATAGAGACGAAAGTTAAAAGACGACCTGGTGGGAATCTTGAGGTGGGTACAGTGGTTAAAACAAGGACGTAAGCAAAATTCCCAGGATCGGTAATCAGGATAGAACCAGAAATAATGGGTTCAACCTGGGAAATTTAGAAAAAAGATAAGGAGGAACTGGTTTTCAAAGAGTGGTACATGAATGGAACGGACTCAGCATTCAAGTTTTTAGTGCTTGGACGTAGGAGAGGTTTAAGAGATAAGAGCAATTAATGGATGGGGTTGATAGAAGATAATTTAACATCACATAAACATCATTTACTCTTGTTTTCATCTACAATACTAAAAGCAGAACTAACATCCTACTACCCACATGCATATTACAGTGTGTCTACTCTAAAGTGGCTCCTGGGTCTGTTTGAATGGTGTGCCTGGGAATACGTGGTTGTCAGATCTTGAGGAAAACAGTGAGCTATCCTTGTCATAAGCGCGCTGATCAACAGAAAACAAATATTATTCACATCAAATCAATAAGCTACAATATGTTTTAAATCCAGGAGCAGTTTTAGAGTACTATAGCAACAAAACCCTCACTATTCCACCCGAGAAATTGAATGAACGGAGGAAACAAGAGGGAAGGTGATAATTTTCAGTGTCCACGAGAGAAAGAAGGCGAGAAGAGAGAAGGCAAAACGGGGAAGATTTATATCGGAAAGGTGCTAATGCCTGACCCCTTTTAGTCCTATTCCTCCACCTTAGAGGAAAAGAGAGAAAGGAGGGAGGGAAAGGACCCACACATGAGAATACATCGTAAGAAATTAATGGAAGCTTCAAGGAGTCATGAGAGGTATACATGGCAGTCCCTATACAAAACACACATACATATCACACTCATCTATAAGTTTACCTAATCTTCATATCAGAGAGAGAGAGAGAGAGAGAGAGAGAGAGAGAGAGAATACATCGACATATCAACATTATTTACAAATTTGCCCAGTCTTTTTATATCAGAGGTTGAGGAAGGGAAGGAAAAAGATCAAAATCTCTATCTGTCAACCAACTCTATAAAGCTGTCTAATCTTTTCATATGAGAGAGAGAGAGAGAGAGAGAGAGAGAGAGAGAGAGAGAGAGAGAGAGAGAGAATAAAAGACCAAAACATCCATCTATTAATTCCATCTATAAATTTACCTAATCTTTTATGCCAGTGAGGGAGGGAGAGAAAAAGACCGAAACATCCATATATCAACATCATCAACAGATCTAACCACTATATCTGCACTAGAGAGGGAGGAAGAGTGGGAGGGTAGGAGGAATAAAGACACAAAGAACATGCATCAATAAAAATCAGCAAATCTACCCACTATTTCTTATACTAGAGAGGAGGAAGAGTGGGAGGGTAGGATGAATAAAGACACAAAGAACATCCATCTATAAACATCAATAAATCAACCCAATCTCTTTATAGAAAACCAGGGCGTGTGGCAGCTCCGAGACAAGTGACAGGTGGGGAAAAAACATCAAATAAACTTTACAAACTGGTGGTGGTGAAGAAAAACGTTACTAGATAGTGGTATTGGTGATGTTAATGATGGTGATGCACGATTTTGTTGGTGACACAAGGACTATCGGTGTATTAGAAGAACAAGGCATCTCATTCTGGTAAATTTGTCCCATAATGTTTTGAATTAAGATAAAGTCACTAGTGGTGGAGGTGGTAACAGTGGTTAGGCCTGTTTTTTTAGTCCGCTTTCTCTCTCTCTCTCTCTCTCTCTCTCTCTCTCTCTCTCTCTCTCTCTCTCTCTCTCTCTTTCTCTTCCTAGCAGCATTTTGCTCGAAATGAAACGGAAAACCCAAGAACACTTTACTTCCGTGTCAACAACCTAGACGAGAGAGAGAGAGAGAGAGAGAGAGAGAGGGGCGGGGGATTATTTCGTTGGCTGGAAAATCCTATGGAATCCCCAGACGATCCTTGTTGCCACACACACACACACACACACACACACACACACACACACACACACACAAGTAACCTTCACCCATTAGAGACGATTATTATTATTTTTGTTGTTGTTGTTGTTGTTGTTGTTGTTGTTGTTGTTGTTGTTTTCTCGTTCTCTTCCTCCATATTCTGTTCTTCATTATCATCATCATCATATTTTATTATTGTTTCTTCTTCTTCTTCTTCTTCTTCTTCTTCTTCTTCTTCTTCTTCTTCTTCTTCTTCTTCTTCTTCTTCTTCTTCTTCTTCTTCTTCTTCTTCTTCTTCTTCTTCTTCTTCTTCTTCTTCTTCTTCTTCTTCTTCTTCTTCTTCTTCTTCTTCTTCTTCTTCTTCTTCTTCTTCTTTTCTTCTTGTTCTTCTTGTTCTTCTTCTTCTTCTCTTTCTCCTCTTCCTCCTCTTCCTCCTCCTCCTCCTCCTCCTCCTCCTCCTCCTCCTCCTTCTTCAGTTGTGAATAATACACCTCTCTTTTTTCTCCTTCCTCACTTTACTCACCCATCTATATATACACATCTACATCTTCTACATCACTCCATTACTCTTATTACTTACTCTCCATTTAGTACTACATTACTCTTTATACATCTGCTACATTATTCCCTCCTTATCTTCTATGTTTTTCCTCAATGCCTTACGTTACGGTGCTTTCATTAGGCCTCTGTGTGTTTCCTGCGTGTTGTCATCAGCTGGGAAGAAAAGAACAAAAGGCTTAAGAACTAGTAATGTCTTCCTCTCCTCCTTGTCCCCACCTCCTTGACTTTCATTGTTTTGTTCTAAGTTGGTTTGTCCTTTGGCTTCGTTGTCACTTTTGCATTGTTTTTTTTTTTTATTATTTTTTCTTGTTATTCTTTTTTTCCAGTAATGTGTTGGTAATTGCGTTTTGATTTATCTTTTTCTTGGCTTCGTTGTCATTAGAAGTTTTTTTTTAATTGTGTTTTCTTTTAATTAGTTTTATTGGTGCTTATTTCCTCTCTCATTCATATGTTGCTAATTAGATTTTAACTATTTTTTTTCTTCTTTTACTTCCGTTGTTCTTAGAAATTTGCATTAAGTTTTCTTTGATCAGTTTTCTTTGGTGTTTGCTTACTTTCGTTTTTCAGTAATGTACGTTGCTCATTATATTTCAACTTCACGAGATTTGTACTTTCTTATATTTTTTTTTCATATTTAGACTTTCATTGTCATTAGAGTTTAAGAATAAGGCTTTTCATTGTCCTCTGTACAATAACCACGCCTTTTTAGGATAGATGACTATGCAAAAGTACCTAACAGAAAGAAAGTCTGGTTTTTATATTATGTTTCTTCACCGATGTCTTGAAATAGATATCTAATTTATGCTTAACTTCCTGTAGAGTGTTATGAAAGGCGAGTTGAGTGACTAATGTTTTGCTATTGTTTTTGTAAGTTTATTCTTCTTTCCTTCCTCTCTTTGTTACCTGGCCATGATCTGAATTGCCTCCCACTGGTCTCTTTGAATAGGCACGTAGCTACTCTTTTGTTTTGACTTGCTGCAGCGTGGTAAGAATTGTATGATGGGAGATTCTTGTGTCGTTATTGTTGTGTATGTTTTTTTTTTTTTTTATTCGTTCCTTTTTCCTTCTTTCTTCTTTTTGTCTTTCTTTTTCTTTCTTTCTTTTTTTATCATTGTTTTTTGCTTTTCCTGATTCCTGTTGTAAGAATGTTGTGTAAGTTAGTTTTATTTTTTCTATTGCTTCATTCTTTTCTAATTCTTTTTATTATTATTATTATTATTATTATTATTATTACTAAGTTCTTTTCTTGCCTTTCCTTGATTCATATATTTTTTTTCGTTTGTTAAGTCTATTCCTTCCCTGGCCACTTTCTTTTCTTTATCCATTTCCTTATTATTTTCTTCTTTCTTTTCCTTAGTTTCTCTTAAATGAAACGAAACTTTTATCTTTTATGTTTCCTGATCTGTAATTGTTGTAAAGTAAATCACATTCTTTTCTTCTTTCTTCCTCTTCATTCCTCCATCGCCTCTTGTTTTCTCTCCTTTCTTCTCTCTCTCTCTCTCTCTCTCTCTCTCTCTCTCTCTCTCTCTCTCTCTCTCTATATTATCCTTCCTTCTTTCATTCCTTCCTTTCTTCCTTCTTTCTTTCCTTCATTCTTCTCATTCATTCATTCCTTCTTTCTATTTCCTATTATTCACTTCCTTTCTTCTCTACTGTTTCCTTTCATTGTTTTCTTCCTTCTTTTTTTCCTTCCTCCCTCCCTTTCTTACTTCCTATCTTACTTCATTCCTTACCTCTCTTTCACCATTACTTCTTTCTTTCTTGTTTCATCCCTTCCGCCTCTTTTTTCCCATTTCTTTGTATCGGTCTTCCTTCCTTCCTTCCTTCCTTCTTTCCTTCCTATAATAACGTTCCTCCTTCCATTACCAGCTATGCAATGTAAATCCCCTTCTGAATAATTACACATCTACCTGGCCTTACAATTCACATCCTTCCTTTGAGTGACGAGGTGACCTGCTATATAGGCGTTCGTGGTTCTTATTCTACTCAGTAAGGCTTTGATCGTCAGTAAGTAAATAGTTGGTCAAGCAGGTCATCGTTAAAGTTTCAGTCAATTTTAGCTCACCAGTTAGTCATTAGTTAGGCTTCAGTCATCAGTACCTGTGAATCATAATGCAAGTTTTTAGTAGCCACCACTACCACCACCACTGCCACTGCTACACATACCACCACCATTACCACTACACGCACCACCACCACCACCACTGCCACTGCTACACATACCACCACCATTACCACTACACGCACCACCACCATCACCACTGCCACTGCTACACATATCACCACCATTACCACTACACGCACCACCACCACCACTGCCATTACCACCACGCACCACCACCACCACCACTGCCACTGCTACACATACCACCACCATTACCACACGCACCACCACCACCACGCACCACCACCACCACCATTACCACTACACGCACCACCACCACCACCACTGCCACTGCTACACATATCACCACCATTACCACTACACGCACCACCACCACCACCACCACCGCCACCACCACCACTGATTCACTGTCCCTGCACAAAAGGAGATAGATCAAAAGCATTGATGCAGAGAGAGAGAGAGAGAGAGAGAGAGAGAGAGAGAGAGAGAGAGAGAGAGAGAGAGAGAGAGAGAGAGAGAGAGAGAGAGAGAGATAATAATTAGGCAACTTAATTCTAACCCTATCAGTTTGTCATATATTGTCTTAATCTATTTATTATCATTCATTCGGCTGTGTGGACCACGAGATATCATCGTTATAGCATATTGCCATCCATTTTGTATTGTGCATAAAGAAATAAACAAACAGACCTCTTGATACATATGAAGGAGTCTGTGATAAATAATGATAGTAATAATGATAGTGATAATGAATAACTCGTACCTTTTTCGTAATGTGTTCATATTCTATACCATTACCAAACCATTTGTATCATTGCGTGACTCGTGGACAAATAATTATTGGGGATGTTACCTTGACTAAACCTTGACCACTAGTAATAGTAATTGAATGTACACTTCGATCCTCATTAAAGATTTTGATCCCTTATTTGAAAGTTAGATCCTTTGTTAGAAAGTTCAATCCATTTATCAACATTCTCTCCTCCAGACGCTTCAGCAGCTACGATGAGGCATACGAGAGGTGGGGAAGGAGCCGCGACTATGTTTTCCTGGAAGGCGGCGGCGGTAGTGTTGGCAACCTTGGGATTTTTCGCACCCGTTCATGGTCATTTCGGTAAGGAGTTATGTGCTGGTATGGTCAGATGCTTCTTCTTGTCAGTTAGGCGTATAGTTTGTCTTTGCCTGTCTTAGTGATATGCCTAATACAAAGATTATAATAGGCCTACTGATTTACAGCTTCCGTTACTTTCTTATTCGTCTTTTTTTTTTTTTTCCAATTGTATTCTGAAGCTGTGGAAGAGCCAAAAAATGTATAACTCTATGATAAAACTGTACCGGAATACATTACGTCAAGTAAGACATTATTACAACTTGGTCTTTTTTTGTTTGATAGTTTTTCGTTGCCCATGGCCAGTTTCTCCTCTCACGTAAAAAAATAAATAAATAAAACAACAATACGACATTTAGATTTATAATACAATCCGTACAACACAATATTCATGACCCAATCGCCTCTCACAAATGCCACACAACAAAGATTCTTGCAGCCTGCCTTACGTTGTTACCTGTGTGTTGTCACTGGAGTGTGTCTGTTCCGTGCAGGGAGCTGTGAAGACCACACCCCGGAGTGCCCTCGCCTTGCCAGAATCGGACTCTGCCAGTCACGCCGACAGTTTATGCTGCAGAACTGTCCTGTGAGCTGCAACGCCTGTGTAGGTATGTGTGTGTGTGTGTGTGTGTGTGTGTGTGTGTGTGTGTGTGTGTGTGTGTGTGTGTGTTGATAATAGTAATAAATGTCACTCTACCTTTCTATCTATCTGTCTATCTATCTTTTAATACGTATGTTGTTGTTGGTAAGTTTATCTATCTGTCTATCTATCTGTTTATCTATCTATCTGTGTGTGTGTGTGTGTGTGTGTGTGTGTGTGTGTGGATGGGTGGGTGGATGGGTGTGTGTGTGTATGTGACCATATAATTCTGATTAGTCTTAATTTTTCCTCCTCCAGCTTCTCCTCTTTCTGCTCCCTCTCCCTCCTTCTCCTCCACCTCCACCTCCTCCTCCTCCTCCTCGTCCCATTACCAACTTAATCATTTACCACCACTACCACCACCACCACCACCACCACCACTCGCTACCCTTCTCTCCCTTTCAGACCCAAACTGTTTCGACCGGAGCGCTCGATGCACCCCGATGGCGCAGAGAGGGTTGTGCGAGACCCAAAAGTCATTCATGTTGGCGCAGTGTCCCCACTCCTGCGACGCCTGCAGGATCGGGGCGCCCACTGCTATAGGCTTCACTAACTTAAAGACTATCATCAATCCGGACTTCGGTGAGATTGGTGTTGGGTTAGGTTAGGTTAGGTCGGGTCAAGTTTCCTTTTTTTTTCTGTATGTCTTTCTTTCTTCGTTCGTTCGTTTTTTCGTTTTTTTCTTTTTTATTGCTTTTTTTTGTTCATTTTTCCTTTTGTTGTTCTTCTTCCCCTCTGTTTCCTCTCCCTCTTCTCTCTTATCTTCCTCCTCCTCTTTTTATATTATCTGTCTGCCTGCCTTTCTTGAGTTCAGTCGTTCGTTTTTTTTTCTCTCTTTTCTTTTTCCTTTTTATGTTTTTGTCTGGTTTTTGTTTTCTTGTTTTGTTGCTGTTCTTTTCCTCCTCCTCTTACTCTGTTCTCTTCTCTTATTATCAGTACTACTTTTCACTTTAATGCATGAAGGTGACCGAGGGCACAATTATACACACATAAAAAAAATAAGAGGAAAAAACTCGCTAACTAGAATTATTTACAAAGGCCAGTGAAATTTTTACTCAGCTTTGGTCACGTCAATTAAGATTTAAGTTATGTTAGTTTCAATCAGGCAAGATATTTTTAAGTTCTATAGGTTTTCATGAGAATTATTTTCAGATTATAGAGATGATGCTTCAAATTTTTTTTTGCCATTGATATTAAGTTATATAAGATATTGTGAAATGATATTGGCTCCCTTAAAATTCTCAAAGGCTGTAGAGATGATCCGTCTGGTTTTCTTTTCTTTCCCTTTTTTTCTTCTATTGATGATCCAGAATCCTTGAACCTTGAAAACTCGCTTGGCTGGACACGTGTACCTCCCAGAAGAGCGTGTTTGCAGCGCTGGTAATCAGCGAATCACTTGGGAAAGCGGAACTTGTGACCAGATTATGAAACGCTTCTGCCAACACTTTCCTGCATTCTAAAGCCTCTAGTTGAAGATGTAATGGTTTTTACGAGTGTATTCATAGTTCTAGGAACAGATTAACAAAAGTTCTTTACCATTAGCAAGAATAACACTCTTGAGAACTCGGTTAATCATATCTGTACTCTGAAAAGTCGTAGTGAGAGAGCAAAGCATTTAAGGAAAGGCTCTATTTGAATTTACACAGTTTTTAAGGGTATTTTTATGCTTTTCGTGACAAATTAACAAGATCTCTTTATCATTAAGGGGAAAAACATTATTGAAATTCAGACTAATCTTCTCTGTAACCTTTAAAATTATTGTAGTGAGAGCGAAGCGTTTCGGAATGCGGTGCTGGGTCGTGATGCGCGGCTGGAGTGACTGGTCTGGCAGGGTGCAAGGCCTGGCCGGGTGGTGGGTGACTTGGGCCAACACGTTCCACCTGACTAACGCTCGTGCTGCTCTCTGTATCTTTTTTTTACTTGTGTACTTGTTCCTTCAGTTCACGCTACACAGTGCAAAGACAACGAGACTCTGAGAACAAGTTGATTATGTTCTTCTTTCATCGTGTTTCATTTCTAAGTTGCTGCGTGGTCAAGATTGTTTAGTGATTGAGTATAAATTTATTCAGTTTGCATAGTAGGGAGAGGCTAAGACCTTGAAAGCGAGTGAGAAATAAACACAAGGAAATTTAGTTTTTGTTACATCTTGTCTCATCCATGAATTATTAAGAGAACAGAGGAGAAAATACAATATCTATTTATGTACTCATTTATTTCCGTCTTTGTTACTCATTTACGCGTATTGAAAAGTCATTAAGACTGTTTTCAGAGGCAACAGAGAGGAGTAATCAGATTCTCGTGGATATTTCCTATCAATATCTGTTAAACTATCCCTAGAAACGTGAAAACTCTCTTAAAGAAGAAAAAAAATTACTTTCCACTGCTAAGATCTTTTTAAGGGTAGGTAGGGAACGAGAAACGAGAAAGCGAGATCCACTGAAGATAGTAAAAAATGGTTAAAATCTTAGGATTAGTGTCTTCAAACTTAATGAGTTTTCCTACTTTTCCTCCTGCCAGATACATTGCACTCTAGTAAATTTGATCTGGCTTCTACTTCACTGACCTCTATATCCCTGACTGACTGAGCTCTCCAGTATCTACAACTCTCCAGCATTTACTTGACCTCTGTTTTGCTGAAGGGTACCCTGCACTCCATTCACCTGTCCTTGTGTGTGTTCCTTACAGACTGTGGCAGGCCTTATCCCCCGCAGGCAGGACGAAGGAAGCGCCAGATTATCTTCCCCGATGAGATCGAGGATATCATGAAGAGATTCCCGCCGGGCGCTGTTGCCAACCCTCGCCGCCCACAGGTAAGTAGAAAAAAAAGTAAATAAGAGAATAGATAGATACAGAAACAGGTAGAGATGTAATATACGGCAAATTGTGACGCAAGATTATGTGCTGTTTTGATTGTCGAACTTTTTGACATCTAATTAAGTAGAGAACACTTAATAGTACTTTATAATTTGGTGAGAAGTTGTAGCTCATCCATGTCTTCTCCTCACAGCCGCAGGAAGGCACCCAGCCAGTCGTGCCACTGTCATCGCCAGGTGAGCATAAGTT
Source organism: Portunus trituberculatus (assembly GCF_017591435.1). NCBI lineage: Eukaryota > Metazoa > Arthropoda > Malacostraca > Decapoda > Portunidae > Portunus > Portunus trituberculatus. The sequence continues at coordinate 11,115,152 of NC_059293.1, forward strand.
TGTGTCTATCCTGGCCTAAAGATAAGGTGTCAGGTTGTTAGTGCTGAGTTATCAAGAAGGTTCAAAAGAAGATTAGACCAATTCATGGATGAGGATGATGGGTGGTAATAAGTAGATATGTATAGTACAGGCTTTGTGACTTACAACATATTAGTATAAGAAAATAAAGGAAGCAAGAAGCCACCAGACCAGCACTTGTCTGTCCCTGCATGAAACATACCTACCTACATATTTTTGCCCATCATACGCATCCATATATTAGTCTAATATTCCTTTAAACTTCCCTAATGACCCTTATTCTATAATACTCTTATCTTTCATTGCTTTCATATTTTATCTATTTATTCATTATTTTTTTTTTTTTTATTTTAGCCTAACTCAAAAGGCGTAACTTCTTCAAGTATGTCTTTTTCCCCATTTGTGTCAATACACGGTGCTTTCCCTCTCACAGGCACACCGGCGCCGGCACCATCAGAAGGTCTCGGTGACCTGAGTGTGCACGACACCTTCTGCGGCTCCACGCCCATCACAGACCGCTTCCTGCTCACCGCCGCTCACTGCGTCTTCGATTCTGACCAGCCGTGAGTTCACACGCTCCTTCCTTCACTAATACATTCGTCATTTGTATTCACCCTCTCGTTCATCCTTTAACAAAAAAGTTAAAAAATCTGTCAAAATTTTTACCTCATAATGGATGTACAGATGGGTCCCTGCTTGATGAAGCAGCATTCCTACTCTTACTTTTGTCTGCAGCGACATGTCAGTTTAAGAGATTTTAAAAAGTAAATATCATAGGCCAGAAGTCATGATACGTCAGTTAAACCACTCCCCTTATCACCTCATACGTCCTCTCTCTCTCTCTCTCTCTCTCTCTCTCTCTCTCTCTCTCTCGTGACCCAGAGTGAGGACTGTGCGGCTGGGGGAGCTGGACTTCTCACGGGAGGACGAGGCCAACGCGAGACCCGTGGACTACGCCGTGGAGCAAATTATCGTACACCCCGACTTTGAGTGAGTAGTGTGTGTGTGTGTGTGTGTGTGTGTGTGTGTGTGTGTGTGTGTGTGTGTGTGTGTGTGCCTAAAGAAGGTATCACACGGGCACTTTTTCCTGCGGTGTCATGTCATGCGACACCATTTCTGACGAGATGTCACAAAAAAGGGAGATTTCGCTCGATGCGGGGTCCACGGAAACTATCGAAAACTCTTGCGGATTTCCTGCGAATAGCAGTCATTGAAAGTGTGTAGTGAATATAATGTATTAAATATAATGTTGTAATATACTTATCATTTAATTGGTGTTAGGTATCAGTACTTGAGTATGAAAATTCAACTGTTAGATATGAGCATGGAACATTGATTTGATTTTGTAGTTTGTTTACATTCTGCTTTCGCCCATCCCGGCAGTACCGCCTCGAATCAAACCAAAAGATTATCGGCTGCTGCATTATCACCCATTACGACTCCACTTACATGGGGAAGACAGGTGGAATACACACTGATTGACTTGGTTCTCGATCAGCCACCTCTGTGGAACGCCTCTTATCCCAATGGGCCAATTGTACTTCATCTTCTAGAATCTAGAGACAGCATCCTGCTATACTGGCTGCTTTCTTCCCTTCTAGCTAACCATTTTCGTGTCCACATCCTCCTCATCCTCTGTTACTGTACTCGTTCTTCTTCTTGCAAAGCAAGTACACAGACTCCCACTTTTTTTTTTTAAGAGGGAGAACTGCCAAGGAAAAAAAAAAAAAGGCGCACTGGAATTGTAGTCTCCATAAAAGACTCAAAAGAATTAGTCAAAATTCAGGGACAAATGTCTTGACACCTCTCTCTTAAAAGAACTTAAGTCGTAAGAAGATGAATTCCAGAGTTTTTCAGTGAAAGGTATGAATGACTGAGAGTACTGGTTAACTATTGTATTAGAGGGTTGGACAGAATAGAAATGAGAGGAAGAGGAAAGCCTTGTGCAGCGAGGCCTTAGGAGAAAGAGAGGCATGCAGGTCACAAGATCAAGAGAGCAGTTAGCATGAAAATAGCGATAAAGGATAGAAAGAGATGCAACATTTCGACGGTGAGAGAGGGAGAGGCTGAAGACAGTCAGTCAGAGGAGGAAAGCTGCTGATGATACCAAAAGCTTTTGATTCCACCCTATCTAATAAAGCTGTATGAGTGGAACCGCCCCCCCCCAAACATGCGATGCGAAGAGTACTCCATACAAAGACGAATAAAGCCCTTGTACAGAGTTAGCAGTTGCAGGGGCGAGAAAAACTGGTGGAGACGCCGCAGGACGCCTGACTTCGTAGAAGCTGTTTTAGTAAGAGATGAGATGTGAAGTTTCCATTTAAGATTATGAGTAAAGGATAGGCCGAGGATAATTAGTGTGGAAGAGGAGACAGTTTAGTCATTGAAGAAGAGGGGATAGTTGTCTGGAATGTCTGCTAAAATAGCTCGGTTAATGGCACCCATGCTTGGTAATTTCGCTTCTTCTACTGTTTGTTTTGTTGTCCCGCTGCCGCGCGTGGTTGTTGTCTTTCTTGAGATGCCGTGTGCTATTATTTCCTGCGACGTCTCGTCGGACATGCTGTCACATGACGCGATTTCACAGGAAAAGACCAACTGTGTGATACGGGCTTTAACTTACCTAACCCGTTCCCATGGTCCTCCTGTGGCAGTCCATCGTCGCTGGAGAGGTACAATGACGTGGCACTCATCAAGACAGTGGAGCCGATGCAGTTTAACGAGGTGGTGTTTCCCTTCTGCCTCTCCGACAAGACCCCGACCCCCGGCTCCAGTGTCACCGGCGCAGGCTTCGGTCTCGTCAACGCCAGTAAGTGCACCACGCCGGGCCTTCACACCCTGCTGGACATCAGCTTATTCATCCCCTCTAGATGTAGCATCTCCCTACAGGGCTCTTCAAGGCATCTCCCACCAAATCTCTCATGTATTTCCTCCTCTCTATGACTTGAACTCTTTCAAGAAGGTGGTTTCAAGCTATCCTTTAATTTTTGATGACCTCTTGAATGTTCAGGTAGCGGCACCTTAGTTGGTATTTATTATCATTATCATCAGTCATAATAATTTTCCTTATTATTATTATTATTATTATTATTATTATTATTATTATTATTATTATTACTATTATTATTATCATTATTATTATTGTTGATTTTATTATTATTATATTATTATTATTATTATTATTATTATTATTATTATTATTATTATTATTATTATTATTATTTCGATGCCCTTGGCCAGTATTCCTCTTACATAACAATAAAAAAAATATGTGAAGTACAAAGCCTCTATTAAAGAATCTCATAGTAAGGCGTCAGGGTGAGGACTTTAAGTTTTGGCCTTGAGTGTTAAGGGCGACATGGTGGAGGGATGTTGTAAGTGTTGTAATCCCATGTCAACGTTAATTAACCTCCCCTCTTCCCGCAGCACACAGACCCTCGCGGCTACAAGAGGCGGACCTGGAGGTGCTGGAGGCCTCGAGGTGTGAGAGCATCTTCGAGCGGGAGCAGTTCACGCCACAGTTGAGGCTGAGGTATCCACAGTTGCTGCAGGGCCAGAGTATCCTGTGCGCCACCTACCCTGATAGGAGCGCCTGCCAGGTGAGTGCGCTTGCAGGACTCTCACACTGTTGTATTTTGTACCACTACTAGTGATGTCAACTACAGGTCACAAAAAAAACTCTTAAACAGCTAAAACGTAAATAAATGAATTAGTAGTTACAAAAATAATTCAGTTGTATTATGGATGAAGCTCTAAAAATTTTCCCTCTGGATTATGTCAGAAAGTCCGAGTTTTTTTTTTTCATACATATATCTTTTGATACCTTGTGATCGCTTGTACTCCCTTGTACTGTCTTGTCATGTTTTGAAATGTCTTGGAATTCCTTGTAATGCCTTGTAAACAGTTGCAATAGCTTGTACTCCTTTGTAATCCATTGCAATGTCTTGTAATCCATTGAAATACCTTGTACTCTCTTGTAATACCTTATAATCCTTTCGAAATCCTTGTAATTTTGAAATTCTTGTAATCTTCTGATATCACTCTTAACGCCTTTGTAATTTCATGTAATCCTTTAATATCAACCTTAATTCCTTTGTAATTTCTCATAATCCATTAACTTCACTCTTCTTCACTCTTATAATTCCTTGCAATCCTTTGATATCGCACGTATATCCCTTATAACATCTCGTATACCGGTGCAATCTCCTCAGGGTGACTCCGGCGGCCCGCTCTACATGGACAGGAACAATCTGCGCTTCCTGGTGGGCATCGTGGGCAGCGGCGTGTCCTGCAGGGCCAACGGCATCTCTATCCTACCGGGCCTCTACATCAACGTGGCGGACCATATTGAGTTCATTGACAGTGTTCTCTACAGCCCGTCCCCCTTCTGAGCACCAGGACGCCGTGAGGAAAACCCCTCTCTCTCTCTCTCTCTCTCTCTCTCTCTCTCTCTCTCTCTCTCTCTGCGCTTTAATCTGTTAGTGGTAACTGTCCTGTGCATTTGTTAGTCTATCATAAAGACTGTTTCATACTAACAACTGCTACTACTACTACTACTACTACTACTACTACTACTACTACTTGGAGCTTTAAAAGAAAACGTAACAAATATAAGGATGAAAAATGCTGAATAGAAAGAGGTGGATATGTTTTATACAGCAATTGCCACGTGTAGGCCTAACGGCTTCTTGCAGCTTCTTTCTAAGACGGAAGCTGCTGAAGAGGTGAGAGGCGAGCAGTCCCTTTAATATCATCCCAGTTATCGTTCATCTGTCATTCTACATTACGCTGTGTCGCCAGAAAGGCTGAACAGCGCTTCCCGTACACTCTTCAAGTGTGCCTTAACGTAAAAAAAAAAAAGGAAATGTAAATAATGTTCCAATGGTAACCAGGATTTTGAAACACTTCCACGCTGCACCTCCGCTCTAGTTGATGTTACACGGTGGGTTTTGTTTGTTTTTTCATGTAGGAGGGAAAAATTGGCTTAGGACTACAAAATTTGTTGAACAAATAGGCCCACTTAGATGCCAGTCCCCAACACGGCGGAGAGGTGTTTTCTTATGGTTCTAGTGATAGATTAACGAGATTTCTACATTCTTAAGAGGAGAAACACTCTTGAGAGCCCGGCTAATGATCTCTGTGACCTTTGAAAGTAGTTGTGATGAGATTAAGTCGTGTTGAAATTGACAGGAAAGGAAATGTTAATTAGATTTGTTATTATAGTAAAGACTTCTCACTTTTGTTTTACGTAATACATTATGGGGAAGATATTGCACTCTCTCTCTCTCTCTCTCTCTCTCTCTCTCTCTCTCTCTCTCTCTCTCTCTCTCTGTGTGTGTGTGTGTGTGTGTGTGTGTGTGTGTGTGTGTGTGTGTGTGTGTGTTTTTCTTCGTCCTCTATTTCCGTGAGTTATATAAGACGTTTTATGTGTCTATTAATAAAATTAGTTTCTTTGACCTACAATTCTGTTAATTTCTCCTATCCCATGTGTAAACCAGAGAGAGAGAGAGAGAGAGAGAGAGAGAGCACAATATCTTTCCCATAATACATTACATAAAACAAAAGTGAGAAGTCTTTACTATAATATCAGATCTAATTAACGTTTCCTTTCCTGTCAATTTCAGTATTTTCAGTATTTTTATTCCTCTGAGAGCAGGAAGGTGGGGACTCCAGGGTTTTGACAGCTCTCGGTTGCCATGAAGAGCACAAGAGCGTCCGCAAGTACCATAAACAAATCATGCCACACGCCTTCATTGTTTCCATGTCATTGTGTTATTCAGGACAAACGTGAATTCCTTGATTGAAAAAAAAAAAAAAAATAGGGAAATGTAAACAAACTATATCACTCGCCTTTATTGTTTTATTGTTATTGTGCTGTTGAGAAGAACAGAATTAAATGTTTTGACGTGAAAGAAAAATAAAGAAATCAAAAGTGTGAGATTGTATTGATGTATGAACGGTACTATCGGGAAAGCTTAGACGTGTTATGAGTCTGAGTGGTGGAAACTCCAAACAGTAGATACATCCTGTGTTTTACTATAGTGCTAACATTAAGCCCAGGTAGAGGCAAAGGTTTCCCATGAGACACTTACACTCTCTCCGCCAAAACCCCTCTTCTTCTCGCCCCTCCCACTGCCTCTCTCTCTCTCTCTCTCTCTCTCTCTCTCTCTCTCTCTCTCTCTCTCTCGGTAATAAAACGAAATGAATATTATTTCTACACTGGCACTTGTCGTCTGCCCCGCTGCTCTCTTAACATAAAGGCACAGGCACAGACAATGTGTGTGTGTGTGTGTGTGTGTGTGTGTGTGTGTGTGTGTGCACGCCAATACAAAGTGTGTAGATTAAAAAGACAGTAGGAGAAAAGAAATGAAAAAATGGAAAGATGGAATGAGTAAACAAGTGAGGGTTAAACACCAATTATTAAACATACAGCTTTGTGATTGGTCGCTCTCACACACACACACACACACACACACACACACACGGATAGAGAGAGAGAGGTCTCAGAGGCTCAGACTAGTTGACTTCGTGAGAGCGTAGCGTTAACACTATTACCACACAGCCACCTCAATCACCACACGCCACACAAATACTAGACGCCACCATCTGATTCCACCACAGTATCATCAGACACCACCACACCACACCACAGTACCACCAGACACCACCACAATACACCAGACACAACCACAACACAACACACCAGACACAACCACACCACACCAAACACCACCACAACACATAAGACACAACCACACCACACCAAACACCACCACAACCACACCACACCAGACACCACCACAACACACAAGACACAACCACACACACCAAACACCACCACAACACACCAGACACAACCACACCACACCAAACACCACCACAACACACAAGACACAACCACACCACACCAAACACCACCACACCACACCAGACACAACCACACTACACCAAACACCACCGTGACACAGGCCTATACATATTACACAACATTATCACTATCACCACCACCACCACTGTACCATCAAATATCCCCACATCATTACCACAACATTGCACCATACCACAACACAGGCTTATACAAATAACATAGGCCAATTGAAGACAACACCATCACACAACACTAGACGCACCACACCAATGTATCTTTGGCGCCCCGAGCTACCCAGCCCAGCCAGCCACGCTCATAAGCCAGCCACCCGTCACGTTCGGCCCTCTACTCCCCGCCCCATCACAGCCCTGCCACAGTTAAGACCTTCACATTTAACGCAATACATCGGGTTTGTCCATGTGTTTCTAAGTATTTTTAAGACTCTGGGTGTAGGAGAAGGTGGAGGAAGTGGAGATAGAAAGGAGGGGTGGAGTGTGAGGGGGTGGGTAAAGGAGGAGGAATCACCCTATAGACGTGTTAAAAAAAAAAAAAAAAAAATGTACCAGGACAAATATTTTCTGGTTTATCAATGAAGTTGGCATTGTTTTGATATCCGATTTGTTAATAGCAAAGGAAAGTAAGTTTTAAAGCCTAGTAAGATCGAGTCTAGCTGTGTTTTTGTTTGTCGAAGAATAACATTGAGAACTTTTTTTTTATAGATTATAGCTTTTTTTAATTAGCACACCTAAATTTGCTTTGTTGTCTGATGTAAGATTTAAAAGATATAAAAAAAACATGACCCAAGTAATAATATTTGATTATCTAGTCTAACTATTCGTATTTTCCAATTTAACGTATTTATGACTACAAAAATACAAACATTATTTTCTTTATGCGACAAGGCATTCATGATTTCTTCATCTCGTTGGGAAGTAAAAATATTTAGTACTCGGAAAATGTAATATAATCTAGTCTGGCTGGGTTTTTCCTCCTCGATATTATATTGGTTTTGTGGCGCCGTTGGTAAAAGTACAGGCACTTCAATGGCTGCTACTCTTTTATTGCTGTGCTCGGTAAAGTTATTATATTATGTATGTCAGTTACATATTTTTCTACTTCAAAAAATATAGTGTTTCGCAGTCTGGGCGCCCTTTTTCTTTTTGCGATTTTCAAAATGGCTTCCGGTACGTAAATATAACATCAGTCACACACCCTCCCTAACCTCCTGCCGCACTGCACACCACGACTTAGCTGAACAGCCTTGTTTGTCCAGACCCAAAGAGTTAAGGGAAGCCAGAATTCACTTCGTAAGATAGATAAGTAACCCACAAAAATGAGTTAGATGAAGTCATGGTTTGTCTCCGTTCATAGCCCCGCCAAGACGTCCTCGGACCCAAACACAGACGGTCCTTCATCCTTTCCATTCTCTCTCTCTCTCTCTCTCTTATATATATATTGACCTCAATTTCCAGGATTTATACGAATTTTCAGATACTTTCCCCATGATAAAGTGAAGAAATTGTTATATAGAAGGAGGGAATGACTGGGATGGGAAGGAAGGTAGCCGATGGTTGGCGGGAACCTCGGTGGGGCAGGGCGGAGTTGGGCAAGACTAGCTAAGGCGCCGAAGATGCATTGGTGTGATGTGTTATGTCACTTATATGTTGTGTGTGGTGGTGGTGGTGGTAATGGTGGTGTGAAGGAGTTTAATAGTAGTTGTTGTACCAGCATTACTATTATTACTGTTTGTATGTGAATGATGATGATGATGTGTGTGTGTGTGTGTGTGTGTGTGTGTGTGTGTTTGCTAATGTTGCTGCTGCTGCTACGTTTCTCCCCCTCCGGCCTCTTTTTCCCACTAACAAAGCTTGGTGCCGGCCTTTTTTTTTCATAATACCAGTTTTGTTTGCTCTCTCTCTCTCTCTCTCTCTCTCTCTCTCTCTCTCTCTCTCTCTCTCTCTCTCTCTCTCTGTGTGTGTGTGTGTGTGTGTGTGTGTGTTCTTTTCTTCTTATCGTTCTTTTTCTTGAACTTCCTTTCCTTTATTCATCTTCTTTTCCTTCTTCGAACTCCTTGATCACCATCACGACCACCACTATCTTCCTATCCTCTCCTCCTACTCTTTCACCTCGCTGCGGAAATAAAGACCTTAAAAATTAATCTCTTGTGCTATTGGGTCACTGGTGCTAACCTGTGTGTGTGTGTGTGTGTGTGTGTGTTCCTCAAGGTCGCCCGCTCATTACTACATCCTTGGCTTGATTGCCGAGTCTTTTCTAGTTCCTTACCTTCTCCTTGTCTCTGTAAGATAAAAGTAAATACGCTTCTATTTTCAAACAGCTTTGGTCTAACTATATATAGTATTCATAGTATTCATTACCAAAGAAAAAACATTGTAAGTTTAGTATTAAGGAAAAGTATGAAATATTATGACTCGATTTCTTCCATATTTCAGCGTCTAATCAAATGCAGAGTCCTTCCCTTTGACTTTAACGGAAGCTTTGATATTTACAAAGTCTATATCAGGATTATTAGGGATTGTTTCATTATATCATTCGGCCTCATCGGTACTAGGAAAAAAACATGCATAAGAACCTGATACATTACCGCACGTTGTTATATATATATATATATATATATATATATATATATATATATATATATATATATATATATATATATATATAAAATATGTACAATGTTGAGAATATGAGCATCTGTCATAATTAAGTGGGTAAATTATATACTTTGTAAACATTATATAAGTAAAGTTAAATCAAATAGAAAATGAAGGAGCAAGGAAACCAGAGAGATGAAGAAATAAATTAAATAAGCAAACAAGAAAGAAGGAAAGAAAGAAAATGAAAAAAAGGAAAAAAAAAAAGTAGGAAAAGAAACACATCAGGATTTAACTTTTGATAATATATTGTTTTTTCTCTTTTCCTTCCAATCACTAGTCAGTTTTACTCATACATACATACATATTCATAACCGCAAACCCTAATCTCGTATCTAGTCTTATCTTATACAGGTTATATTCTTATCTCCTTCTCCCATTAATTCACCTTTATCTGTCTTTGTGCATCATGTGGGGTGTCATCATCAACACAGATAGTGAGTGAGCGAGTGTAGTGTATGAAGTGACAATGATCGTATAAGTGGAACAGTTCTGGTGATAAGGTTCGTACACCAAAGCTTGCTATCGAATCTGATGTCAAGTAAGGTCAATGAAAAAGTGTTGGATGTCAGCTAAAATAGTGATTGAATTAAGTACAAGTAAGATTGAAAGTCTGCAGAGCTTAATGTGAGAGACTATTGTTATTAATATTATTATTATTATTATTATTATTATTATTATTATTATTATTATTATTATTATTATTATTTATTTATTTTTGTCACTATTATTGATATGCAACCGTTTTCTTAAATTTATTCGTGTATTTTGTCATAATATTCTGTTTCATTGTCAATATAAAGATAAAAGAAAATAGATTAACGAGGAAAGAAAGTAAATTTACATATTTGGAAAGACGTGTGTGTGTGTGTGTGTGTGTGTGTGTGTGTGTGTGTGTGTGTGTGTGTGTGTGTGTGTGTGTGTGTATCCAGACAGATAGGAAACTAAGAGAGAGAGAGAGAGAGAGAGAGAGAGAGAGAGAGAGAGAGAGAGAGAGAGAGAGAGAGAGAGAACACATGCCAACTCTTTAGGGGAACAGGAACGTGCGTGACTGTGGTGGAGAGACAGGAAGGAACAGAAAAAAATATAAGAAAGACAGAAGTATGCAAAGTTTTTCTCCATATATTCTGCGCTCAAGAGACTATAGCAAGTAAATATATATATAAAGAGGATCTACGTATAACAATCATTCGAAGGACGTGCGTGTATAAGAGTGTGCATGACAACTTAGTAAAATGTAAGAAAAATATATTTGGACGGATGTATTTACCTAGTTGTAGTTTTACAGGGTGTGTGTGTGTGTGTGTGTGTGTGCTTTTCACCACGGTTATTCACCACGGTCGTCTGCTGGTTACCCAGCCAGCCTTTCCCCTACGGAAAGAGCTCAGAGCTCGTAGTGACTGATCTTCGGGTAGGTAGTGTGTAATTCACCACGGTCGCCTGCTGGTCACCCATTCCCCATTCCGGAGCGAGCTCAAAGCTTATAGACCAATCTTCGGGTAGGACTGAGACCACAACACACTCCACACCGGGAAAGCGAGGCCACAACCCCTATTTACTCCTAGGTGAACAGGGGCTACACATTAAGAAGCTTGCCCATTTGCCTCGCCGCTTTCCGGGACTCGAACCCGGATTCTCTCGATTGTGAGCCGAGCGTGCTAAGCACTACACTACGCGGTGTGTGTAGGTAGGGTAGAGTGTGTGTGTGTGTGTGTGTGTGTGTGTGTGTGTGTGTGTGTGTGTGTGTTATATTTACCTAGTTGTAGTTTTACAGAGTCTGGGCTTTATGCTCGTGTGGCCCCGTCTTCTTATCTGTGTGTGTGTGTGTGTGTGTGTGTGTGTGTGTGTGTGTGTGTGTGTGTATTTACCTAGTTGTATTTACCTAGTTGTAGTTTTACATGGCCTGGGCTTTATGCTCGTGTGGCCCCGTCTCCATATCTACACTTATCCAATCTTACTTTAAAAGTATGCACACTCGTTGCAGACACTACTTCTTCATCTAAACTGTTCCACGTCTCAATACATCTCTGCGGGAAACTATATTTTTTAATATCTCTCAGACATCTTCCTTTTCTCAGCTTTTTACTATGCGATCTTGTGCTTCGGATGTCATATTCTTCTCTCAGGACCAGTTTCTCATTATCCACTTGGTCCATTCCGTTGATCAATTTATAAACTTGTATCAGGTCTCCTCTCTCCCTTCTTTGTTCCAGGATTGGTAGATCCATAGCCTTTAGTCTCTCCTCATATGTCATCCCTTCAAATTCTGGAACCATTCTTGTAGCTATTTTTTGTAGCCTCTCCAATTTCCTTATGTGTGTGTGTGTGTGTGTGTGTGTGTGTAATTCACTGTTTGATCTGCTGCAGTCTCTGACGAGACAGCCAGACGTTACCCTACGGAACGAGCTCAGAGCTCATTATTTCCGATCTTCGGATAGGCCTGAGATCAGGCACACACCACACACCGGGACAACAAGGTCACAACTCCTCGATTTACATCCCGTACCTACTCACTGCTAGGTGAACAGGGGCTACACGTGAAAGGAGACACACCCAAATATCTCCACCCGACCGGGGAATCGAACCCCGGTCCTCTGGCTTGTGAAGCCAGCGCTCTAACCACTGAGCTCTTGGGCCGTGTGTGTGTGTGTGTGTGTGTGTGTGTGTGTGTAATTCACCTCGGTCGTCTGCTGGTCACCCAGCCAGTCTTCCCCATTACGGAGCAAGCTCAGAGGTCAGAACGATCTTCGGGTAGGACTGAGACCACATCATGTGTGTGTGTGTGTGTGTGTGTGTGTGTGTGTGTGTGTGTGTGTGTGTGTGTGTGTGTGTGTGTGTGTGTGTGTGTGTGTCCTGAAGGAAGCCTTAGGAAAAGAAGGGAAAAAAAGGAAAACTGAAGAAAATACTCCTCAGGAAGTTACAGTAGTTATCTTGCTCAGTCTGCCCTGAAAAAGTCAACCTTCGTTAGATCCTTGAATATAAACCCACCACACTTCCCAACATAATCCCGTGCTGTGAACAGTGTATTTTTAACTTGCTCTGCTCTCTTACATAAACCCTGGAGATTATAGAGGCGCTGTGTAATAATTCATTGGGAGTTTATATGGGCGGTTTTATATGTGTCCTAGCTTGGCAGTGTTGTTTACGGAGTGAGGGAGAAGCAGGTGGGTTATCCTCCTCCTCCTCCTCCTCCTCCACCTTCACCTGTCTGCTTCCCTCCTCCGCCCCCGCCTGTCCACCCGCCCATCATGGCTCGGCCCTACCTCCGAATCTGGCTTTTTCCAATGTCCAAGGTGAGTTGCGTCATTATGTAATGCTAAGTGTTGGGGAAGGTGGCTGCAGCGGCTCAGCCCTCCCGTCATGTCCACCTACTGTCACAGCCTGTCTTGTGACGCACTCTTATCTGCTTCACCTTTACCTTTGGTGAATGGGGTGTGGCGCTGATGTGTCCCAGGCTGTTGTGTTTATCAGTACTGTAGTATCCATGCATGCTGGTGGAGTGGCTCATCTTGGGAGAGTCACTGTGGTGATGAACGTTCAGGGGTAACTGAGGTAAATGTGAAGCACACGTATTTAGTTTGTTGGGAAGACACCTCGAATTTCTGTTACTTCTTCTTGGTTAAGATGAAGCGCTGGGTGACATGATGTACAGTAGGTACTTACAGTAGTGATGAATGAAATCATGGAGTTTTATTTTCCCAGTCAGCCAGTAAGGTATTGGAGATGACCTTGCTGGGGTCTCATAAGGTGGACCCCCTTGCATCCCATCACTTAATCAGTACAGATTGGCAAGGACTGAAGTACAGAGATCCATATATAATGTTTTCTTATTAAAAAAATACCTTTGACAGTGTATAATTGAGGCTGATATTAACCACCTCACAATGATGTAGCAGTAAATATTTAACTTCGCACAGCAAGACAGGTTATAAGGCTTTTGACACTTGACACCCATGATGGTAAACCTTAGCAATGGTAGCTCCTTATGTGTTCTATTGCTGTCTCTCTCCAATATAGGTAAGCTGGGTGGCTGATAAAATTGTGATTTAACACAATATATCCTTTCTTTTCTCCTGTGTTTCCAACAAACTTGGCAATATGGTAGAAAAGTAGGATCTTAGGGTAGGGGAAGCAAAATAATGCCAAATGTGGACATCATTAAAATGTAAGAATGAGACATCATATTTTGAAAAAGTGGGGAACTTTCTAGCTTTACCTAATTTAATTAGGGGTTTTGCTCATCCTAAACCTTCCTGTTAAGGTCATTTATCTAACCTAACATAACTGTATACCTAGATAGGAAGTGGAAGGTCTAGGGTGTAGTTGGTTGACTGTCCTCAAAGGGTGGCAGTGCCAGTAAGTGTTCAGCAATCAATTGATTTTCACAAAACACTGAGGGAGCTGAAGAAATGTACTCCTAAGTTGTCTTGCTTATGGAAGTGCGTTACAAAATCCTAGTATTTAAATTCATATCCACTGCATTTGGCTGAGCAAAAGACATCAGAAACAAGGATATACATATTCATTAGATTTTTTCTTTTCTTTTTATATATTTATAGCCTATAGCACCTGTAGGTATACTTGAAGAGTATATGGGAACCGCTGTTCAGCTTCCACCTATTAGCAGTGCAGGCAATTTTATTTATAGTGGTACCCAAATTAGGGCCCATATCACCACCCAAGTGCATCTTTGGTGTAAGGCAATTACCTCTCCACTTAGAACCTGGGTATGATGGTAACATGTAGGGAACTTTAAATCACTTGATAAATGACGAAGTTTCAAGATGGCATGTGGTGGGATTCAAACCTACACATGGACATCTGCCCGATCCCACCCTTACCACCTTATCCACTACATCACCGCCTCCCTAGAGGCAGCATTAGCATACATTATTATAAGAATGCTTATCAGGACATGACACAGCAGTGTAATCTTGCAGCTGTTTACATGGCTGGCCAGTCTTCCCAGCTGCTGCTCCAAAGATTAATTCTAATGATCTTATTTGTGGTTCATTAGATATCACTGGCACATGATGTACAGTGGATTGTGGTGGCCAGTGTTCAATTTAAGGTAGAATACATTCATTAACACATACACTCTATAATTTTAAATCACTCACATGCAGCAAGACCATTTGTGATGCGCGGAGGAGGGTGGCCACGGGCTGTGAGGGTGGCTGGTGTGGTGGTCCTGCTGTGTGTGGCATGGCTCCAGCTCGCCCTTCCTCCTCTGCCACACGACCCACAGTCTGTCCTTGGAGGTGCTGCCAGAGAGTCCCCTGAGGCTGACCCTGCACTCAACCTGCAGCGCAATCCCACCTCTAAATTCCTCCATGTATGTTTGTGTGTGTGTGTATCTATGTACCTTTTCTATTGTACATATACAGGATCTTAGCTACTCTTGTGATCCTATATTATCAACTTTAGTTTTGTGTATATGTGCATCTGTAGGTGTTCATGTAGTCTTTTGTATGATTATATTAACAGTTCCCTAAAGAGAAATTTATAACCACCTGTCACAGTTCATCTGCATAAACCTTGTTACCTTTTGATTACAGCATGCTTGTGATTTTCATTAATTTTGTTCCATGTAAAGCTTAAAAATGGAAGATTGTATCAGATTGATTTGAACATCGCCAAACTTTAGACAGTCGAAGTGCCTGTAAGATGATCTTAGACAAGTGGACAAGATAAAAACACCTTGCAGCATTATTACCAGTGAAATCTATAGCTACTCATATTGTTCCAGGCCAAATCAGATGGAGTGAAGCTGTCCTCAGTGCCTCAACTCACTGAGGAGCAGATAAGGGAGATCAAAGAACAGATCCAGAGGCGCAGTGGTAATGAGACTGTTCTGAATGAAGAGCTCTTTGGTCCAGTACAGCCTGACACCATTGTTATTGCTGTACAGGTGAGGTTGTGGGCTGCATTGGCATGTCTTTCTAGTTATTGTGTATTGCTGTTTCTCTCTCTCTCTCTCTCTCTCTCTCTCTCTCTCTCTCTCTCTCTCTCTCTCTCTCTCTCTCTCTCTCTCTCTCTCTCTCTCTCTCTCCATCTGGATTTAATGATTTATGGACCATGTTTTTTTTGTTTTTATTTAGTTTTTGTCCAATATAGTTGCATTTTATGTATTTTTGTAGTGTTAGATCAATATTTGTAATTGGTTAATGAGTGATCTATCAGTGTACCTATCAGCAGAGGGGCTGGGAGTGAGAGAGTGTATATGTGCATGTGTGTATGTATTCAGTTGATATTTGTGTATTGTCTGTCTATTTTGTATGGCTGTGTAGGTGGATCGTGGAAGATGTGAAGTAGTGAACAAGATACTTAAAATGAAATGAGTGTTTTTTATTTAGAGCAGCATTTCCTAATGTGTGCTAGCATCCCCTGGGGGAGCTGAAATCAATTATAGAGGGTGCTGGGAATTGATGCACACACTTCACTTTCTTTTAACCTTCTAATAACACAATATCAGTTAGGGGTGCTGGACCGCCTATACATGACAACGGGGTGCTATGGTCAGAAAAGGTAAGGAAATGCTGGTTTAGAGGATGGGAAAGTAAGTGGGTCTTTTTTCCAGCACATTTGATTTCTATGGCTAAGGAAAGAAGTAAGTGGATAGATAAGATACAGGGAACATGTGAAAGTGGAATAGAGAATAAAATCAAGAAATCAGCAGGCAGTTATTGTGAGGCATCAGACGACTCACAGTATAGTACATGCCAGCCGTGTGTAGCATCCCCTGTTACTCTTGCAGGTACACAATCGCCTGGAATACTTACGTCACCTTATAGTCTCCCTGGCCCAAGCACGGGACATTGACACAGTGCTCTTGATCTTCTCACATGACTATTATGACGAGGACATCAACCAGCTCATCACCACCATTGACTTCTGCAAGGTAACCCAGTGCTTCTGTTGCTGCTGGCTGTTGTGCTTCTGATTCTGTGACTTGTTTGGGTAGAAGGGTACTTTGAGTTCTTGTATAGAAGAGTATTTTAGAATTTGTGTTTAGATGAGTATTGAATTTTGTGTATAGCTACATTAGAAGATTTTTGGAATATTATTTTGAATTTAGTGTTAAGAAAGGTGTTTTGAAACTTGAGGTATATATTTTAAAATTTGTGTTTCGAAAGGTGTTTTGGAATTTGTGTTAAGGGTATTTTGAAATTTATTTACGTGTCTTGATCATTGAAATCTTGAATTATTTTTACTTTCTTCAGGCACAACATGTCATAGTGCTTTGAGGGAATGATTACTATTCTTTTGTTGGTTTTCAGGTGATGCAAATTTTCTACCCACACTCGCTGCAAACCCATCCATACACCTTCCCTGGAGAATCACCTGGCGACTGCCCTCGAGACACCAAGCCAGAGGAGTAAGTATTTAAGTCTGTGTGTTCAGTGTGTGTTCATGCTTTAATTATCTTATCTCTGTATTTCTACATGAAGTGTTTTCCCTTGTCTGTTTGTAGGACACCCAGAGCCAGCCTGTGTGGGATTGCCAGGCAGTATATAGATCTTCATACTATACTGTTTCTGTACTATAACATATAGCTTGTAAATTGATTGTGATGCATACAGAGCTGCAAGGACTAAGTGTGTGGGCACCCCAGATCTCTACAAGCATTATCGGGAGGCTCGCTTCACACAGACCAAACATCACTGGTGGTGGAAGGCAAACAAGTAAGTATGTGTTGTTGCTTCATGTAATTTATATTACTTACATTGCTCCTTGCTGTCTGGTGGTATTCTTATGATTTGTTTTTAAACCATCAAGTGTACCATAGGTTTTGAAATCTCATTGTGCTAGTGTATTGTATGTAATATATCTAATGACATGAATTCAAACTATTATTAGCTGTAGTACTTGTGAATTGCTCATAATATATATGAGTAATTCTTTGTGATCATATTTTGTGTTCTGCAAGTCTTATAAAGAAGTCTAGGTAAAACTTCATAATGTGGTCTGGATGATGGCCTAGCTACACATGATGACTGCTTGATGAGAACACTGTCGCCATATTTCCTGCACATCTAAAAGGAAATTGAAAGAAACAGCGAGAGACATTGCCTCCTCCTTTATATGTTATTTCTACAATGAAATATAGGATCCTCTCTTACCTTGCCTCCTTTGTATTTTGTTTCTACAATGAAACAAAGGATCTTTTCATGGCTTACCTCCTTTTTATTCTATTCCTACAATGAAACAAAGGATCCTCTCATAACTTGCTTTCTTTATATTTTATTCCTACAGTGAAACAAAGGATCCTCTCTTAAATTATGTATATGTGTTTGGAGATCTCAGCCTGGTATACAGAGAAAAACAGATAAACCATTAATTGCTTTATCTGCTTACTGTGGATGAGTGCAAGAGTTGTGTGCATTTCAGAATCTTTGATGATGTTTGGGTTCTGAAGAACCACACTGGGCTGGTGCTGTTCCTGGAGGAGGACCACTATGTTGCTGAGGACTTTCTGTACATGCTGAAGCTCCTGAATGCTGCTGTGCCTCGTGCCTGCTCCAAGTGTTCCCTCATCACCCTCGGCAACTACCTGAAGACTTACAACTTTCACACTGATGCCAGGAAGGTGAGGCGGGCATAGCATTGCTATCTTCGTCCTTCCGAGCTATAGAAGAAATGTTGAATGAAGGGTTTTCCTTGGTTATTGTTCTTAACTAGCTGACTGTGCACCTCTTCCTGCCTTGGGTCTTCCTGTGCAATGCTTTCTACCTCCTCATTTCTATTTTCGTCTCCTTATTAATCTTTGGTCTTTTATTCTTTTCACTGGTAAGTTGTGAAACACTATTTTCTATTTCTCACTTTCTTTGAAACTGATTTGAACTTCCATTGAGAGTAAGCAAAGCGAGAGTGCATCATAGTACAGTAAAAGGTTTAATGAAAGTAAAAATTATGAAGTTAAACATTTAGGTAGTTTAATTTAAGTCATTATAATGTACACTAATGTATGTATGTACGTAACTTTATAATGTTGATGATCTTAACATTATGAAGGGAGGGAGAGTGAAACGGGAAATACACTAACCGGCAACCTGTGGAATGTAAACAAAGGGCGCATCATGGTATTGCATACAAAACTTATGTACCACATTTCCACAAGGCTTTCCATTTTATCCATTGTAGAGTCACGAGTTCAGGTGGTTCTTTTAGCTTTCAAGGAAGATACGGTCTCACCAGCCTTCTTAATAGTCTGCTGACTTGAAAATAGTAGACAGTAGATGGAGTCAAGATGGTGGCAAGCAATGTTATTAGTTTTCTGGCCTCTCTCTTGTCTGTGAATAATACCCAGCTTCACTTTGAGAGTAAGACACTTCCTGGTCTTCTTAGGAACGTTAGGCCACATTGTAGGGCGTTTTGGTGCTAAGTTGAACTAGGGAAGATGAGCTGCTGGTGACGCTGTTATGTTTTGACTGGGCAGTGAGTGGTGCACATGATCTTGATCTTGATCTTGATGCTACAGGTGTGCAGAATTTCTTCTGAGTCAGGCCTTTGTATCGGCAGCGCCTGTGTTGTCCACGAGAGGCTTGATCTTGATCTTTATTCTACAGGTGTCTCAGGATTTCTCCTGAGGCAGGCCTTAGTACCAGCAGCTCCTGGTGTATTCAAAAGCCTGTCAGCTTGCATGATACGGTGGGGCTTTCAAATTTGGAAAAAAATTACCTGGATAAAACTTCGTTAAAGCGAGTTTGGTGTTCGTTAAACGAGCAGATGGTAGTAAAACGAAACCTTCGTTGTAGGGAAATTTCGTTGTGTGAACCTTCGTTAAACGGGGGTTGCCTGTACTTGATACATTCCTTCATTGCAGGTGGAGGTAACACAGTGGGTATCCTCCAAGCACAACATGGGGTTTGCATTCAACCATAGCATTTGGCAGCAGATCAAAGCTTGCAATGAGAAGTTTTGCAACCATGACGACTACAACTGGGACTGGTCGCTGCTTCACGTGAGCAACACTTGTCTCACGCAGAAGCTCCACACACTGGTTCTCCGTGCTCCAAGAGTCTTCCACATTGGAGAATGGTAAGGCATGGGACACGGATTGTATAAGTATTAATAAAAATATATAAGATCCTGTCTCACGACTGTGTCTGGACTATTGGGGTATAATTTAGTGAGCTTCAAGGTTCCCTCTCCACCAGGGCCCCATATGACTAAGGTGTGAGTAGTGTGGTGGCAAGTGTGTGCCACCCTGTGTGTGATAGCTGGCCTGATAAATGAATAGATTGATTTGATTTTCAGTAATACTATAAATGGTGCCCTTTTCCTTTGTATTGCTAGTAGTGCCTGGTGAATTTACTGTATACCAGTGCTTTGGGTTTAGCTGTTGATTTTGTCTGCCTCTTTGACATAGGTAACTCTCTTTTACTCCCTGTTGAAATCCTTGTGTTAATTTAGATCTTTAGGAACTCATGCTGTTCTCCTTGCCGCAGTGGAGTACATCACAAGAAGAAGGACTGCAGTTCCCGAACCGTGCTCAACAAGGTGCACAGAACGCTTCAAGCCGGCCAGCGCACGCTCTTCCCTCGGCAGCTCATTGTGGTTCACACCCCGCCAAAGAAAGTAAGTCTATAATGAATATTGTGTTTTTGATCAGGAAAGAGCAATTTATCACTTGTTGAGCAGTACATTATGCAATTGAGTGTGTGATATATTTCCAAACTGTAAATGACTGTATTGCTCTCCTTTTATGAAATGCATGCTATCTTTATATCACCTAATTATTAGATGAATAATTTTGTTTATTAAGTAGGTGATTTTTCAATTGTGAAAGGAGAAACTAATAAAAATTACAAGTTTATGGTTGATTGAATATAAATATAAAAACATAAATTGCTGCTTTTGTTTATAGTAGATCATCCTAAGTTTAGAATAACTGTATTATCTGAAGAAATTGATGTTTTATGAAGTGGGTAATTTTTTTTATCAGTAAAAGAAGAAACTACCAACCACTTCATGTTCATGGTTGATTAAATAGAATAGTACAAGATCATTTGCTACTACTTCAAGTTTGGCGGGTCTCTGTGTAAATGTAGGATAGCTTTGTCTAAAGAACAAAATCATCCTTTATGTCCCCCAGGTCAAGAAGCACAAGGGCAATGGTGGTTGGGGTGACAGGAGGGACCACGCACTCTGCCGCTCCTTCAGTGTATCCACGGGGCTGGAGTACAGTGGTGTGCTGTCCTCCTCTCTCTTCTCCGGCCACACCCTAACCAACGGCACTGTACAAATTCGAAGTGGCTCTTGATCATGGTAACTTTCTCATTTTATACTGAATTAGGTTATGCCATGGCTCATTCATCAGCTTGCAATACTTTTCCCAACCACTTTAGAGATTCATTGGCTCATACAGTTCCTATGTAGTGTGACCTCATCATCTCAAGTCAGAGTTGTGCTGTAAGGTTTTGACATTGTCATGCTTTGATGGCTTCATTCATGCACTACTTGGAGGCACAGGAGGGTTCATATGCATTATTTTGATCATCTGGTGTGTGGAGAAACTATGTCACTTTCATTGTTTATTGAATGTGAAAATACAGAAAACAAGAAAGGGAATTACACAGTATTGGTACATTCCCTGGAAGTGATGTGTTTATGGAGCCACGACAGCAGTAGTAGTGCATGCTGGGTAAACTCTGGCAGTGGCTACCTAATTCATTCATCTTTTATATTTTATTTATTTTTCTAAAAATAGTGGAGCATCAGAAGCAGAGCAGGCCTCTTTTGTTGTTTTTTTATTTTATTTATTTATTTTTTTTATCTCTTACAATGTCTCTATACGTGTACTCTGAAAAGTTTGTAGTTTTTTTAGGCAGTGTCCTTTGAAGGTCAGGATAGTCAGTTTACTATCATGCCAAGAATGTGAAGGAAAGCTGGACTGATTATGGCAGTCAATTGACCAACAGAGTTTGACAATCTATGAAGAAGAAACATGTGGTGTGTGATTTGGGAATCATTGCATCATACATGGTTGTAGGTTTAACAAAATCATTTGACATCACTGTGATCCTTTAACTTACACTCAATGATGGAAGAAAATACAGGAATTCAGACCTTGGAGGTGTTCACTGTTTATTGATTTAAATTGATCCAATAACAGTTTGGTGAGTTATGAATCTCTTACCCTTGGCTTTACTGAGGACCAGAGAGGCTACAGCAAGCCAAACAGAGTAATGGAGGTTAATACAAATACCAGAGAATGTCCATGTTTGCATTATTGCAGTAAAGAGACTAAACTAACAAATCAACCCCAAGACAAAAAAATTGTTGTACTATTATCACATGTATCATATGCTGATTGCCTCATTTCAGGTGATATTTTAGAGTGTTGGATGTTGTCTGGTCTTAAAGTTTATAGTGCAACACATAAAATTTATTTTTTTTATACATTTTTCAAGTATAAGTGGTCTAGAAATTATTTATCATGCACAGTTATTTTTGTGTATGTCCTCTTAGAATTGTGATAGATTTTTTACTAAACTTTCTAAATTTTGTCAACTCTTGCAAGATGAGATGGAAGAGGACATGGATTTGCTCATAATTTGCTTTAAGTGGATAGTATCTTTTCTGATTGTGTTCATGACTCCCTTGCACTCCATGGTGTTGCTTGCCCCATCAACATTCTTGGCATCAGTGCAGTGGCCATCAGGAGTCTTGTCTTAGCCAATCTATAATTTCTTCCAGCTTGACCGTGTGTGTGTGGTGTGTGTGCATGTGCGCGCGTGTGTCTAATGTGTCCGTGTGTGTGCATGCATGTGTATTGGTATCTGCTAAACAAAGGCCTGGATCTTTGTGTGTACTGAAGTGAAAGCAGAAGGTCAATGCTATCAAAATCTGTGTCTATCCAACTGAGGTTCCCCAAGTTAGGGTCAGAATCTATCTCCATTTTTCAACTGCGTGCCGTGGGGTTCATAGTATTCCACTGGATGCCATACTATTCTGTTTGACGCATTGTACTGTAAGGCCAGTTTGACTAGTCCCAGTTTTAGACTTAACGCTTAATGTACGCCATTGGTGTTTTAGTTTTTTCGTACTACAGGTAGTCGTCGTACGTACTGGTACCTGCACAATATTTTTCTTATGTGTGATGTTCCCTGCAACTCTTTATACTTTCATCAGGGACACCGATTTGTAAGAGTGCTTTTTCTGCTGATGTTTGTATTTTCATCTCGTGCTTCTCATAGTCTCCCCATTAAGAGGTGCCCACTGACTGCAGCAGAAATGTCTATGCTGATGATCATGTTGGCCAGACGTAACCAGACCAGCCTGGCAAAGTGTACAGTCTTGTGCAAGGCTGTGAGGGGCTCTGGTCTTGTAGGGATCCACGTTTTATGCCAGTTTAGTGTTTTGTAATCAATGCCAAAAAATGCAAAAGATAACCACTAAAAGTTAAGCCATCAGAGGTTCAGATGTTTAATGTTATTGTTTTTATATTTTATTTGTTGTTGTTCTTTGTTATTGTTATGAGTTTTGGCTTTTTTCCTTTTCCTACTTTTGTTTCTTTTCTTTTCTTGTGCATGCTCTATCAAATATTCTTTATATATTGTTATAGTTTGGAATTTTTGCATTTATGATTTAGTGTGAGTAGTCCCTTCCTTGTTAGCATCAGTGTGTGTGTGTGTGTGTGTGTGTGTGTGTGTGTGTGTGTGGGGTGAGAGGGCGTGTTGTAAGTGCATCGTCAAAGTGGTGTAGAAAGAAGGAAAGGGTAAGGAAGCACAAGAGAGAATGTCACAAGAGTGCTTCAAGGTATTGGTGTGAGGGTGTATCTCAGACCAGCAGTTCCCAATCTCATGCCCAAGAATATTCACAAATTAATGGTGTAATTTTTAGAAAAAAAGGAAAAGTTGAAAGCACAAGGGCAAGTACATTATTGTACCTATATATACCTTAATTCTGATATTGATTTCTGATTTGTGAGAAGGAAAATTCTTCATTGTTATCAATTTTTATTAGTTTCATATTTATAGCGGTTGATTTTGCACAAAGAGTAATAATTTTAAATAGCTGAATAGTATGTAAGTTAATGAAAGGCTTTTTATAGCACGTCCAGATTCATGGGTGGTGGAATAAGTGTTGTCCGTGAGGCAGAGTAGAGGGACGGCTGGGCATGCCTCATGGTGCCATCGACTTTTTGTGTATGGTAGTGATCATGGTTCACAATACATTTTAGAAGAATTATGGGTATGGCTGTAAATATGAAGGCAAAGGAGTGAATATGGTGTAAATAATGACTCTTTGGAAGAGATATGCTACAACTGAGTAGCCCCAATCCTTGACTCAGGGCATTGTGATGCTTAGTGGCAGCTTTGTGTGTCAAACACATACACATACTTGATTGTGTCTTCTTTGCCACACACATCAGCAGTCACTCAGCTGTGGCCTGTTGCCTGAACATTAAGGTCACCAGTGATGAATATGAATGGTAACTCTGCAGGTGGCTCTGTGTCACCTGTAAGAGACTGACTTAAGCCACAAATCACAGTAATGACTTGTGGAGAAAAGATTGTGTTCTGATATGAGTTGCTATTTAGTTATATTTATTTATTTGTATATTTCATATTTTCTTATAGTTCACCCAAGCTCTTGAGGATCCCGTGCTGGATCTATGATCCTTACTCGCATTCTGCCCCATGAAAGCTTTGAACTCGTATTGTCCAACCTGTGGACAAGGCTGTGATCTCTCACACATCACACACTCTAGCCTCTTGCTCAAAGAGGATCAGAATTGCTTGCTCATCAGTAAACACCAGTGTGATCAGTAGGTGTGATCACCTGGGATCAGCCTTGAGTACTTGTGTCTTGATAAGAGAGGTGTTTATGGCAAAGCAACAGACAGACTTTTTAAAGAAGCTGGACAACTTTGGCTCACCATTTTGCTTCTTCAATGGATACAAACATTCCTGAAGAAAATTTTGAACAACTTGAGCCTTTCATATAACAGATGAGGTAGTAAGCAATGTCATTCACTTGTGGATGTGAATCATACACTGGATTCATGATCATAGAAAGAGCACATAGAGAGAATCTTGAGCTAATTCTGACTGATCAGTGGATAAGGGTATGACTTTTCACACATCTTGTACCCCCATCCTCTCATTTGAGGACAATAGCTGCTTGATCATTAGTGAAAGCCAGGAAATCTGTACAGGCATGAACCTCAACCTGCTAAATGGCAGGCAAGGACATTACCACTGTGCTAGTGTGCATGTGTGCATATGTGTATGTGAGTGTATTTAAGTATGTGTGGTTGGTTCAGTCATGTTGAAGTGGGACATAATGAGGAACAGCAAACATCTGTATTGTTGTTCTATATTCCACTTTGATTTCTAAAAAGGTATTGATGATGAATATTAGACTTGATATATTTCATAGACTAAACAAGAAATGGCTGCTTACAGCACAAATGTTATGATTGTCAGCAAATTCAATTTGTAGTACATATTATAAGTTCAACTATATTTATTGCACAATTTGAAAACTATCTCAGTTATACGTATACATTAACACAATTGTATGTATTAAGATGTATAAATGCAAATTATATATCTGCTGTGAATATGTGGCATGAATGGTACTATTTTGTAAGAATGAATTGAAGCACTAAGAATATTTGTGTATTGCTGTAGTTTTGATTTGCAATGTGACTCCTTTCATCCCTATGGAGTGTGTGCCACTCCCTCTTTGTTCCATCTGTAGCATCCTAGATCCTTGAAGCTTTTTGTTCACTGCAAATATAACATGTCACACAACAATCATTGAAAATTGGTCTCAATCTTAGCTTTATTCTGTTATCAGAATTGTGTATTGTATTCTAATAGTACTTTCTTTTCTGAGAAGTTGACTAAGGTGGCTCTTTCTTTGTACTCTAGATCCTGTCCTTCTCACAAAGGGCCCTGTGCCTCTAGACTCTTGGGCAGTAGTTTAATTTCTATATAAGCTGCCAACCATCACATTGGTGAGCAAAGACTGAACACTCTAAAAGTGTGAAGTTTTAGGATGCCAAAGCTTCAAGGTGTCTATATTCTTATCTGTATATCTGTCTTATATAATTATATCAGGCTGACATTCCCAATGAAGGGAGGAGCCAAGACAAATATTCTTGTACTGTAATAAATAATTACCACTGGTTAGGAAAATAAGAAGCTAAGATGCTATGAAATATATAATGATATACAGTATGTCTTCTAACTAGTAGCTTTGTTATGTGAGCAAAAACACTTATTTATGAGTGACTTGTGCTGGTGAGAATCCTGAAGTATTGATGTGCTGTTATTTTGTTGGTGCAACGGTTTTTTTATTTAAGCAATAGTCCTTAAATGTGAGGCTATTTTAACCATAGTGTGGCAAGTCAATATATGCTAAAACAACAAAAAACATGGCAGGGAGGGACAAATGTGACTATTGCATTGCTTTTGATGAGGAAATATTAATTCAGTTGTTAGTTATTGAACTTTTAAAACCTTGCATAAATGTGATGCATTTTTTTTATACATATAAAAAAAAAAAAATGTAAAATTGATTGATGATTTAGAAAAACCTTATTGGACTGACTTGGTGAGCTGTGATGTTCTGGTATGAAGTGGGACATGTTTGGAAGATTTCACTAATATGTGTGTATTGGTGATCATTAGTGTTGTTCAGTCCATAGTCATTAATTTGCAACATCTTTAGGAATATAACTAAATCCATTACCTCACTATTGAAAGTGTGCAAAAATGTCATCAGATTATGAGCTGAGGCTTTACATAGAATATGTGTGTGTGTGTGTGTGTGTGTGTGTGTGTGTGTGCTTGCATGCTTATGTGCATGCATGTGTGTGTGTGTGTGTGTGTGTGTGTGTGTGTGCTCAGAATAAGGTGTTAACTTCCTCACCATTGACCTCATTTTATCACACTGGTAATTTTGTAATGTTCTATTCTTTATTTAAGATGCCAAAGCAAACGAGATTCTCTTTCACTTTTTGTTCTCATATTTATTTTTTAATGATTTTATTGTTACTTGATTTGTTGTTGATTTACTTTTATGTGTACAACTTTTAGGGGACTTGCCAACCAGTACTTAAGAATAAAAAAATTGAAAGATTTGCTTATGATGTGATTGTTTGTACTATCACATGCTTACATTGAGTTTTGGATTTTACATAACAACACTCAATGAGAAATGTGATATTGCATAGTTTGGGCAAAAGGAAGTGATTAGGAATACTTCTTATAATTGGGTAAATTAAAAATCCTTATGCTATAATGAAACAAAATGGATGAAGAATGAATGGCAAGGAACACTGGTGGGTCTCCTACAGGCTGTAATAGTGAGGCTTGAGTGAGATAACATGAAGCTTTATTGATTTGTAGTCAACACTTTAACATTCCGGTCTGGATGTTTTTGTTACTTTTTTCCTTGAGCTGTTAATCCTCACCAGACATGAAATTTTTAAAGGAATACAGAGGAAAACCAAACACCAACAGGCCTTGAGATCCTAAATGAATAAGCTAAGAAAAAAATTGTTCAATCACACACTAATTCTTATCTTGATAAATTCCTTTTACCAAATTACAATTTAGATTTTGCTTCAAATAGTATTGTTGGAGCACATCTGCTTCACTTCATTGGAATCAGTTTAGTGTGTGAAAATATAAATTAGGATGAGAGGAGCTTCAGTAGTTAGTGATTATAAATATTCTATGTGCATAACAGGCTCTATAACTAAATTGCTTTGTTGGTGAGGGTTGACAAGCAACTGTAGTGAGCAGTGTCAGGCAGTGCAGTCTTGCCCAGTCAGATAAGCTCCAAATTGTTTAAGTTTACAAGTGTACTTAGCTTGTGTCAAATGAACATGGTCCTTGAAATTTTTTGTGATTGTTTTTGTGGGATAAAGTAAGACATAGCATTGATTACTTTTTACCCTATTGATGTTTGTTTTATAGAATGTAAACTTTCATTTTTGTTTTGTGTCTTGTCAGTGATGTATACTTTCTGTGATCCTTGTCTGCCCTGCTCTTTGTAGGGTGAGGTCATAGTGACATGTGTTGTCCCAGTGACAGGTATAAAATGCCACCTGCAGTGAGGCATAAATGTGTGTGTGTGTGTGTGTGTGTGTGTGTGTGTGTGTGTGTGTGTGTTGTGTTAGAAACATACATATATTTAAATGTCTCATATTGTTGTATATTGATATTTATTGATTGTAAAAACTTGATTTTCAATTAAAGTAATGTTTTCTCTTCTAAATAATGTGCAGAAAATAACTTTAGGTATATTGTGTTTAAACATTTATGAAGACTGTTGCTGCTGATGTTGTAATTAAATGTCTTGATGGAATACTGGTCAGAGATCTTCATTTTACTAAGTAGGTGGCAGGAATGTTTTATTTCCTCAGTGTGTTAGATTGACACACCACATTCTAAGTTCAGTTTGCTATCTCCAGCAGGATATCTGATCATATTATCCTAGAAACAGACACAACCAAATGCTAAATGTTTGTCCTCCTCCAATGCTCAGCCCTTTATGAAACTGTTATGGTCATTATTGGGTAGGTGTGTTCAGTATGTTGAGTGGGCATTAAAGGATAGAGGATGATTCATACAGGCATGTATATGTTCATAGAAAATGTTTTTGTCAGTTACATAATTTATTTTGCTGATTTTTTTTTTTTTTTTTTTGTTTATTTATTTATTTATTTTTTTATCTGACTAGCCCTTGTATTATGTACAAAACTGCTGACTTTGATTAGGAGGATTTAGGAGAATGAAGCATATAAGTGTGTGTGTGTGTGTGTGTGTGTGTGTGTGTAAGAGAGAGAGAGAGAGAGAGAGAGAGAGAGAGAGAGAGAGAGATATCTGTATTTCTAGTTTAGTGGACCTTTACGTGTTTGATGAGGCGATGTAGAAGAGTGAATGAGGCTTTTGTCTTTCTAAATGGGGTGAGACAGACAGGCCATTCCACGGTGCTTTGTCCCAGTAGGTGGGATTAGTACGTATTCGTGTTTTGAGTGATCATTTGGTATAATTCCAGTCAATCCCTTCAAACAGATAATTATTTTATTTTTTTTTTTTTTTTTTTTTTTTTTTTCTCTATGATTAGTACATATGTAAAGGTAGTCTATTTAGCTTCCTGCTGCCACTTATGATTGTTATTATGACAAGGTATTAATATCTGTGTAATATTACATGTCTAGTACTAATGTAGATCTGTAGTAATTCACCCCCATGTAATGATAGGGGAATTTTTAAGAATCCTTTCGATCATGTTCTGAATTGCACGCATCATTGCCGCCTTAGATTATATGGAGCCTTTTTCAGTGGATTAATGTTGTACCTGTTCCAGGCAGCATTGTGGAGCAGTTGTGTTTATTGGTTTTAGTGGAAATAATTTAAATTGTGCAAACGTATTAGATTTATTTCGTGTTACTCATAAACTTAATTGATTTTTCTGTTTTGATCAATAATGTGCGATGTGGAAGGTAAGATGAGGCGTATGTATCAGTGTCTATTTTAGCTCATCTGTCAGTGTCAGTAGATGGAAAAGTAGCGTGGAATGGCTGTGTTAACCCCATGGGCGCCGCCGAGGTGCCCCCTACGTCCCCCTTCTAGGTATTGTGATCCAACGTGCCAGACTTGCACCCAGGCTGTATGGTAGCATTTCCCATGGTAGTTCACATTCTAGGCTTACTATTATATCCACTCTAGTTTGTGCCATCACCGTAGCCTAGTGACGCACGGCAGGTCTTGATTGACGCTGTTGTTACTCGAGCAGTGTTTTCTGGGTCCCTTATGTTCTGAGCAGATTGTGGGTTAGGTACTTAAGAGAAACTTCATAATGTGCCATCACCTACTAGAGGGGGGGAGAATTAGATCTATTGTCCTGGTTATTTTTAACATTTTAACTTGTTGGGAATTTCTGAACAAATGAATTTACCGGGAACGTGATATAGACAGGGAATTAGGGTGCGTTCCTGTGGCGTCAGTCTAGTCCTGTTGTAGTGGCCGTCAGCAGCGCGTCGAGGAAGGGAAAGGGGTATTGCTGCCCCATACTTTCCCAGAGGCTCCCTGCTGAGGCTGCTGCTTGGGTACCAAGGAACAACAATGGA
The DNA here is from genome assembly GCF_017591435.1 of Portunus trituberculatus. Taxonomy (NCBI): domain Eukaryota; kingdom Metazoa; phylum Arthropoda; class Malacostraca; order Decapoda; family Portunidae; genus Portunus; species Portunus trituberculatus. Next base: position 11,144,808 of record NC_059293.1, read on the forward strand.
TGTCATTTTATTTTTTATTCTATATCTATATATTCTGCACATTTTTATAATAGAAGCATAATAGAGAGAGAAAAAAAACATACCAATAATAATGATAAAAGTACGTGTGAAGTTTCATTTCGTTGCATGACCTGACTTCATATGTTACTTTGCTTTAGGTAGTGATTTACTGTGATATCGATAGTTACTGGGAATGGCATGCAAACGATATCAACTTACATAACGCTAGCAGCTCTGTGGCATAGAGCAAGTTTTTCGATCGCTTAAACTACCCACGTTGCCTCAACACGCGTTGCATTGACCCAGGGAACGGCGCGTGTCCTATTCAAGCTTAATTGTTTATGCTTGTGTAATTTGTTGAACCCAGCTTCTTTCATGGATGGTCATTCCACCAATATTAAATATAGCTCTTTAGTGTAAGGGGATTCAGCGAATATATGAAGGGTTGTGGCAGACACGCCCATCCCGTGAGGTTGGTACTCCTGTGTGCTATTGATTTGGCGCGGGACTGTGTGAAACTTACTACTATGAACACACAAAAGTACGGTCTTGCTGATCAAATTTCATGTGTTTAACGTATCTTATGAATTATTACACGTATTATATACATATTGTAGAATGGCCCCCATTACCACACCGGAATTAATATTTGTGTGAAAGGAGGCATCGTGCATCGCCGGGTGCGGCGAGGACGCGCGCGCCAGTGTTTGTTTACAGGCGAGAAGGTGTGGTTGGGAAAGTTGTCTTTTGGTCACGTTTCGTCCCAACAAACTCGTGAAGTGGACATTATCGCCCCGGGCTTGTACTCGGCGGCTGGCTTGAGGCCCACAAACTCTCCATGCCGGCAGAATGACAGGTACGCCTCACCGCTGTAATGTATTAGCGTGCTCCCATCTGTAGCCGTGGCGGGAATGTCAAAGTTTTGTTGAATACATGCTCTGGGTGACCTGTGTGGCGTGCAGGAAACGTGGTGTGTTATGTATTACGCTGCCTAAATGCACGTGCTATCATGTAAAATCTGAGAGCATTGCGGAGACGCCTGGACCCAGCCAACAAAGACGCATTGTGTGGGCGAGGGTTGCACCATGCCGTCTACATTGACTACCGGCTAAATACACTGTTGGTTCAGGCGTCCGTTCCAGCACGAATAGCAATTAATTTCCAGGTACCAGTACTTTTTTTTTTTTTTTAGATATAGGAGAGCAAGGCTATTCGTTGACACCACGTAGAATACACTGTAATCCAGGTTCTTTTAATATACAATGAATAGATAGTGAGTATGATTGAAGTGTTCGTCCCAACACAGCCAGGGATTCATTTTGGGGCATCATTGCTTTGTTAGTCATGAAGGGGAAGACTATTCATTATCATTGTAAAGGTCACTGTAGTTATGCGAAATTTTAATATACCATGATGAGGCAGTGAATCTTGTGACGAAATTAATTTTTCCTTCCCTATGGCTCATTGTGAGAAGAGAAAGATGATTGGTGCCTTGTTTATTTGTTAAAGTATAGGAATAAAGAGAAAACGGTGAAGGAAAGAACGAAAATAATTGTGGAAAAAAGGAATTGAAGGAAATTAGAAGCGAAAGGATAGGACAGGAAGGAAAAAAATTAAGGAAACATGGAGGGAAGGAAAGATAATTGAGAAACACGTCATGTCACTTCTGAGGGTGGCGAGGGGCGGGCTGTGGACTGCGGGCGGCATGTGAACCTGTTGCTGGGTATGGCGGGCGGCCTCACGAGACTTTTTTTTTTTCCCCTCTTTTGTTATTCATTAATCGATATGAAAGGAAAGTTGGGAGGGGAGTGAAGGAAAGGGAGCAAAGTGCCTTCCGCTCAGGGTGTTCTCAACATGGGGAAAATGTTCGGTTTTATTCAGTTTAGTCAGTTGGTTAGGTAGGCAGTTAGGTGGTAAAATTTATATCCTGACTTCTGTTCTACTCTAATTGTTTGTTGGCCTTGTGTATTTGATCTTTGTTCATTCATTCATTTATTTTATTTTATATTTTTAAATTCATTCTCTAACCAAGGGAGGTGTACTGAGCTAAGTAACTACTTATCTTGCTATCTGGTACTGTCACTAGTTTCCGGGAAAGTCATTTTGAGTTGTTTCTTCGATTTGTATAGGGAAGTAGTGGTAGTTAAATTAATCACACACACACACACACACACACACACACACACACACACACACACACACACACACACACGATCAGTACATTTGTATTAATAGTAGTCTAATGTCGCACATTTTCGTTTGTTGCTGTGCTCAATGAGAAGCTTAGAACATTATTTTTTTTCCCCTTGCTGCGGGTGAGGGTTCGAAGCTTCGAGACGGAACAGCAGTGTGAAGACTAGACACAAACTGCAGATTGTTATCTCTCTCTCTCTCTCTCTCTCTCTCTCTCTCTCTCTCTCTCTCTCTTGTGTGTGCTGCACCAAATTATGTAAACTAGTTTTCGATATTTTTATTGCTTAAACAACTTTTTAACACACACACACACACACACACACACACACACACACACACACACACACACACACACACACACACACAGAGAGAGAGAGAGAGAGAGAGAGAGATAATTAAATTACAAAAAAATACAAAAGCAAAAGAAGGAAAGGAAGAGGAAAGAAGGAAAAAGCAGAGGCTCACAGTTGGGTCCGGAGGCGGGTGCGGCTTGGGTCCACAGGAAACTTTGTTGGTGAAGAAGACAAAGGAATCAGGATGGCAGTGTCTTGGCCACCTGGCGGGTTGATGCCACCACGTCTTTAAAGTTCAGACCGTACAATCCTCTCTACTTTGCCGCGACGTTCATCTCCTTGACCTTTGAACAAGCGGCGGGCAGAGTACTCGGTATGCTGGCCTGAGCTGTACCATCCAGGGATTCTATATTCTTAAGGGTTTCGGTTTTATGTCGATTACTTTTAAGTGGCTTTTGTGGAAGGTCTTTTGGGGGTTTCAGTGTTTTTTTTATATTTTTTTTTTTTGTGATTAGAATGATGTTTAACGTGGATTCTGCATCTGCATTAGGCTCTAGTGAGGTGCTGCACTAATAAGGGTGTTTTTCCATAGTAGTGATAGGTAGTTAAAATGGGTTTCGTAAGACTGTTGTAGATGTTATTGGTATTTCTAAGGGCATTTTCATGATTCGAGTGATATCTTCTGGTTACATTTGCGCGGTGTAAACAAAGCCAGAAGTCAATTAACCTCCTGCCACTCATATTTTGCATTTGTCCTTCAATCTAAGTCTGATCTCCCGACTCTTATAAAACAAGACGGTTGGTAGACTTTATATTGATATTGAACTTGACATACAGAGGAAAGGAATAGTACGGTGTGTTAGTTTGCTTATGACTACCATCACCGCCCTGAACCAGCCAGCCAGCCAGCCAGCCAGCCAGCCATGCAAGTATTGAACATCGTAACGATCCAGGAATATGGAATGAGCGAAGACTAGAGGCGGTGCACGTCGATAACTACATGTATTTGCTTAATAAAGTCCAGTGTCTCATAATGACTCACACGACGTAGTACACTTTCCCGGTCATAAATTCAATACGGGTTGTTATGAAAGTCACTAAACACGTTGAAAAATGGAGACGAAAGAAAACTGGAAGGGATTAAGGGAGGAGGATGAGAACACGCTAGATACTCGTAGTCTCTCTCATATTGATAAACAAAACCGAGGAACTTTGTCGAAAATTATAACACTTACTGGGGATTTATATGGGGGTTGTTTTTGCCCTGCGGACTGTGAGTGAGGAGAGAGGTTTTACTGATTTCACTCACTCACGAATACTTGGATGACATGTTCTCGTTTTCTTTCCTTCAATAATCCCTCCTGGCCCTCGTGGTTGGTATCGATTCTTCGTTGTTCGAGTGTATTTACGTGTAGGTATATAGTATTAGTCTCGTATTTGAGCTCAACCACCATTACTAAGTAGAGAGGGAAGTAGTGTTCCAAATTAGTCATATACAGCCATTATTTTCATTCGTGCTTAACAACCCTTTAAATTACGATATAAAGTTAGATTAGTGTCCAAAATAAGTTTATAAATAATCATTAGAGCCTCTTTTGTGCTCACCGCCCTTTAAATTACGATGTAGAGAGTTAACTGGTGCCCCAAATGAGTGTATCCTGAACCATTAGTTTCATTCGTGCTTAACAACCCTTTAAATTACTAGGTAGAGTTTTAACTGGTGTATATACTATGTACTGTATATATATGTGCAAAGAAGTGTATAACGCTTCATTTGTCTTTCGCTGTTTCTCAAGAGTCACGGGTTGGCGTTATGCACGAATCTCCTGTAGTTGTTTCTGTTTCCGTATCTTCCTCAGTGACTCTCTCATCCTTTGCATTGCTAGCACACTTCCATCCATCCATCTCAATTTGTCTGATCTTCGATCCTTATTCATGTTCACCTCAAATTCACTGGTTCGGGGACTCGGGGTTTCGATCCGGATTCATCTCCCACTGAACCTTTACGTGATTCGTGGGTGCTTCGGTGGGTGTTCCAAGCCATTCGAACCACAGGAATGTCACGGGAGGCAGTATTGGGTATTGGTGCAGGTGGTGGAGGATTGGTGTACGTGTGCTGCTAAAGGGAAAGTTGAAGATTGGTTTTCCGTTCTCTACGACGCTGTGAGTAACTTTTTTTTCGTTTTGGGATATTAGTTTTTAGAGGTCATAATAATTTATCGCTCTGTTTTCCGATCAGGATTATTTTCAAAGGCCACAGAGATGATTAACTGCGTTCTCAAGAAAGTTCCTTTGGTTAATAATGTAGAAATCTTGTTAATCAGTCACTAGAGCCATAAAATCACTCGAAATCCTGTGGTACTTTATGAGCGTTTTGAGAATCATGAAATCACTCTTAAAAACAATAATAATTTTCAGTAGAACATAAGCAATGATTGCTTAGATTCTTGTGATGGCCTTTCCTTGTAATGATTTGAAATTCTTGTTAAACAATGAATGAAATAATGAAAACTGTTCACACCAAAAACTTGTAAAAGAATACGAAAAAAAAGTTAATTCCTTATGATGTCCTCGTTCATCTATCACTAGAGACACGAGAACATACCCGGAAACACCAATAATAATAAAAAGACAGAGTAGTCATGATACCTTCGTTGATATCTTCGTTAAACTATCTTTAAAATCCTGAAAAAACTAATAACTTCTAATAGAACAATATCGCAAAATTTTCATGACGTCCTCGTTAAACCATCACCATAAAGCATGAAACCACACTCGAACACACCAATAACTTCCACTAGAGTGTGTTCAACGTCGTCGAGATGAGACTTTGAAATGTGAGAGTGCGCTTCATAAAACCTTGCCTTGGATTTTATTGCACCTTCAGATCTTCATAACCTCCGCCGACTGAGAGTGAAGGAGGACTGGTGAACTAAATCACTAAATCTAACACCACTTAACCTCCTAACCTTTGCTAACTTTTATTTATATCCTCGCATAGAATAAGAGGGCAGGTTAGTATGAAGTGGTGATAATATAAATAAGATTACGAAGGTGTGTGTGTGAAATATTGAACTACCAGTGATACCTCGTTTCTTGATTTCAGTGACCTTTGAATGAAAGTAACGTACAGGTGTTGTTTAGTGGTGCATGATGACACATATGTAATCAGTAATTTTTAGATATTTTTACTGAACAAGAACAAAAGTACAAAAAATAGATAAGTTTGAGGTCTAAGGGGTCTCCAAGCGCACGGGTTCGAGTCTTGTCCACGGTCCGAGTGTAGGTTGGGCTTCCTCATTCGGGGCAACGGTTTCCTAGCGGGTGGGGTTTGAGATAGGAGCTACCCCCAAAAAGTACCCCTTTAGCCCAGAAATTACCGTGAAAAGCCCACATGGTAAAAATGAAAAAAAAAAAAAAAAATAATAATAATAATAATAAATGAAATAAGTGTTACTGAATCTCCTGATATACACGTACGTTTCTTTATGTAATCTTAGATCATTTTATTTGTTGTTACTGATTGCTTTTGAAATTATACTCAAGAAACACACCACAACATTCAGTTAAGATTAGGAGTAAGCCATATTAGTCAAAGGGTTAGGTTAAGTAGTGTGTGTGTGTGTGTGTGTGTGTGTGTGTGTGTGTGTGTGTGTGTGTGTGTGTGCATGTGCGTGTGAAAGGAATGCAGAGGATTGATTGGTTCTTTCTTGACGTCAATCGCATCTTTTTCTCTGTGAATAACCTTCAGTGCGTTGTCCAGTGAAGTATTCTTATCTTGTCCTTGCTTGGGTAGGAGTAGGAGGAGAACAAAGAGAATGATGAATAGGAGGAGGAGAACAAGGAGAACGAAGAGAGGAACAAGGAGACTGAAGGAGGAGAGAAAGAGGAAGAGGAGAAGAAAGAGAATGAATTGGAAGGGAAAGAGGAGTAGAAGAACAAGGAAAACGAAGAGAAAAACAAGGAGAATGAACGAGGGAGAAGAGAAAGAGGAGGAGAAAAAACAATAAAAAAAAACGGAGAGAGAAACAAGGAGAAGGAGAACAAGGAGAAGGACGAGAACAAGGTCAAAGATGAGGAAGAGAAACACGAGGACATAATATGAAAGAGGAGAGAGAGAAAAAAAAAAAGAGGAACAAGAAGAACGAGGAAGGAAAATAGAAAAAAGCAAAAACAAAACTGGGAGAACAAGAAGAACGAGGAAGAAAAAAACAAACTGACAAGAAAATCAAGCAGACCCACAAAAAAAAAAAAAATATATATATATAACACGAGAGAAAAAAAAAAAAAAAAAAAAAAGCAGACAGGTGAAGAGAGAACCACACCCCTTCCCCTGACCCCCTAACTCCTGCCTGACCTCTGACCCCACTACACTTCCTCCCCCATTCCCCCCTCTCTCCCTTATGGTACAGCACGCTCAGAGACGTAACCAATTTAGCAATAATAGACAACAACCTGAGCGCCACTTTAATGTTAAAGGGAAGCTGTTGGCGCCGTGTGGGAGTCACTTTGGGTCCCACGCGGGAATGGGACGGCCAGTGTGGTCAGGCTGGTGGTTGTGTCAATAGATAAAGGTGAGTGTAAATAAGTTAACCGATGAAATAAATGAATGCCTGAATAGATAGATGAGTAAATGGATGGTTGAATGAATGTTTAAATAAGCAGAGTGATTGTTTGAACGGATAAACAAGTAAATAAATGCTTGAATGAATAGATAAATATGCAGAAATTAGTAGAATGAATGTTTGAATGGATAAGGAAATGAATGTATAAATAAGCAAATGGTTGTCTGAATGGATAGAGAAGTAAATAAATGCTTGAATAAATGGATAACTAAGTCAAAATAAGCAGAATTAATGCCTGAGTGAATAGATAAGTAAATAAATGAATGAGTGTTGGTAGTGTTATGTATGAAAGAAGAGAATGTATGTCAATAAAGAGAAATACTTCGAAAAATGATTGCCTAATAAATAAACAAGGAAAAGCAAAATAAAGAATAAATGCTTAAATGGATTGATAGATAAATAGATGAAAGAATATTTAGGTATGGAGAGAGAGAATGTGTGTGAATAGAAAAGAATAAACACAAGGGAATGAAAGCAGAGATAAACCGAATGCATGAATGGTGAGTGAAATAAGTGAATAATGTGTTTGATTAGTATAGGAATGATTAGAGATAAATGAATAATGTGTTTGGTTAATGTATGAATGATTAGAGAAATAAGTAAATAATGTGTTTGGTTGCATGAATGGTTAGAGATGAATAAATAATGTGTTTGGTTGCATGAATGGTTAGAGAAATAAGTAAATAATGTGTTTGGTTGTATGAATGGTTAGAGAGATAAGTGAATAATGAATGGTGAGAGATGAATCAATATAGTGTTTGGTTAGGGTGCAGGTTATGGAGGAAGAGAACAGGAAACACGAAGAGAGGAACAAGAAAAATGAGAAGTTGCAAAGGAAAGCTGTGAAGGAGAATAAACATGTAGGTGAATAAATTCGTGAAAGGAAGGATGCATGAATGAAAAGGTGAGTGAATAGGTGAATGATGCATGTGTGTTGATGGTGCAGGGTATTAAACAGATGGAAAATATGAATGAATCTACATACAAGTAAACAGGTGAAGAATTAGATGTATGAATCAACATCTTCAGTACCATGACACATTTCAATATTTATTCTTCTTACTATATGGGGATTTTACACACCTTCAGAAACTTATGTAGGGATTAAAACAGTGAGGACTCTAGCTATTGATCTTGTGACCTCCATAGACCCTTCCTAATGTAAATAAAATCGCCTAATCACACCCAAAACTCGTGGTAAAATTGCGTTCCAGTATTGAAGAGGTTAATAGACGAAAATAGATAAATAAAAAGAATGAATACAGATAAGAGTATAACTGAGAAACGAATAGAAAATAAATAACAATGAAAGTATAATAGCTAAATGAATAACGAGTGTAGTAAGTGTCCATATCGTAACTTTAGTGAATGAACAGAAGAACGAACGTACGAATGAATGAATAAGTCAAACCAAAATAAACGCAACAACATTATAGAACAAAAAAATTCAAACACAACATGATCAACGAGAAAAGAAAATGAACGAAGAAAATAGGAAAACAGCACATGAATAACCACAAAAATACTCCTTTCATATTTTAGGTCACGTTTCATAATGGTGAAGGCTGTGGGGGTGGTCGATACTTCCCATCAGCTCCCATCAACTATACATGAAGAGCTGACAGGGAAAGGTGAAGGCGATGGAGGCGAATGTGCGAAGTGGTTGTCAGAGAGAGAGAGAGAGAGAGAGAGAGAGAGGAGAGGAGAGGAGAGGAGAGAGAGGAGAGGAGAGAGGAGAGAGAGAGAGAGAGAGAGAGAGAGAGAGAGAGAGAGAGAGAGAGAGAGAGAGAGAGAGAGAGAGAGAACACTGATGTCTCGTGGGTGTGCCAGACAGAAATAACAGGAACATGGAGCGTGGGAATAAAACAAACGATAGAAAAACTTGTGGATTAAAGGTATTTGTGTGAGGTTTGAGGGATGAATTGTGGTTAAATACTGGTGTAACTTGCAAATGTAAGTGAAAAGAACGCCGTGGTTATAATAATTGCAGTATATGAAAAGTGTGGGAATAAAGACGATGCGAAAAAAAAATTGTGATGAAATGTACGTAGGTGTAACTTGCAAATATAAGTGAAATTGAACGCTGGAGTTGTAAATGGCAGTATAAAGTGTGAGGATATAGACGGACGATGCGAAAAAGCTGGATTAAAGCTATTTGTGTGAGTTTAAAGGGATAAATGCGGTGAAATACTGGTGTAACTTGCAAATATAGATGAAAAGAACCTGATGGTTGCAGTAATTGGAGCATACAACTTCGGAATAAAACGAAGGATACGAAAAGAAGTTGGATTAAAGCTATTTGTGTGAGTTTTGAGGGATGAACTGTGATGGAATATAGGTGTACCGAAGTGTTGTGGATGAAATAACAGAACTGTATATCTTGGAAATAAAATGTAAAATGAAATAAAAAAAAAAGTATTTGAATTAATTTAGAAGTACAAAATGCTACAAAATCCAAGTGTGTATTGAAAATGTAAGCAAGTAGAGGTCCGTTGTTGTAACTGGAGTAACTGGACTCTATCTTAAAACTGAAACATGAAAGAGAAAAGGAAGAAAGCAAAGAATGAAGGACGGAAGATGTATTAATTAAGTTTATAGGTACAAAAATACGACACAAAATTCAGGTGCGCGTGAAAAACGTGAATGAATAAAGGGTCGTTGATGTAATATTGAATTTGAATAATGGTTTGCACTGTATCGTGAGAATAAAGAAGTAAAGGTGAAAAGAAAAGGAAGATGTGGTTATTAAGTTTAGAGGAAAAAAAAATACGACAAAATTTACATAGAAACGTGAGTGAATAAAGGGTCGTTGTTGTAATGATTAGGTTGTACATCGTGACAATGAAGAAGTGAAAGTGGAAAAAGAAAAAAGAAAAGGAAGATGTTTATTAAGATAAGAGGAACAAAAATACGACACAATATTCAGGTGCGCATGAAAAACTTGAGTGAATAAAGGGTGGTTGTCGTAATGATTGGTTGTATATCGTCATAGTGAAGAAGTGAAAGTGAAAAAAAGAGAAAAGGAATATGTGTTTATTAAGTTTAGAGGAAGAAAAACACGACAATTTAGGTATGCATAGAAACTTGAGTGAATAAAGTGAATAATGATTTGGTTGTATATCGTGACAATGATGTGAAAGTGGAAAAAAAAGAATGTGTTTATTAAATTAAGAGGAACAAAAATACGACCAAGATTTAAATATGCATGGGAAACGTGAATGAATAGAGGTCGTGTTGTAATGATTGGATCCTATATGGTATGAATAAAAAAATGATAGTGAAATATAAAAGGAAGGTGTTTTTATCAAGTTTAGAGGAACACAGTACAACAAAATTCAGGTGTGCAGTGAATAGAAGGTCGTTGTTGAAATGATTTGGTTGTAGATCCTGACAATAAAGAAAAGCGAAAGGAAATTGTGTGTATTAACTTTAAAATACGATAAATGATTAAATATGAGAAAGAAAAAAATGAGTAAGCTGAGGTCCTTTGTTGCAATAATTGGCTTGTACACCGTGAGAATGAAATAGTAAATGGAAGGAAAGGAAGGAGCTGGACTGGTCTGCGTTGGGTTGAGTGATAGAACGTGACAGAATAATTAAGGGTTTGCGTGTGCGGGGTAAAAATAATGAGTGCAGCTACGTGTTTGAAAGGAATGAGTGCTGCAATTATGTCGTGGGAGTAAAATGTAGTGTGTAGAATCATCTCTGCACCTCTGGAAAGTTTTGACATCTGCATCGCTACTTTTTCTAATGTTGGTGATGTGTTTCAAAATTGTGCTTTTAAAATATTACACAAGTTGATTTTATAAAGGGTTAAGAAGAATGGTTAGCTCTCCGGGGATAAAGAAAGACAAGAATGAAAAATAGAACCGAGAGATAAAAAAAAAAAAAGCATCTACAGAAATTAATGAAAAAAAAAAAGCTCTTAACATCAACTGAAAATCGAATGACTAAAAAAAAGAGACCATGTTGAAAAGACAAAACTATTAGAAAAGGTGATTGATTGATTGATTGATAACTTTATTGTTGTAACAGTGTATACAACAAGGGAGGAGGTCGGGTCATGCCGGCCACCCCCTAAACATAGAACAAAAAGGATCTAGGAAACCACCGAAAAAGAAATAGAAAAACAAAACGAAAAAATATCAGAAAAGAAAAATAGAAACTCACAAACAGCAACAAAAATTAGAAAGAAATAAGTCACAAGTTGCGAAAAACAAACAAACCTAATGAAGAAAACCACCAAAAAATAAAGGAAAAAAAAAATGAATAATAGATAATGAAATAGACGAAAATGAAAAGAAACCAAGATAAATAGAAACAAGAATGACAAAAAAGTAACCCCGTTGAAAAGACACAGTAAAACATCCTGTACTATCCAACGAGCCTGTCCATACCAGTGTTCTTGTGTCACGGAGCTGCCGCGGGGTTGGGTAGGGAGAGGGTCCGCGTGCCTGTCCCCGGCGTGAGGCAAGAAGTGGTAAGCAGAGGCGAGACACAAAACAGCTTACAGTAACTCGTGCTTACAACAGATTACACAAGATTAGATGACAGCTGATACCTTGAGATTTGTTAGGGTGTACGTGTAGGGTGTCTGTTTAACTGTACATATACTGCTGCTACTGCTACTACTGCTACTGCTACTGCTACTGCTACTGCTACTGCTACTGCTACTGCTACTGCTACTACTACTACTACTACTACTACTACTACTACTACTACTACTACTACTACTACTACTACTACTACTACTACTAAGCTTTTTGATCGATTTTTTTTATTTTTTTTATTCAGCGTTTCTTCACGACTGTTACTACTACTACAACTGCTGCTGCTGCTGTTACTGTTACTGTTACTGCTACTGCTGCTTCTACTGCTACTACTGCTATTTCTATTTCTATTTCTGTTTCTGTTTCTGTTTCTGTTTTTAGTACTACTACTACTACTACTACTACTACTACTACTACTACTACTACTACTACTGCGAAAATAAGACTAGTAAAAAGCTCCTACATATACGTTTATAAACTAGATAAATAGATAGATAAATAGACCGTCGATAAATAACCACAATACACACTAACAAAGCTATACACCACTACATTCCTATTACCATCACTCTTACCACTACATGTTCACCCAATACGCCAATAAACATTAACACAAAACAGGGAAGCAGGAGGGAGTTGGCTCGAGCGACATAACTCACTTACGGGACAGTGTGCTGAGGGGGAGAAAAAAATTAACTTACTACGACAGGAACAGATAATTGGCTGAAGAATTATTAGATTACTGTGGAAATTGCTACCGTGAGAGAGAGAGAGAGAGAGAGAGAGAGAGAGAGAGAGAGAGAGAGAGAGAGAGACTGTGTTAACTAATGCTCTTCAAGGGGAGGAAGACAGTTGTCGTGGGAAAAAAGGAGGAATAAGAAGAGGAGGAGGAGGAGGAGGAGGAGGAAGAGGAAGAAGAAGAATATGGTGGAGAAAGAGGAGAAGGATGGGGGTTGATTGAAAGGTAATTTAGTGAAAGAAGGAGGACAATGAAGAGGAAGAGGAGGAGGAGGAGGAGGAGGAGGAGGAGGAGGAGGAGGAGGAGGAGGAGGAGGAGGAGGGATTGCAAATAGACGATGAAATGAAAAATAAAAATAGAGAAAAAAACGCTGGGAAAAGAACACACAAATAGTAGAACATGAAGAAGAACAAAGAATAAAAATAAAAAATAGGAATTAGAAGGGAATAAAAAAATGAATCAGTGGATGTAGAAGATAAGAGGAGGAGAGAGAAAAGGAGGAAGAGAAGTTGGGAAGTTGTAAATGAAACAAAAGTGAAGTGAACTAAGAAGTAAAGAAAAGAAAAAGAAAGGAAAAGAAAAAAAACGAACAAAAAAGGGGAAGAACAAAGGAAAGAAATAATGATAATAATAGAAAGTAGAAAATTAAGAAGAGAACAGTTAGACGAAGAAAGGAGGAGGAGGAGGAGGAGGAGGAGGAGGAGGAGGAGGAGGAGGAGGAGGAGGAGGAGGAGGAGGAGGAAAAACAATACAGCACACAGCAGGTGAAATAATTAGACGGCAGACGATCCCAGGAAGTAAATAACCTGTTTTTCTTTTCTTTTTTCCTTTTTTTTTTATCTTTTTATTGAGTCTGGAAATGTTTACAGTTAGACTAGAAAGTGGTATGCTGAAATTTCTCTCTCTCTCTCTCTCTCTCTCTCTCTCTCTCTCTCTCTCTCTCTCTCTCTCTCTCTCTCTCTCTCTCTCTCTCTCTCTCTCTCTCTCTCTCTCTCTCTCTCTCTCTCTCTCTCTCTCTCTCTCTCTTCGATTAAAGGGACTGGTCAGGGGACTGGTCATGAGAGAGAGAGAGAGAGAGAGAGAGAGAGAGAGAGAGAGAGACGCTATACACACAGGCAGGTAAACACGGCGTGATGCATGGGTCGGCTGGCTCTTTGGTGTAATGCTTGCCTCACGTCATGAATGCTGCCAGTTTGACTCTCCGTGTAGCCTCGCAGTGCTGCCGGTCATGTGTGGAATGTGGCTTCCTTATGTTGTTGTAACGGTGTTGTAGTTTGCGTATCTTGATTGAGTGATTTTATAGTAGTGTGTGTTATGTTCGTTTTTCCTTATGAATTTTGACCAGTTTATTCAATTTTTTTTTTTTTTTTTTTTATCGAACTTAGCAGAAACCAAGTTAGTGTAGTATAGTATAGCTTGTTTTTGTGTTGTTTATTGTGTTTATTGCGCTGATTTTTTTTTTTTTTTATGTGCATTCTGAAAATAGTTTAGTTTATCCTAGTTTGTCTTATCTAACTTAGCAGAAACCAAAAGTTAGTCTAGTATATCATAACTTTTTTTTTCCAGTTTATATCAGAGTGTTTATTCTTTCTGTTGTGTTTTATGTATTGTAAACTTATTTTGAGTTTATCCTAGTTTTATTTGATCTAACTTAACCGAAACCGAAGTTGGTCTAGCATATCTTTTTTTTTTCAGTTTATAGCAGTGTTTATTTATTTATTTATTTATTTATTTCATGTATTGTGACTTTATTTTAGTTTATCCTAGTTTTGTCTTTTCAAAGTCAGCGAGACCAAAGTTAGTCTTGTGTATCATGATTTGTTTCTTTTTTTCAGTTTATAGCGGAATATTTTTGTGCTATTTGTTTTTCTATATGTATTATTACTTTATTTTTGTCTATCCTAGTTTTGTCTCAACTTCAATGACTGTAGTCCAAATGAACGAAACGATACTTAGTCTAATATAACGTAACTATTTATTATTTTTTTTTTTCATTTTATAGCGAAAAACTTGTTACATTTATTTTAACGTATGTATTCTAACTTTTCTTTACGTTATTTTAGTGTTATCGTATCTAACTGAACCGAATGTACACAAAATAACGAGACCAAACTTAATCTAAAACAAAACCTAACCTCACCTAACTTAACCTAACTATATCAAACCAAACCAGACCATATCCAACTGAACCTAACCTAACGTAATCCCTCCAAACATTATCTACTGCCTTAGAGTCTGATATTCGTTGTCTATTCTACTACCTTACCTTACCTTACTTTACCTAACCTTACCTTACCTAACCTAACCTAACCTAACCTTGCCTTGCCTTGCCTTGCCTTGCCTTGCCTTGTCTTGCCTTGTCTTGCCTTGTCTTGTCTTGTCTTGCCTTGCCTTGCCTTGCCTTGCCTTGCCTTGCCTTGCCTTGCCTTGCCTTGCCTTGCCTTACCTGCTTGCCTAACCTAACCTTACCTAACCTAACATTACCTAACCTAACCTAACCTAACCTCAACCCAACAGAACACAACACAGCTCCATTCGATCCTCAGCATATACTTACCCTATCTACACTCGGACCGTGGACAGGATTCGAACCCGTGCGCTTGGAGACCCCTCGGACCCCAAAGCACGCATCCTTCCACCGTACCATGGCGACCTCCCACAAAACATTGCTTGCAGGACGCCATTACATCTCAGCCTAAAGCTCATTACAATACATTAATGCCTGACGGTCGGAACACATCTCTTCATATCACCCTTTGTTTTTTTAACCCTAAGAAGAAGGACAGGTTTTTTTTTATATTTTTTATCAGGGATTTACACACGTGGGAAAATCTTGCCATAGGATCTTTGCCAGGTGTTCAGGACGTCAGGTAACTTGATTAACCTCAGCAGGGAACGGGTTGGACTTGTAAGAGAGAGAGAGAGAGAGAGAGAGAGAGAGAGAGAGAGAGGAGAGAGAGAGAGAGGGAGAGAGAGGGAGAGGGACTGGAGCTTGGGAAGGTGTGTGTGTGTGTGTGTGTGTGTGTGTGTGTGTGTGTGTGTGTGTGTGTGTGTGTGTGTGTGTGTACGTGACCGAATCAATGTAAATAGTGAGGCGTGTGGGACAGAGTCAGTGATGTGTGTGCACGATTGACCGCGCCCGCACGCGCGCGGGCACACACACACACACACACACACACACACACACACACACACACACACACACACACACACACACACACACACACACACACACACACACACACACACGAAGGAAGATCGGTGAAATAAACAACAAAGAGGAACAAAAGAGAGAGAGAGAGAGAGAGAGAGAGAGAGAGAGAGAGATTAATTCCTGATGTGATGAGGAATTTATATTTAACACACCAGCTGCAGGAGGAGGAGGAGGAGGAGGAGGAGGTGGTGGTGGTGGTGGTGGTGGTGGTGGTGGTGGTGGTGGTGGTGGTCGTGGTGGTGGTGGAGAAGGAAGGAGGAGGAGGAGGAGGAGGAGGAGGAGGAGGAGGAGGAGGAGGAGGAGGAGGAGGAGGAGGAGGAGGAGGAGGAAGACGTTCAGGTGTTTCATTTAATATCAGAGAGAGAGAGAGAGAGAGAGAGAGAGAGAGAGAGAGAGAGAGAGAGAGAGAGAGAGATAATACTGTAATGGCTAATTTTCATGTAATTCCGTTTTTTATTGTGTTTTGCTTATCACTTACATACACGAAGAGGAGGAGGAGGAAGAGGAGGAGGAGGAGGAGGAGGAGGAGGAGGAGGAGGAGGAGGAGGAGGAGGAGGAGGAGAAATAGAACGGGAATAGTGTCTGGTAGGCATGGAGGAGGATGAAGAGTAAGAGGAGAAGAAAAAAAAAAGGAAGAGGAGGAAGAAGAAAAAGAAATAAGGAAGACATGAGAGTGATGAAAGAAAATGGTTCAGAAACTATGCAGAAAATGATGTCACGTATAGAGAGATTGGATGAGAAAGGAAGAAGAAGAAGAAGAAGAAGAAGAAGAAGAAGAAGGAGGAGAAGGAGTATGAGGAGTGAAATGAGAAAAAAGATGAATGATTAGAAAAAAAAATTGAAGGAAGGAAGAAAAACAACGAGAATAGAATAGAAGAAGAAGAAGAAGAAGAAGAAGAAGAAGAAGAAGAAGAAGAAGAAGAAGAAGACAATGAAAGAGAAGAAATGATAACGAGGATAGGAGAAGAAGAAGAAGAAATAAAAGAAATTAGTGTAATAAGATGAAAAACACGAACTGAGAAAGAAAGAAAAGAAAAGAAAAAAACGAACGAGGGTAAAAAGCAAAAAGAAAAAAAAAAGAAAATAAAACAAGAATCAACAACAAAAAAAACAAAAAAGAAGAAAGAAGAAAATACAAATCCAAACACAAGAACTAAAAAAATAAGAGAAGAAAAACAAGAAGAAAAGAAAAAGAAAAGAAAAAAACTCACAAAACCAAACACAAGACAGGACTTCTTAACCCACCACCACCACCACCACCACTACTACTACTACTACTACTACTACTACTACTACTACTACTACTACTACTACTACTACTACTACTACTACTACTACTACTACTACCACCTATAGGCCAGCCCGCTAGACAGCCCCCACATTGCCCCCACCACACCCTGCCCGTGACAGCCCCGCCCCTCCCTGTGGTGTGTCTCGGGGCCGTCACCGCAGCGCCGCCACTCACCCGGGAACCCTTCAGAGGATCGATTGAAGGCCTCTGATTTTTTTTACATTGGCTTCAAGATCACTTTCAGTCTTGTCACTCGAGTTAATATTCTTCATCCTTTGATTTTACACCTTTATCTTGATTTTCCTTCTTCATTTACTTTTCTTTGTCTTTTTCTTTTGATTTTCCTTCTTCCTTACTTTTCTTTTAGTCTTTTCTCTTGATTTTCTTTCTTCCTTACTTTTCTTTACTCTTTCCTCTTCTTTTCCTTGACTTTTCTTTTACTCTTTTCTCTTGTTTCTTTCTTCCTTATTTTTTTTCTTACTCTCTCCTCTTGTTTCTTTCTTCCTTACTTATTTTTACTCCTTTTCTCTTCATTTTTCCTTTTCTTGACTTTTCTGCATTCTTTTGTCTTGTTTTTGTTTTCTTTTCACCTTTTTTACTATTTTCTCGAGTTTTCTTTCCTCCTTGACCTTTTTTTACTATTTTTTTTAAATTTTTCTTTCTTCACCTCTCTTACGCTTTGCTCTTCATTTTTCTTTCTTCCTTCCTTTTTTTTTACTCTTGATTTTTTTTCTCCCTTGACTTCACTCTTTTCTCTTAAGTCTGGGAAGGCAATGTCAGGTTAGGTTAGGTTAGGTTAGGTGAATTAAGTGTGCTTTAGATTAAGAATGAGTGAGGTCATATATGTTAAGAGTGGTCATGTTAGGTAAGGTTAGGTAAGAATGTCAGGTTAAATTAGGTTAGGTTACGTTACGTTAGCTTAGATTAGAACAGGTAAAGATTTTCAGGTTAGATATAAATAAACAAATCAAGCAGAAGGCCATGACAGGTGGGTGGTGGTGGTGGTGGTGGTGGTGGTGGTGCGGCCTGGAGCAGAGAGACAGGCAGCAGCGGTGACGTGTTGGTAATCGACTCCACTCTCGGTAACAGGCGCGGGAAACACAAAGTGGGGTGGTGCAGTGAAGGCAAAGTGGGTTATGATGCGATTTGGAGGGAGAGATGAGGAGGTAGCGCAGGAGACTGAAGGAAAGAGACCCCCCAAAAAAGAAAAATAATAATAATAATGAATAATGATAACTAAATAAAGGAACACATGAAAGAAAAGAGTAAGAGAAGGGTTTCGAATAGATGGAGGAGGGGGAAAAGGAAAAGACTAATAAGAAAAGGAGAAATGGCAGAGGAGGAGAAGAAAGAAGAGGAAGTGACCTCTAATCTGTAGTGAAAACATTGAAACTTGTGATGATGATGGTGATAATGGTGATGAACCTCAAAAAAACACCCGAAACAATAAAAATCTACCACTAGAACCATACACCAGAACCACAATAGAACCACCAAAAAGTCAAACCACTATTAGAACCACAGAAAAAACAATGAAACCTCAAAAGATACACCAGAACCACACCAAACTTACAATTCACACCCCAAGAACCCAGTAAGCAAGGAAACTAAGCCACCAAGCAAGCCAACACGTCAATTGGGTCTTAGGGTCTCGTATTCTTAACCCCTTCAGTTCTGGGACACATTTATACCTTGAGATTTGTGTACGATTATGCCATTTTATTGACATTAGGAAGGGTCTGTTGAGGTCATAAGGTTAATGGGCACAATCTTCACCATTTTAATCTCCCA
>NC_059293.1:11171003-11176003 GCF_017591435.1 Portunus trituberculatus
AGAGAGAGAGAGAGAGAGAGAGAGAGAGAGAGAGAGAGAGAGAGAGAGAGAGAGGGAATATTATAACCACGTTGGATACTCTGAACGAGGAAAAAGTGACAAATATCTAGGAAAGGTATTGGAATATTGAACTAAAAGGAAAACTGAAAAGAATATATATCAAACATTATCCATTATCACTCTGTCTTCCTGTCACATGTACCACCACCACCACCACCACCACCACCACCACCACCACCACCACCACCACTACTACTACTACTACTACTACTACTACTACTACTACTACTACTACTACTACATCAACAACACTACTGCCACTATCACCACCCATTGTTAATACTAATACCTGTTATCATTACTGCCTATTTTTACTACTACTACTACTACTACTACTACTACTACTACTACTACTACTACTACTACTACTACTACTACTACTACTACTACTCTCATCCTATCTACAAACTTATTCATAGGTTAGGTTAGGTTAGATAAGGCAAGAATGACCTTATTTTGTATAGAAGCTTGTGGAAGTGACAATAACGACAGAGAGGATAGGTTGCTTAGGGTAGAGTAGGATTAGGTTAGGTAGGGTTGGGTAGGATAGGGTAGGATACGGTAAGGTAGGTTAGGATAGGGTAGAGTGGTATTGGGTAGGATAGGGCTGGGTATGGTAGGGTTAGGTTAGGTTGGTTAGAGTTTGATAAGGTAGGTTAGATTAGGTAAATTTGTGATAGTAAAGAATGAGAGAGAGAGAGAGAGAGAGAGAGAGAGAGAGAGAGAGAGAGAGAGAAATGTGGTGCTAAAATGTTGATGTTTTGTACTGGAAGCTGTTGGAGTGATAAGAAGTGATAGGATAAAGAGAGAGAGAGAGAGAGAGAGAGAGAGAGAGAGAGAGAGAGAGAGAGAGAGAGAGAGAATTGTTATAAATCTTGTTACTTCGTGTTGTATTGTATTTTTCCTCGTTTTAGTTTTTTCTGCTATTCTTTCTTTTATTTTTTACTTTATTCTTGGTTTTCTTCTCACTTCAACTTAGTTTTTTTTATTTTCCTTTCTTTTTTTTATTCTTGCCTTTTTTTCCTTTTTTCCTCTTATATACTCTTTTCTGTCTTGCTTTCCTTCCTTTCTTGCAGTTCTACTTTCTCTTTTCCATTATATTCATTCTTTCTCTTCTAAATTTTCGTTTCATTTAATTTAGATTTTTTTTCTCTCATTTTCATTTTTTCTTTTCTATCCTCATTAATTTTTCTCTCGTATTTGTTATATCCTGTCATTTCTTTCCCATTATGATATTTCTATTCTTTCCTTCATTTTTTATCTTTTATTGTGATACTTGTTATTCTTCCACCACCACCACCACCACCACCACGAAGATAACAAGGTGATGTGGTGCTTGGTTCAAAACAGGAGTCTAGCAGGTGTTGAGTCCTTAAGCCAGACACAGGCACACACAAAGGACTGCCTTCACACGTGCTGCCGCCAGATGTCACTGCACTGCCGCTGTCTGGTGGAGTGGCTGGGTGGCTGGCTGTTAGTGGTTTCAAGTGTTATGTGTCTTGGTTGGTAGCTCTGGTTTTGGTAAGCAGCATTGTGGGTACTTTCTCAGTGTTATGTTTTTAGTAATAGGTTCGTAGTCACTCGTGTTTCTACTTATAGGTTCGTTATGTTCCTCTCATGTGGTCGCGACTGTCATTTGTTTGCTCAGAAAAGACGTGAGATTATAAGAAAATAGGAAAGCTGCGAGAATATACATGAGTTAATTATAGTTTTGTTAGGTTAGGTTAAGATTATGATGAAAAATAGGGGACGCATATTGACCATGAGTTTGGGTGTAATTAGACGATTGTATTGACATTAGTAAGGGTCTATGGAGGTCATAAGATTAATAGCCAGTCTTCACTATTTTAATTCCCACAAAAAATTCCTGAAGCTGCATAAAATCCCCATAGAGTAACCAGAATAAATACGAAAACGTGTCATGATGCTGAAGAAGTTAAGGATGTTAGGTTAGATTAAATTGTAGTGAAAGAAGGTTAGGTTAGGTTAAATTGAAATGAAAGAAGGAGTTTTAATGAGTTCGTTGTATTAGTTTAGATTAAGATTCTAATGATAAATGGGCGGAAGTTTAATAGGCTTAATAGGTTTAATAGGCTTAATAGGTTTAATAGGCTGTAGTTTATTAGTGGGTTAAGAATGTAAGGAAAAACAGACTGTGGCGTATGAGTTAGGTCAAGACTGTCGTGTGCCTTTTAAGGTATCATGCGCTTCTCCCAGGCTTTCCTAACCACAATAACTGGGTCACTTCATATCGAGAACACGGTGGTAACAAAGAACACGTGATGATTGTATAGCGAGGTACCGCATACACACAAGATAAGAAAAAAGGATGATTAAAGAAAATAAATAGGTAAAATACTGATAAACAAGGAAATAAGTGAATAGATGATAGTAATAGTTTGCAAATAAAAGTAATGGTTTGAAAATAAAAGTGTTAAAAGTATGATTTTAACGTAAGCGAAATCCAAGAATGGGATGTAGAATGCAATGAATCAAGAAGAAGAAGAAGAAGAAGAAGAAGACATTAGGAAAGAGAAGAAAGGGTAATGAAGATAAAAAGAAAAAGAAAAATAGAAATCAAGACTCCCAGACGATTCTCAGTTTTGATAAGTATTTAAAAAGAAGACAAATGTGTAAAACAATGTGATATCTGGAACACAACAATAACACGTCAATGTAACACCGTAGCGAATATCCTCAGTCATGCAAAGAGAAGGAAAAGAGTGGAAAAATGTTTGCTATTTAAAAGATAACAGTGTAAGAAACCTCCAATCTTGCAATAACGGAAATAAAACAGGAAATAAGTTAATGAATGAAACACAGCACTGTCACATTATGTAGTACACGAACAAGGAAAAACGCAGAGGAGGAAAAATTAAACGAACCAGCGTCTCTCTCTCTCTCTCTCTCTCTCTCTCTCTCTCTCTCGCTCTCGCTCTCGTTCTCGCTCTCAGCTTTTCCTTCACACCTGTAGGCCAGTCAACCCAAATTTACCCACTTGTGGTTGATATTTGAGCCCAATGATGAGAGGGGAATTCTCTCTCTCTCTCTCTCTCTCTCTCTCTCTCTCTCTCTCTCTCTCTCTCTCTCTCTCTCTCTCTCTCTCTCTCATTCACACCTCCCAGTCAATCAATTAAGATTTTCTCACCTGTGGTTGGTAAACATCGAAACATGATTACCTATAGGTGAATTAAAACACTCTCTCTCTCTCTCTCTCTCTCTCTCTCTCTCTCTCTCTCTCTCTCTCTCTCTCTCTCTCTCTCTCTCTCTCTCTCTCTCTCTCTCTTTCGTCTGAGTCACGCCCTTGTATTGAATATCACTGTAGTGGCGAGAGGACCTCCACTTGTGCCGTGTCAACAGAGGGAGGCGTGATTCTTGTTGGTGGCTGGTGGGAGGTGAAGGGCGGGCAGGGAGAGAGGTAGTAGTAGTTATGATAGAGGTGGGTTTGGTCTTGAAAGTGGGTGTTCTTTCTCTCTCTCTCTTTTTTTATGCATTTATTTCATCGTCAATATTTACTCGTGTGTCAGTGGCTGGAGGTATCTGAAGGGCTGGTAGGAAGAGAGGTAGATTGGTTAAAAGTTATTGTAGGGTTTGGTGTCGAAAGTGGGTGGATGTTCTTAGCTCTCTCCTTTGATTTTGTGCATTTATTTACATCTTGTGCCTTTATTTACTCGTGTGTTAGTGACTAGAGGTACCTGAAGGCTGAATTAAAAAGCTGTGATAGGGTTTGGTTTTGAAGGAGATGGATGCTCTTTGCTCTCTCTCTTTGATTTTATGCATTTATTTATATCTTTGTATTTACTCGTTTGGTGGTGGCTAGTGGGACCTGAAGAGCTGATAGGGAGAGAGAGGCAGATTTGAGTTAATGTTATGATAGAGGTTGGTCTTGAAAAAGGGTGTTCTTAGGTTCCTCTTGATTTTTATGCATTTATGGTTTTGTTTGGAGATGTTTTTAGTTATGTTTTTTTATTTTACGTAGAATTTTGCCGTCAGCTTTTGTGCTTTTGTAGAAGAGAATGGTATATTTAGTTTTTGTAAGCGCATTTTGCCAGTAAACCACCACCACTATCATTACTACTACTACTACTACTACTACTACTACTACTACTACTACTACTACTACTACTACTACTACTACTACTACTACTGGTTATGAAAAAAAAGTAAAATTTGGAGTGTGATGTCACTATTGGTGTTAATTAAAGACTTCCCCTTAAGATTACTACAAATTATAGGAAAAGTAGAAACAAATATTGATATGTAAAAGTAAATATCAATCGAAAAATGTAATAATAATAATAATAATAATAATAATAATAATAATAATAATAATAATTGCAATAGGTTCCACGATGCTTGTATTTCATTTTGTATTTTATCTCCTTCATTTAATTAGTGTTGGCTGAGCACGCCTCGCCACAGAGAGAGAGAGAGAGAGAGAGAGAGAGAGAGAGAGAGAGAGAGAGAGAGAGAGAGAGAGAGCGTTGGCAAGAAAGTCACGAGGAAGGGAAATTGAGGACGAGATGAAAGAGGAAGAAGAGATGTAAATGAAGGAAGGAAGGAAGAAGGAAAGAAGAACGTGGAAGAGGGCATAGAGTTACGATAAATGTAGGAAGTAAATGATACGAGTAACTGAGAGGAGGGAGGAAGAGGAGGAACGAAGAGAAGGAGGAGGAGGAGGAGGATAAGAAGAAGGAAGAGGAGGAGAAAAGAAGAACGCAAAAGAATAAGAGAAGGATATGAAAACAAATAAGAATAAAGAGAAGAAGATGATGATGATGAAATAGAAGATATATAAGGAAGAAGAGAAGGAGGAGGAGAAGATGATGTGATAAAGAAGGAAGATGAAGAGGAGGAGAAGGAAGAGGAGGAGGAGGAGGCTTATATGAAAAAAAGAAGGATGTGGTAGAGGAGGAAAAGGAGAAGAATGATAAGTAGAG
>NC_059293.1:11178503-11181003 GCF_017591435.1 Portunus trituberculatus
CCTAACCCACTCACACTTTCTTGCCTTTTTCCTCCATTTTTCCTCCATTTATAGTCTCTCTCTCTCTCTCTCTCTCTCTCTCTCTCTCTCTCTCTCTCTCTCTCTCTCTCTCTCTCTCTCTCTCTCTCTCTCTCTCGCTTAAGGGTCAAAAGGTCTGCTGTTGCTTGTTCTTTCTTGGTGTTTCCTTGTGTTCCTTCCGGCCTATCGAGGTGTATTTCCGGTAGGTAAGAATGATTAGGCGAAACAGGTGAATCTCTCTCTCTCTCTCTCTCTCTCTCTCTCTCTCTCTCTCTCTCTCTCTCTCTCTCTCTCTCTCTCTCTCTCTCTCTCTCTCTCTCTCTCTCGATTTGTTGCGTCTGCCTTATATTTCTCGTTTAGTTTTGTTTATTTTGTTTTTGAAATTGCCACAGAGAGAGAGAGAGAGAGAGAGAGAGAGAGAGAGAGAGAGAGAGAGAGTTAGCTGTCCCCTTTAAAAATCTGTGACCTGCAGCCGCCGCCACGCCCTTTGTGTGTGTGTGTGTGTGTGTGTGTGTGTGTGTGTACCTGTCTTTTCATTCATCCTTCATTATTTATTCATCCTCTCATCTTTCCTTTGTTTCTTCCTTCCTTCCTTCCTTCTTTTATTCCATTTTCTTCCCGTGAATATTCATCCACTCATCTTCTCATTCTTCCTTTTCCTCCTTCCATTCTTCATCATTCATCCTTTCTTTTCTCATTTCCCTTCATTCCTTCATTATTCATTCACTTGTTTCATTCTCCTCCTCTTCCTTTTCTCCTTTATCATCTGTTCTCTCCTCATCCTTCCTTCACTCTCCATTATCAATTTACCATTTCATTCATACTCTCTACCATTTGTTCTCTTGGTCTTTCTACTATCATTATATCTTTCCTCTATCATCCTTTCCCTTTCCTCCCATTTAAATCACCCTAGAGGTAGTAGAGCCTCGGTATTGCTTCAGAGTACACGCTTATATTGGTGCGTGATTAGTTTGGGTTCAGAAATCTTGCAGAGTAATCATAAAACAGGAATGTGTAACTTGATTCCTGTTTCTTAAAAGGGAGAGTGATGGAGGATTGTTTGTAAAGGAATATAGAGGGAAGTTTATTGTCATTTTAGAAAGTGTGGATTGTTGTTGTTTATTGTTGTTATTAGCGTCTATTCAAAACTGTTAATCCCTTCAATCCTTCAATACTGAGACACATTTTAACCTTAATTTTTGGGTTATTAGCGTCTATCCAAAACTGTTAATCCCTTCAATCCTTCAATACTGGGACACATTTTTAACCTTGATTTTTGAATTATTAGCGTCTATCCAAAACTGTTAATCCCTTCAATCCTTCAATACTGAGACATTTTTCACCTTGATTTTTGGGTTATTAGTGTCTATCCAGAACTGTTAATCCCTTCAATCCTTCAATACTGAGACACAATTTTTACCTTAGTTTTTTTTTGTTTTATTATCCAGAACTGTTAATCCCTTCAATCCTTCAATACTGGGACACATTTTTAACCTTGATTTTTAGGTTATTAGCGTCTATCCAGAACTGTTAATCCCTTCAATCCTTCAATACTGGGACACATTTTTAACCTTGATTTTTGGGTTATTAGCGTCTATCCAGAACTGTTAATCCCTTCAATCCTTCAATACTGGGACACAATTTTACCTTGATTTTTGGTTTATTAGCCTCTATCCAGAACTGTCAATCCCTTCAATCCTTCAATACTGGGACACATTTTTACCTTGATTTTTGGTTATTAGCCTCTATCCAGAACTGTTAATCCCTTCAATCCTCCAATACTGGGACACAATTTTCACCTTGATTTTTTGGTTGTTAGCCTCTATCCAGAACTGTTAATCCCTTCAATCCTTCAATACTGGGACACAATTTTACCTTGATTTTTGGTTTATTAGCCTCTATCCAGAACTGTCAATCCCTTCAATCCTTCAATACTGGGACACATTTTTACCTTGATTTTTGGTTATTAGCCTCTATCCAGAACTGTTAATCCCTTCAATCCTCCAATACTGGGACACAATTTTCACCTTGATTTTTTGGTTGTTAGCCTCTATCCAGAACTGTTAATCCCTTCAATCCTTCAATACTGGGACACAATTTTCACCTTGATTTTTTGGTATGATCAGGCCATTTTGTTTGCATTAAGAAAGGTTTACGAAGATCAAAAGATTAATGGCCAGAGATTTTACTATTCTAACCCCAGTTTATGTGTCTGAATGTGTATAAAATCGCCAAAATAGCAACTAGAATGGATATGGAAACGCGTATTTTTTTTCCTTATATCTTTGCAGTTGTATGAATGATATAGGGAAAGTTTATTGTCAGTTAGGAAAGTCTGCATTGTTTTCTGCTGTTTGTGTAGCGTCGATTAATAACTTTTGAAATGTAAAAGAGAAACCTGTTTTCTGTTTACTCTGCAAGACTTCTGAACCCAAACTAATCACGCACCAATATAAGCGTGTACTCTGAAGCAATACCGAGG
>NC_059293.1:11188503-11191003 GCF_017591435.1 Portunus trituberculatus
CTCTCTCTCTCTCTCTCTCTCTCTCTCTCTCTCTCTCTCTCTCTCTCTCGGATTCGAATTGTGGTCAGATGGGATGGTTAGATTCGCAACCTTACATGCAAACCAATTTAACACTGACAATGGAAGCGTGAAGTAGTAGTAGTAGTAGTAGTAGTAGTAGTAGTAGCAGCAGTTGTAGTAGTATCTGTAGTTGTTTTAATAGCAGTAGTGGCCGTAGTAGTAGTAGTAGTAGTAGTAGTAGTAGTTGTTGTTGTTGTGTGTTGTGGATGTAGTAATGTTGTACCTGTAGTTGTTTTAATAGTAGTAGTAGTAGTAGTAGTAGTAGTAGTAGTTGTTGTTGTTGTTGTTGTTGTAGTAGTAGTAGTAGTAGTAGTAGATGTAGTAATAGTAGTAGTAGTATATGTAGTTGTTTAATAGTAGTAATCAGTGGTATTAGTAGTGGAAGCAATAGTAGTAGTAGTAGTAGTAGTAGTAGTAGTAGTAGTAGTAGTAGAAACGATAAGAGAATATTTGAAGGAGAAATTAGAGAAAAAGTGTGATAATGAAGATGAGGACGAGAAGCAAGATAAAAGAGAAGAGACAGAATGAAGAGGAGGAGGAGGAGGAGGAGGAGGAGGAGGAGGAGGAGGAGGAGGAGGAGGGTAGGGTATAATATCAATATATTTCCTACGAATTGCAAGAGGAGGAGGAGATATTGAAGGAGAAATGAGAAGAGGAGGAGGAGGAGGAGGAGGAGGATCGCAAGCACGAGATATTGATTAAAGCCACGAATTGACAGAGAGAGAGAGAGAGAGAGAGAGAGAGAGAGAGAGAGAGAGAGAGAGAGAAGGGGGGGACTGATCGATCTAGTAGTGAAAGGGAAGCGGTCGATCGTACACACACACACACACACACACACACACACACACACACACACACACACACACACGTTACTATGCATGTGTGTGTGTGTGTGTGTGTGTGTGTGTGTGTGTGTGTGTGTCGTCTCCCTTTTTTTGTTGCTCTTTTTATTTGAATCTTCGTTTTTCCTCTCTCTCTCTCTCTCTCTCTCTCTCTCTCTCTCTCTCTCTCTCTCTCTCTCTCTCTCTCTCTGTCCGTATGGCAACGTTTTTATGCAAAGAGACGGAGAGGGGAGGAAGAAGCGTGGGTCTTCCTCCTCCTCATCCTCCTCGCACGTGGCGTCACTAACAGTTGTTTATCTCACTGAGGGTTGAGGATTCTCTCTCTCTCTCTCTCTCTCTCTCTCTCTCTCTCTCTCTCTCTCTATGGAAACATTATCACTAGTGGTTTGTTCCCATTCTCCTGCTCTTCTTTCTCCTCCTCCTCCTCCTCCTCCTCCTCCTCCTCCTCCTCCTCCTCCTCCTCCTCCTCCTCCTCCTCCTCCTCCTCCTCTTAGCTCGTGTCCGTGACTTATCACTTTAATATTCAGTGTAATTTTGTTGTTGTTGTTGTTGCTGTTGTTGTTGTTGTTGTTGTTGTTGTTGTTGTTGTTGTTGTTGTTGTTGTTGTTGTTGTTGTTATTATTCTTACTGTTTCTGTTGTTTTGCAGTGTTCATCTTGCTTTTATTTGCCTTTTCCGTGTTTTATTGTTCTGTATGTTTGTCTTTTTAATCATCATCATCGTCATCATCATCATCATCATCTTCTTCTTCTTCTTCTTCTTCTTCTTCTTCTTCTTCTTCTTCTTCTTCTTCTTCTTCTTCTTCTTCTTCTTCTTCTTCTTCTTCTTCTTCTTCTTCTTCTTCTTCTTCTTCTTCTTCTTCTTCTTCTTCTTCTTCTTCTTCTTCTTCTTCTTCTTCTTCTTCTTCTTCTTCTTCTTCTTCTTCTTCTTCTTCTTCTTCTTCTTCTTCTTACCTTCACTACACCACCAGACGACAAACAAAAAAATGACATACGAATGAGGTTTTTGCAAGGAGGAGGAGGAGGAGGAGGAGGAGGAGGAGGAGGAGGAGGAGGGGACATTTAAACAGGAAGGATGTGGGAGGTGGAGATTTAAACAGGAAGGTGTGTGTGTGTGTGTGTGTGTGTGTGTCCTGTTTCATTGGCGCGTATCGGGCAGCAACGAAAGGCTTCTCTCTCTCTCTCTCTCTCTCTCTCTCTCTCTCTCTCTCTCTCTCTCTCTCTCTCTCTCTCTCTCTCTCTCTCTCTCTCCATTGATGCCTGTAGTAGATCCATTACTTTTTTTTTATCATAATCATCTACTACTACTACTACTACTACTACTACTACTACTACTACTACTACTACTACTACTACTCCTCATTATTAAGTTTAAGCACCACCATTACCATTTCTTCTGTTACTACTTTACTATTTGTGTGTGTGTGTGTGTGTGTGTGTGTGTGTGTGTGTGTGTGTGTGTGTGTGTGTGGTCTCTTCTATCCGTTTATTTATTCTTTTTCCCTAAGAGACTTAGATACACACACACACACACACACACACACACACACACACACCCTGGGGTATAGTTGCTATGATAAACTGCAGTTAGCTGCAGAGG
>NC_059293.1:11196003-11236003 GCF_017591435.1 Portunus trituberculatus
ACGCAAATATTTGTGTGTGTGTGTGTGTGTGTGTGTGTGTGTGTGTGTGTGTGTGTGTGTGTGTGTGTGTGTGTCTCCCACATAGCTTATGTTACACTCCCATCCAACTGGTTGAAGCAGGTGACAAGAGAGAGAGAGAGAGAGAGAGAGAGAGAGAGAGAGAGAGAGAGCAGGTGGAACGAAGGAAAGAGGCGAGAAGGAGGGAATAAATAATCTCTCTTAAAGCATTCTCTCTTTCTTTCTCTCTCTCTCTCTCTCTCTCTCTCTCTCTCTCTCTCTCTCTCATCTGTGCTTGAACGTCCCTTGTTCTATTTCCCTTCCCTCGTTCTCACCTCTCCTCCCCTGTTTCCTCTCTTCGCCTCCCCTGTTTCCTCTCTTTTCCTCTTTTCCTTCCCCTCTTTTGTTTTGTTCCCTCGTCTATGTCCTTTATATCTATTTTTCTGTTTTTAATCCTCAGCTTCATTCCCTTCCCCTTTAATCGCTCTCTCTCTCTCTCTCTCTCTCTCTCTCTCTCTCTCTCTCTCTGTCGTGTAGAATTTAATTGATAGCTATTAGTATTATTGAAATGTCTGTTTCTTGGCAGTTTTGATAGTTACTCCGTATTGTATTGTGTGTGTTGCAGAAATTATTTTTGAGTGTGTTGCTTGAATTTATTTTTCCAAACTTTTTTTTTATTTATCTATTTATTATTGTATTCAAGTTTGGGACACATTTTTTTTTCTTTTTTTGTTTCGTTTTTCATTTTTTTATTTGCCGTTCGTGTATTCACTTTTTCTTCTTATTTCTTCTCCCTCTTTTTTTTATATTTCATTTATTTATTTTATGTTGTGCTCGATTTCCATGTGTATTTATTCCTAATTTTCATTCACCTCATTTATTTTATATTTTATCACCGTCAATTTATCTTGTATGTACTATTATATTCCTTATTTTCCTCTCGCATCTTGTTCTATGCTCTTGTGGCAACCTGACGCAGAAAAAAAAGAAGAAACAAGAAGCAAGAAAAGAAGACGGATGAATAAGGGAAATGGAAAAAAAAAAAAATGGAAGAAGAGCGAACACACAAAAACACGCGAATCCAATATCTTTGTAGCTGTTTGTCTTGTTGGCCGCAGTTTGTATCTATTTGTTCCTTCTCACATTCCTCTTCTTATCTCAGTCCTGGGTGAGTATTCAGGAACGCTATGCCCTCTCACCACCACTATTTTCCAAGGCCACAGCAATGACTAACGGGGTTTTCAAGAGCCTCCAGTTCATAATGTAGAAATCTTGTCACTCTGTAAAAACATCTTAAAAAACTCATGTAAATTTAGATAAAGTCTTTTGAAATAGCGGAGGTAAAGCACAGAAGTGTTTGAGAATACAGGACCTGGAGCTCTTTTATGTAATCTTCCTTATAACTGTACTGCTGCACTGGAATTAGTAAGCCCTACATAACTATACTCCTAAGGTCCATAATCCATGGTCAGTACGAAGCGGCAAGGTCACCAGATGCTCCTTAATGCCTTTCTTCCCTATTGGGCAAAGCAAGGACGTGTTACTTCTACTACTGTTGTTTTTGTTACGTCCGTGTTCTGAAACTCTTTGCTCTCTCATCACAACTGTTGTTCAAAGGTGACACTGATGATTACTCGGATTCTGAAGAGTGTTTCTCCTGTTAATCATTGTTTATTTGTCACAAACTGTGAAAATAACTAAAAGAAAAAAAACCGTAAAATTTCAACTACAGACTTTTATGAAAACGTTTTACTCTCTCTATGTTTATTTTTCAAAGGTTAGTCGCATTCTGAAGTCTTTCTGTTGATGAATGTGGGAATCTTGTCAATTTGTCTCAACAACTTTTAAAACAGTTAAATGCCGTGAAACTTCAACTAGAACCATTTCTTAGACGTTTTGCTCTCTCACAATGTTTGTTTCAAAGGTGACATAATGGATCGGATTCTGAAGGGTGTTTCTCCTGTGGATAAATGTGGAAATCTTATGATTTGTCAAAAGAACCGTAAACAGTCTTAAAAATCATGAAATTTCAACTTGAATCTTTTCTGAAACGTTTTGCTCTCTCAAGACCATTTTCAAAGTTACAGCGATAATCAGTGGCATTCTTAAAAGTGTTTCTTTTGCAAATAAAGTAGAAGTCATAATATGTCTGCAGAACGAAAAAAAAAAAAAAAAAAATATATATATATATATATATATATATATATATATATATATATATATATATATATATAATTATTTTATTTTTTTATGTAGTGGAGATGTTACGTGCAAGTTGAGAATGTGTATCTTTTTAAATGTCTAAATGTTACGTAAGCTCCACAGGTGCTGAGTGATGACGTGCGTGGTAGGAGTCTGTTGTGACTTGCTGGATGATTGCAAGATTTAGCGACGACTTAGACACGATAGTAACTTTTTTTTATTTATTTATTTTTTTGTCGTATTGAGAGAGAGAGAGAGAGAGAGAGAGAGAGAGAGAGAGAGAGAGAGAGAGAGACGTGGTACAGTGGAACCATGCGAGCTTTGAGGTCCGAGGGGTCTCCAAGCGCACGGGTTCGAATTCTGTCCACGGTCCGAGTGTAGGTTGGGCTTCCTCATTCTGGGCAACAGCTTCCTAGCGGATGGGCTTTGAGATAGGAGGTACCCCAAAAAATATCCCCTTTAGCCCATAAATTCCCGTGTAAAGCCCACATAGTTTAAATAGAGAGAGAGAGAGAGAGAGAGAGAGAGAGAGAGAGATTGACTTGTTAAGGTAAAATTACAAGTATTTAATGTTTATGTATCTTTGTTTTCTATGCTTAAAGAAAAGGAGAGTAAAGTAACTGAGTAGCGATTCTAATGACAAAACTAACTACTATTTTTCCCCTTCCTTCGTCAGAATGCGCAGGAGTTCATCGGTTCGCCACCTTGCCGGAACAGGTGCACCGAAAAAGTGTGAAGCGCGGGTTTGACTTCACGCTGATGGTGGTGGGGGAGTCTGGCCTGGGCAAGTCCACGCTCATCAACAGCCTTTTCCTCACCGATTTGTACAAAGAGAGGAAAGTGCCCACGGGGGAGTGTGAGTATGCCTGAGTTGTTATTGTTGTGGTGGTAGTGGTGGTGGTGGTGGTGGTATTATTATTTTACTACTGAAAATGTACAAAATAGTAGTGAAAAAAATTATCTCAAAGTAGAGAGCCGCTATGGGCTTTTACATAGAGTTGTAATTTTTTTTTCTTAGAAAGTTCATAATTCAGGTACTACATCAGTTTAGATAATGGTATTTAAGAATTTATATTTTAATGTGTTGTTTTGAATTTGGGTCTTCTTGATCACTGCACAGAGTGACCTGTACAAACGCCAGTTCAGGCATGAACATTTCAAGAACATGAAACAGGTTATAAATCAACAATGAGGACACTTGAAAGAAGGCCAATTAACACAAGTGGCTGACTCACTCACTCAGTTGTTCAATCACAAAACAAAAATGCTTTATCAATTGATAGACTGTATACTTTTCATATTGATATTCTTCTACTACTTTTCATGATTCAGCATTGTAGTTTTGAGAGGAAATCTTTAATTTAAAATTTTTCCAGTTTCTTAAAAAATCATTTTAAGTGTGAAAAAACTATAATTTCCTTAAAAAAAATAAGAATAAAAAAAAAACTTTATTGATTGAAAGAATACATGTACATACACTGTAATTTTTTACAGTACACCAAACATTAGTACTGCAATTGTATATTGGGTAATACATATTCCTGTCTAATGATGCTGTTGATCAATATATGTAAGGAAATATATAAAGCGGTTCATCTGATTACAATATTTATTCACATGATGACCAAGTACAAGGTGAAGAAAGTCTGCCAGTCAGTGGCAGGTGTTTTTTCTTCAGCATTCTTCCATGCTGTTCAGAGTTCCCAGCCAATTTATGTCTACATCCTAATGAATCAAACCCTTCACTGATAATCCTTTTCAAGTATCACTTATCATGCTAATTGTAACCATCCACATTACTTTGTTTTGTTTTCTCTAAATGCTCCCTCTGCTCCTGCAGCTTTGGTGGAGAAGACAGTCTCTATAGAAAAGAAGACTATAGAGATTGAGGAGCGAGGCGTCAAGCTGCGGCTGACTGTTGTGGACACGCCAGGTAAGTGTGGCTGTGTGGCGCAGTGCTTGCAGTCATGGAGGACAGTAAAAGTGTAGGAGGAAGTGAGGGGATTAATTTGTTCTGTGATTCTGATATGTATTACTTGGAACTCCCTTTAAAATGGTATGTAGAAGAGAAGGATCCACTTGGTCTAGTCCATAATAGATGTACTTCATTCTTGTATCATACTCCAGTCTTCTCATTCTTCTCTTCTCTCCCTGAAGTACTCTGGCATTATCTTCTCATTTTACAGGGATCCTTCTCACACACAGCACCAGCTTGACTGACTCTTACAGATCCCCACTTAATTCACTCCCATTCTTTCCAGATGACCACTTCAAGATGACTCACTACCTTCTCTTTCTCATGTTCTTTCTCTTTTTCCCCTTTCTTCTTGACTGAGCTACATTCATTCCAGCATTTGTCTGTAGTACTCATGCGCTATCCTTCTTTATACACTTTTTTGCTTTCTCTTGGAAGTGGTTTGTTATTTATCGCATTACGTGCCGGTGGTGGCTGAGCGCAGCCTTACATAACAATTTCCTTCCCACACCTGCGCAGTTTTTGTCTTGTTTCCCTAATGCAAATTTGCGATATTCACACATTTACCTCATTATTTATACAAAAATTGTTCAGTAGCCTGCCCCTTGCACTTTGACTGATAAGATCTATTGGTAGTCTCCTTACAAACCCCGAGAATCATCGCATTATGAGCAGGTTAGATCAATGTAAAACTAGGCAAACCAGTAAATAATAACTTCTTGCAGGGTTTGGCGATGCTGTCAACTGTGAGGAAGGCTGGAAGACTGTGGAGCGATATGTGGATGAGCAGTTCAACAAGTTCTTCCAGGATGAGTCCGGCCTGAATCGTAAGAACATCCAGGACCACCGTGTACACTGCTGCCTCTATTTTGTCCCTCCTTATGGCCATGGGTGAGTGGACAGATGATGTATTTTTCTTTCCTTTTTTATGTAAGACAGCCACTGATCAAAGCTAGCAAATTATATGTAAAAAGAGCTTACTGAAGTGCCTGTTCCTGAATTACAGAAATGTCTCTAAGTTTATAGGAATTTAAATGTTGAGGTGCTATATATTACAGCTTATCATTCTCCCAGTCTTTAATGCTGTGCCTGTAATTCCTTTTTTAGCATTCCTCATCCTTATATAGCCTTCCGTAACAGCATTGAATAAGTATGCTGACGTCACACATTAACTTCAGTGTCATGTCTATAGCAATCACTTGTAAATTCTCTGTAAGCTCTCCCTACATCCTAACTCCCACCCCGAAATAACCTCTCACTCACCCTTCTCCCATACTGCTGTAGATGGACATTGAGTTCATTACAGTATTAAATAAATATGGTGACATCACACTTTAACTTCACTCTCATTTCTATAGCAATCCTTGCTAGTTTCTCCTCAAGCTCTCCCTCCACTCTCATGTATGTACCATGACCACCCCTGCCTTAAGAACAATCCTCACACTCCCTCCTCTCCCAGGCTCCGGCAGATGGACGTTGAGTTCATGCGGCGGCTGCACAGGAAGGTGAACATCGTGCCGGTCATTGCCAAGTCCGACACTCTCACCAAGCCGGAGATCAACAAGCTCAAGTCCAACATAATGAATGATATTGAGACACATAAGATTAAGGTATTTGGAATTCTTTTTTTTCTATCAGTTTGTTGTTTTCTTTACCTTTGTGTTTCAGTGATCACTTGTGTATTCTTCTGCAATCATTATCTTGGGTTATTTTTCCCTTTGTAAGGATTGGTTTTAATTTAGTTATGTATTTGTAAGGAATGTGTGTGTGTTTGTGTGTGTGTGTGTGTGTGTGTGTGTGTGTGTGTGTGTGTGTGTGTGTGTGTGTGTGTGTGTGTGTGTGTGTGTGTGTGTGTTATGTATTTGTGTGTGTGTGTGTGTGTGTGTGTGTGTGTGTGTGTGTGTGTGTTTCACTGTTTGATCTGCTGCAGTCTCTGACGAGACAGCCAGACGTTACCCTACTGAACGAGCTCAGAGCTCATTATTTCCGATCTTCAGATAGGCCTGAGACCAGGCACACACCACACACCGGGACAACAGGGTCACAACTCCTCGATTTACATCCCGTACCTACTCACTGCTAGGTGAACAGGGGCTACACGTGAAAGGAGACACACCCAAATATCTCCACCCGGTCGGGGAATCGAACCCCGGTCCTCTGGCTTGTGAAGCCAGCACTCTAACTACTGAGCTACCGGGTGTGTGTGTGTGTGTGTGTGTGTGTGTGTGTGTGTGTGTGTGTGTGTGTGTACTTACTTAGTTATATATTACAGGGTTCGAGGGGGAGTCATAGTGACCTGTCTCCATATTTAATTTTACCCAAATTTTCCTTAAAATTGTGCACACATTCTGCTGTTACAATCTCATCATTCAATCTGTTCCAGATGTCCACTGTCCTATGTGGAAAACTAAACTTTTTAATGTTAAATGGCACCCTAATATTTGATATTGCCTTATATGTTAAAGAAAATATCCTATTTATGTGCCTTTCTGGGGTCAGGGTGTCTTGTATAATCACTCCCAGGTCCTTCTCTTCCTTCTTTTTCATTATAACCTCTTCTCCCATTTTGTACTCTCACGTAGGCTTTCTATTACTTTCACCCATTTGTGTGTGTGTGTGTGTGTGTGTGTGTGTGTGTGTGTGTTTGTGTTTGTGTGTTCATCGGATATTTCTTTCATAGGGATTCTCCTTGTGGGGATGCAAATTTTGTAAATGAATAGATTGCTTGACATGGACTATTGCAGATAAGATCTCATGTCACTTTGGTCAGAGGAGTAGATTATAGAAGTGAAGTTTAGTTTGAGAGGCAAGGAAGGTGTGAGAGGAAGGAAAAGCATCTATATGTGTGTGTTCTGAAAAGCAATGACAGCAATGACTGCCTTTTATAGACTGATGGCTTGTTACATGCAGCTTCCTTAATTTTCATGTGCTCTTTATATGTTAGTTTCTGAAAGGATATTTTCCTGTTGTGAATAACTCGTTCCACAAAATAAAACATCCATCAGATTGTTAGATAGGATGTTCTCATCTTTGCAGATCTACCAGTTCCCAGAATGTGACTCAGATGAGGATGAAGACTTCAAGCAACAAGACAGAGAACTGAAGGCCTCCATCCCATTTGCTGTCATAGGATCAAATTGTGTCATTGAAGTTGCAGGGAAGAAGATGAGGGGACGGCAGTACCCTTGGGGGATTGTAGAAGGTAGTGCCTATATGATGTGAAGGATGATTAAACTTTCCTTCAGGTTACTCTGCATCATAAAACTGTTTATTTATGCTAGGTATGCATTAGTAATATATTTAGGCAGTGAACTTTTATCATATAGGTACTGCATGGTACAGGATCTGTATTAATAACTGTCATAGTCCATTAGCTTATCTTCGTGATTTTGAAAGGTGTTATGAACCAGGAAAAGAATGTGATTGAGAATATTTTTTGGGTGTGTAAAATTTTTTTTTTTTGAGAGCAGACACCTTTGAAGTAGTTGACCATAATGAAAGTCTATTATGCTTGCTTTGAGTTACATATGGCAATAATAAAACAATAGTCAATCCTTACCATTGATTTCTCTACCAAACATTCTTCTTTATTTGACTTAAACAAGTAATTGGAGCAGCCTCATCA
The DNA here is from genome assembly GCF_017591435.1 of Portunus trituberculatus. Taxonomy (NCBI): domain Eukaryota; kingdom Metazoa; phylum Arthropoda; class Malacostraca; order Decapoda; family Portunidae; genus Portunus; species Portunus trituberculatus. The sequence goes on from NC_059293.1 coordinate 11,203,803, forward strand.
TCTTGAGAGCCACTACTTAATGTCGTATGTAGTACAGGCAACCCCCAATTAATGAACGTTTACATAACGAAATTTCGCTACAACGAACGTTTCCTTTAACTATCATCTGCTCGTATAACAAACATCAAATTCGCTTTAACGAAATTTTATCCAGGTAATTATTTCCAAGTTTGAAAGCCCTACCCTATCACGCAAGCCGACAGGCTTTTGAATACACCAGCGCCTCTTGTGGACAAAACGCGCACCACTCACTCCCCTACCCTTCCCCGCTCTTAGTTCAAAACAATAACAGTGTCCAGCAGCAGCTCGTCTTTCCTCGCTCAACATGCCACCAAAACGCCCTGCAATGTCACCTAGTATTGCTAAGAAGACCAAGAAGTCTCTTATTCTCGAAATGAAGCTGGATAATATTCACAGACATGAAAGAGGCGAGGAAACTAATAGCATTGCTCGCCACTATGGCTTGACTCTGTCTAATTTCTCTACTATTTTCAAGTCAGCAGACTCTATTAAGAAGGCTGGTGAGACTGTATCTTCCTTGCGAGATAAAAGAACCACTCGAACTCGTGGCTCTGCAATGGATAAAATGGAAAGCCTTGTGGAAATGTGGTACATAAGTTTTGTATGCGGTACAATGATGCACCATTTGTTTGCATTCCACAGGTTGCTGGCTAGCGTCTTTCCTGCTCCACTCTCCCTCCCTTCATAAATTTAAGATCATCAGCATTTTAAAGTTGCTTACATACATACATTAGTGTACATTATAATGACTTGGTCTTAATTAAACTGCTTAAATGTTTATTTAACTTCATATTTTTTACTTTCATTAAACCTTTCACTGTACTATGATGCACTCTCACTTTGTTTACTCTCAATGGAAGTTCAAGTTAGGGATCAAACTTGTTATAATTGGTTCGCTTAACGAAAATTCACGCAATGAATGTTGTTTTAGGAACGTAACCCGTTCGTTAAAGGGGGGTTGCCTCTATGTACTGTTCTTGCCATAAGAGCTGCTCAAACTATTATTATATGTAGTTTTTTTCAGTGTTTCATATGTTTTTAGTTTCCATTTGCTTGTCTCATTATCCATCTATATGTACCTGGCTCAGTAGTGTTGTAACTAATGGAGGTGCTTGTGTTTTGTTTCAGTGGAAAACACGGCCCACTGTGACTTTGTGAAGTTGCGCACAATGCTCATTTCCACCCACATGCAGGACATGAAGGAAGTAACTCAAGACATCCACTATGAAAACTTCCGTGCTCAGTGCATATCCCAGATGCAGGTTTGTTTGCTAGTTTTATCTTACTTTTCATCCAGATGTTTGTTCCTCAGTGTGATGGTCTCTTATTTTTTGTGGTGTCTTCTGCTGTGTTGGTGCTGAACAAAACTCCTCATCTTCTGAAGTCCAATTTTGTAAAAGTTTCTGTAATACATATATGTATTTTCAATTTCATTTCTCTATCTTTAGTGAAGTCACTCACATGAGTATGTCACATTTTCTTTCAACACCAGCTGCCAGAGTTCTTTGCCAGAATGCTTCTCCAACACTCCTGCAAGCTCTGGCAGCACAACACCCTTGTGTATAAACAAGTGTACACATAAAATTCAACTTTGCTTTATGACTTTACAGCAGGTGGCCTTGAAAGAGAGAAACAAACTGAAGAGGGAGAGTGCTGCCAACTTCGACACAGTGGGTGATGCAGACAGACTCCTTCAGCAGAAAGATGAGGAGGTGGGTTTTGTTTTTAGTGATGTTGGACAAGCAGAAACTTATGTGTGCAAATCATTATTTTATTTATTTCTCTATTAAATGCCAAAATCTACTCAGGTCCATGTCATGTCATTCAACAAATGAAATTGTTAGTTGTGGTTTTTAGTTGTGTACAGATGCTTGTTAGTGAAACTTTTATAGTGCCCTTGCAAGATTACAAATAGCATTGTAGATTTTAATGGTTTAAAAATGTGTATTTACCTATTTGTGTATTACAGGGCCCTAGCTAAACTCTCTGTGTCCTGTCTCCTTGTCCATTCCTGTCATATCTCTCTTTCATCTGATTGACACACACTGCATCAACGACATCACTGCTCAGTTTATTCCACTTATCAATGCTACGATGCGGGAAACTGTATTTTCTCACGTCATTTAGACAGATGTCTTTTATTAGCTTTTTTCCATGTCCTCAGAGATGATTACTTGTGGTCACCTTTATCAACTCTCTGTCCAGTATGTCAATCTTGTTCACCAATTTATACATAGTTATCATGTCTCCTCTTGTTCTTCTCTCTTCTAATGTGGTCAGCCCCAGCTTCCTCAGTCTTTCCTCATAGTCTAACTCCCTGAGTCCTGGTACCATCCTTGTTGCCAGCCTCTGTACCCTTTCTACCTTCTTCACATTTTTCTTCATATGCGGTGACCAGACACAAGCTGCATATTCTAACTGGGGTCTTATTAAGGTACATAATATCTTCTTCATCATTCCGTCATCTAGGTAGTGGAACGCAAGGCCAATATTTTGAAGCATGTTATAGTTTTCCAAAAAATCTTGTTAATGTGTTTCTCCGGTGACAAAGTGTTTTGCACGGTTACTCCTAAGTCTTTCTCCTCATTGGTCTCTTTAATGTGTGTGTGTGTGTGTGTGTGTGTGTGTGTTTATTTATTTTTCAAACAACATCTATCTCTTTTGTAAGAGGAGCATAGAATTTTCAAGCATCCATCTCTATATGAATAGAAAATAATCAAACTAACTATATCTTTACAAAGACATGAAACTCTGAACACTTTTCATTATGTATTACTGATATAACAAGAATTTTTATTTTGAAAGATTTTTGGATGTAATTATGCTACTAACTATGGTCAAAGAAATGATAGTGGTACTGGTGCTCTTTCAGATCCGCCGCATGCAGGAAATGTTGAATCAGATGCAGGAAAAACTAAAGGAGTCTGGCAAGGAACCTGCTGTTTCTCTTGCCCTTGATCCGGGCAAGCGGGACTCGGTGGTCAATGTGTGACCTCTTGATATTTAGTAGTCATCGTGGGGCTTCTTAGGATTCACTGGTCAGTGTGTGTATGACTTGAGACTTGATGGTTTATGTATGGTGAGATCACACATTTGCCATTTATTTGGTGCTTAAATAACCTCATCAAACAAGAATAGTTGGAACCATAGAAAACAGTAATTTGTGGTCTAAAATTGAAAGTCTTTCAATCATTATTGAATCTACCTTTGTAAGAGGCAGAGGTCCCTTTAAAGCATGGTATCCAGGACAAAGCATACATGTACATGTATTCTCACTTTCATTCGCAAGATTACTTGATACCAAGAGACAAAGTTGGTGTAAGATCAACCCCATGATCCATTAGTTGTAGTTTACATCTTAAGTATTTGCACAAATGAGTGGTAAGTGCATTTTAATAACATTCTTTGGTGTACAGTACTTTCCCCCTCTAGATCATTGATTATTTCCTGATATGATTGAAGTGTATTTAAAATATCTCAATTTCCACAATGTAGGAGCTGAAGATTTGCACCACATCTATTGGTGACTAGGTGATCAGTTTGAGTGTTCTTCCACTGCAGCATCTGATCCCATCTCATTGACATTCACATTTTCTCTTGGTCTCAATCATAGACTTTCATTCTGGCATGAGTGAAAGTGTGGATGTTGAGATTGCTTTTCTGGCCACACTTTTATGTAGGTTTGCACTGCAGGTGTCAGTCATGGTTGCTTTTGTGGGTGAATTTTTCCCCTGCATTGCTCACACTCAAAATTATCACCACTGTGATGTGTCAACATTTGTTAGGTGAGATTACCCTTTGGTGTAAGCTTTTTGCAGGCAGTGGAGTAAAGGATGAGTGTATGTGTACATCATTGTTGGAAAGCATGTTTTATTCTGAATCTTCATTTGTTTCATCATAATAGTATAAAGATACTTCATGATAAAATAAAATGAGAATTGCACTATCAGTATGCTTTCCAAAACATTACCATGCCACACATTAAAACCTTACCAAAGATTAGGAGTTATAAAAATTAGAGCAAGGCAGTAACACCACAACAAATGGATCCACGGGAGATGATAGCACCAAGGTGAAGGCCGGGCTGCCAAGGCCTGTGTCAGATGCACACAGCCATTGACTTTGCAGTGTTACCAAATTAGCATCACCAAACCAAGACAAGCTAAATGTGTGGTCCTTCTGTGCTGCCTCTTGAGAGTCAGTGATCAGCACACACAACCTCCTGGGATTGTGGTCAGCATGTGACTTCCTGGAATTCTGTGGTTAGTGTTATCCTCTGGGGGTCAGGATCACTGTGATCTTACCTAGCCCCAACTAGCCTGTGTGCTTCATAGAGAGAGAGAGAGAGAGAGAGAGAGAGAGAGAGAGAGAGAGTATACTAAAAAACAAAAACATCGTATATTTAATGAATTTGCACATTTTTCTTTACTTTTATATTTCAGTCCACAGATCAATTAGTGCAGTGATTGTGAGTGCTGCTTGATGCAAGTGTTTGGACTAGTCTGTTGTGTCTGTGAATGCATTAGTGTTCATTGCTATCTTTTAGATTTTTTTTTTTTTTTTTAATTATTGAGATGTAAATTGTCTGAGAGGTATTTCCACCACTTGTCAATATTTTATTCTTATCATTAAAAGTATTATTGAAAGAAATAAGCATTCCTTGGTGTAGGATCTTTCTGTGAATAAGACTACATACTTAGTTATTGAAGTAAAACTATTTACTAATTTCCGTATGTTTTAAAGTAGAAGTTTGTAACATCTGATATTTTAACCATATGACTAATAGCGATGAAAAATTATGCAAAATCTATTGACAGCTTCATTAAATAACTAAAGAGTTAATTTTTACACGTAAAGAGTAGGTACGTTGCTGTGTGTTTCCTACCAAGCAACTGTATGTCTTGTTAAATATAATTGTTGTGTGTTCTTTGTGTACCACCATTACATACAGTGTGATTCCATAGGTGTGCTGGGGAAGAAACAGAAGCCATTTGTGTTACACCATGGTGAGCCTGCTTTTTGTTTTTTTAGTTTTATCTATTTATTTATCTATTAACTATTCTTTGTATGAAACTACCCAGTTTAATGTTATATGTATGAAGTGATGCGAATGAAAGCAGGAAAATTTATATTTGTGGTATTGTCGTTATGAAGTAACAGTGACACACACACTGCTGCTGAACAAGCTGAATGATTACAATTGTGTCTTGCACAAAAGATGCATTTTTTATACACACAACTTCATCTCTTTGAAAGAACACAGTACAGAGCTTGTTTCTTCCTCAAGTCTTGTGGTATGGACCCATGTTGTAAGTGTACTTGGTTCAGGCCTTGTATGGTGCTTTGTTGCATTGGCTCCTTGTAATCTTGTCTGATGCTATTTCTCTCATCACATCATCACCAGATGCATATTCAGCAAAATTTCACATATCAGATTCACTCACAACTGGAGTGTATTTTAAGGAGAACATGTCACCATTTCATGAAATATTTTTTTTCCAGTGTGTATGCCCTTGTAGGGAAAAGTACATAGCATTGCCATCAACAATAACTTCTTCAGCTATGTACAGCAGGATAATCACTGCCATCTCTTCCAACCACAACATAGAAGCTCAATGATGTGTTCTAAGTCTCCCGTCTTGTCTCTATTCTTTACTTACAGTTGTTTGTTATGTATTTGTTCATTGTTTTCACAAGGGATGGCTGTCCGAAAAGACTTCTCTTACTTCCTTGACAGTGATGCAATATTGGCCTTCCCATGCTCCAGTGAAGGAATTAAAATGTTGGAGCATTGGTGACTAAATTAGAAGAGAGTGTGTACTCGCTCTAGGAATAAGATAATTTAAACCACAAAATGCAAATGAATGTGTATACCAAAATATGAGTTTGACCAGAAGTGATATAATGTTAATGAATCCAAATGTTAGCTGCCCTCTAAGAACCTTTATATTTTGTTAAAACATCAGTCTCATTAAAGTGAAAAGTTTTCAGTGAATTCAGATTGACTCTGACAATTAATGGGGATGTTAACATGCTTGGATGTGTGGCAAGGAGTATTGTAATGATGTAGAAGAAGCTAAGGAGAGTTAACATGGCCTTGCAAAGCCACAGAAGAGTTATTTGATGTGTGTGTGTGTGTGTGTGTGTGTGTGTGTGTGTGTGTGTGTGTGTGTGTGTTTACCTATTTGTGTATCTCTCTTTCAAGTGTGTGTGTGTGTGTGTGTGTGTGTGTGTGTGTGTGTGTGTGTGTGTGTGTGTGTGTGTGTATTTACCTAATTGTATTTACCTAATTGTAACATACGGGAAAAGAGCTATGCTCGTACTGTCCTGTCTCCATATCTACTAATGTCCAGCTTTTTCTTAAAATCATGAATATGTGTGTGTGTGTGAGAGAGAGAGAGAGAGAGAGAGAGAGAGAGAGAGATTCACTTAACTCTCCATTAGTTTCATGACAGCTAGCCGTTCTACAGAAAGAGCTCAGAGTTACTGATCTTTGGGTAGGATTAAGACACCCACACCACAAATTGGGATAGTAAGATCATATCTCTTTTCTACTTGCTGCTGGTGGAGAGAATTTAAACTTTAAGAGGCTCACCCATCTGCCTTGCTAATCCTGGGATTAAAACCCAAAACTTCTCAGTTGTGAGTTGATTTTGCTAATGAACCACTTAACGTGTGTGTGTGATTCATCTGCAACAAATGAATAACGTCAGCATGAGATGAACTTTGCTTTGTATTTTGAGTTCAGTGTTCCTTAGTGTTATCAATAAAGGAGCATTCATTAAGGTCAAGGCTAGCTTTTAGCCAGCACTATGATAGGCATTGACCTGAAGGTCAGAAAAGAAAGGAGAAGGTACTTGGGTCATTATGCATATGTTGGTAAATATTATTACATTGTCAACTTTTTTTTATTTTATATCATATAATACAGATCTTGGTGTACATATTCCTTTGCATGAACATGCACCAATGAATGCAGTGTGTACAATTTTGGTTGATGAGCTGAGGGCTGTCTGGATGTCATGTGGCTTCAGGAAGATCCACAGGATCTCTGTGACAACAGTGAACACCAAAAATAGAAATACATGGGTCTAAGAAATTGTAGTATTTATAGTGTACAGTAACTGGTCTTCAAAAGACTAATTCTTTGCAATAAGTGATACTTCACTATGTATTTATTTATATTGATACTGAAAATCTTTACTAAATGATAGTTTTATATTCTCTGCTGATAATTATATCAAGAGATGGAAAATGCTTGCAGTGGTGCTAAGTAAGACAGCCAGTCAGAAAGGGACCAAGAACCATTTTGTCAAGCTCAAAATCAGATGCTCAGAGTTTGTTCATATTATTAGACACATTAGAGATTTTCATTATGGATGTAGATCTCAAAACATGAAGGTGGTTCAAGTTGTTCGTTGCTTAATTGAAGAACACTCTCCTGTCAGCTTTCTCGAGCCACTGTCTGTATCTACAAGATGGATCCCTGACTGTACCAGCAGACGAGGCACCACCACAAGGCAATCAGGATCCACACACTAGTTATTCACTAAGCATCAACACTAGTGGTTTATCAAGGGTTGCTTGTAATGAGTCTTTGTACTTGTCACAAGACAAAATAGCAAGTCTCCCTTCTTACTTTATCCAAGGTATCGTGGCTTTTTATATCTGTAGATCACTTTGATTTCAATAATACAAGAATGGAAAATGAAAATTTTGATTTATACATACATTTTTGTCATACACTAGCAGGTTGCAAGACAAAATAATTGATACATCTAGTGTTTGCCACAAGAGCCAGACAGACATGTGGCAATCTATTATAGAAAACCAGGTAGATAAAATGTATAGGAATGTGCCACTCTTGGCATCAATTGAAACTGGATTTTCATTATTGTTATAGAATGATTGTGAGAAAGCTTTAATTGATAGTGAAATAGAGAATCACCATGAGTCTGAATCAGCTCTAGTAAGATTAAGAAATCAAAATTTAAGTGAATAATTATCAGATATGAGGAATGACTAAAAGTTCAGTTATCCTTGGTACATTTTAAAGAGTTGCTGAGTGAAAGGCTGACTTTCATGTTCAATTATTTAAACCCATTTCATTATTATGATGATAGAGGAATAATTATTTCTATGGATTCTTAATAAAAAAACTAAATGGTTTTGTCTTATTTTACATACCTTGTATATATTTCATCTTCATATGGGGTCATTTGTGTATACAAAATGTGATTTCATTATGTGAATATATATATATATATATATTTTTTTTATACCATGTGGGCTTTTCACGGGAATTTCTGGGCTAAAGGGGATACTTTTTTGGGTACCTCCTATCTCAAAGCCCACCCGCTAGGAAACCGTTGCCCCGAGTGAGGAAGCCCAACCTACACTCGGACCGTGGACAGGATTCGAACTCGTGCACTTGGAGACCCCTCGGTGAGGTGAACCAGTTTTGGTGTCTGCCTCTAATATGGAAAAGATGACTATGAGTACACAAGTGATTCATGCAAAGTGTGCATGATAAAAAAATCTCGTCTCTTTCTTCCACAGGAAAAAAGAGGGAAGAACATCAGCAACAAAGGCAGTTTATACAAAGAAACACAGGTTTGATGTTTTACCCCAGGTTGGTGTTGACTTGGATAAAAAGGACTAAATTGTTTTTTGGATTAAAAGGACTAAATTGTTATTTTAGTAACTGAAACAGCTTTGAAAGCAGCAACTTGAGATATAATTTCTGACCAGGGCAGGGCTGCCTCTTGGTGAACTAAGCTGGTGTGTTTTTGTGGGCAGATCAACAATAATGATGCTGGCTCATAGAAGCTAAGAGCAACATTACAAATACAGAACCTAAGGAAACACATTAACAATACTGGTGTTGACTGAAGATGACTTTTACAAAGATTTAAGTAATTATTTCAAGCTCAAAATTCAAATCATTCACAGTTAATATCCAAGTCTTTGCTAGGACAAAAGAATTGTGCCTCCCACCTCCGATGTAACAAAAAGTGGTCCTACTGCCATCAAAGTAACTAACATGGACAAGTCTGGGGCTGCATACAGCAACATTTTTATAATTTTGATTATTTTTAAATAATTGAACCTAATTATTAAAATAATGTCCAGAAAAATTAAAGAACTATTATTGCAAAATAAAATATTCAGACAAAAGATTTATAAGAATGAAAAAATAATGCCAACATGATAAATAAATCACTGCATAGTGTTATATCAAATGTCCTAGTAATTGACAGCTTGACATCCTATGTTACTCATGAGATCCACATTGGCTCGGTGCTTAACATCAACACTTGCTATCACAAACACAATGTAATGCTTTCATACTCTTGCACTTGAGTTTACTACAGGAAGTTTACTTCCCTCTTTTATGAACTAAGGAGGATGTGATGACCTCTGCAAAGGCTTGCCTTCCCTCATATCAGGAACATTGGAATGTAAATGCAAATAATAAAGAACCAGGCTAAGAAGGCAATATAAACATCATCATCATCATTTTCATTTAATGTCCACATTTTCCCATTTTGGACAGATGATGACTGCTTTCCACAACTGGTGATCTTGTGCCGTATGTTCTTCTATTCCCAACCGACTCATATCCTCCATCACACACTCCCTCCACCTTTCCATTGGCCTTCCACTGGCCGTCGGCCTGCAACCCTCACCTCCTCCACCTTGCTCAACACCCCTCCCTCTGCCCTTCTCATGTGTCCGAACCATCTCAATCTCCTCTTTCTCAGCTCAGAAGGCAATATAAACATTGAAAAAAATTCATATAATAGGACATGGATAATACAAGGAGACAAGATTTGCATTAAGTTGGGATTCATGAAAGTTGCCTACAACAGAAGCATTGTGGACAAACTACTCAAAACTAGTACACTTCAAGGAGGGAGAATGAGGTGGTGGTGGAAAAACACCTTTGCACTGCAATCTTTATAACAGATCAGGGGCCATGATGGCCAATGCATGACCATAGCTGCTCTCTCACCACCTTGATTAGTATGTTCCCTTTAAACATGATGGCTTCAGTGTAAACAGAGCTGTGTGCATATATACTATCAAGGTATTCCAACTTGGGATGAAAAACAGCATTTGGAGATTTTGGGGTAATTTCCAATGATATTTCCAAGAGAAATAGACTGACAAATTGTTAACACCCTCAACTCATGTACTTAATATTTTACAAATAATACCGAACACATCGCCAATGATCAATCAAAAGTACAGTCTTAATTTCATAGAATTTGGAAGAGGGATTACTATATCTTAAATGATAAACTAAATTATACAGAGAAGATATGACAATATTTACTATAATAGTATTGTCAACTGTACTTCCTCTCAATATCCAAGCTGATTTCATCTGCTTGTTCTCATTGCTTTACTGACCCTCCTAGAGAGTGAGAGAGTCTGTGGTACATACAATGCTGTCTTGTAATCCCTGCCAGTGCTGTGCAGCCTTCCTGTGGTATCTCACCTCAGGCAATGACCAATTTATCTCATCTACGTAACAAAAAAAAATATATTACTGCATAAATGTATATCCCTATTAAGAAAGAGTAGACTATCAATGAAGTTAACTGGAGAGAAGGTTAAGTTGCTATATCCAAAGCAAAAGGTTCGCTATATCTGACTATCATTAAAGGGAGGCTTCTTAGTGAACTTGGCTTGTTACAGCAATACTCATTCAATAATATGCATTCTTAAAGTGTCAAATTTTGGTGGTGAGAACATAGAAAAAGACACAGAGATCAAACTCAATACTGTCCACCAACCATGTGCCTTGTGTTCAATAACACCTTTCTGCCTGCACATCACTCAGTCTTACCACCTTTTTACCAAACTGAATTAAGAGTTGCTCGAAAGAATCTAAAATCAATTGTGTTCTTCATTAGGCTTAAAGGATTTATAATATCCAATATCTGTTATACTGAGAATTTACTGTACTATATCCCACACTACAACACAACAATTCTGAAAATATTAAGAAAAAAAATTACAGCATTCAACTGCTGTAAGTACCAAAACCACCCCATGACACCTCCACCCCTCTATCTCCTGGCTACAGCATTAAGGCACAAAGAACAGCACCTGAGGCTAACTAGACATGTGACTTAGAAGGGACAGCAGCAGTCTGGGTGGTGGTGGTGGTAGCATTGGTCTTGGCCAGGTGGGCAGTGAGAGCAGCCCAGGCTTTCTCCACCTGTTTCTGGGTGTATTCCCCCGCCCACTGAGTGCAGAAGACAACATTTGCTCTTTGCACCAGCTCTTTCTGTGCTATCTGTGAGTCCAGCCGTTGCTCAGCTTCCTCAGCGGTCTTGCCATCTCGTTCCATGATGCGCCGAACTGCCTCTTCTCGCCGCAACACACACACCCACACCTGGTGACATCAACAATGAGATCTTTTGTGGTGATGATGATGACTGCTAAGAAGATTGGTGATGGGGTATTGTGCTTATAATCAATGTTAGCAATTTAGAATTATCTGTCGTATAAAAATATTATATATATACAGGTAACTCGATTTACATGTGTTTGATTTACGAGTTTTTGTTATAACGCAACCAAAAAAATATTATAATTAATTTGATTTACGCGATCGGTTTGCTTATACACGATTTGGCCCAACCGCATTTTCAAACTGAGCACCAGACGCAATTTCAAACTGCGCGCCAGAGAGTTCCACAGCTGGCCGATATTTGGGAGCTCTGCTCTTCTCGTGCCTCATTTGCAGTCTGCCAGCACAGAGTACAGACAAAATCTCTTTAATCTGCCTATAATTCACCAAGATGGCCCCAAAACATCCTTCATCTTCTTCTGCATGTGGGGTTATTTTTGATAAGTGGATTTTTGATAAAGTGGTAAAGCTCAGAGGAAGATGGTGACTGACTGTGGTGTGAGTGGTGAAGGCAGTGACGCAGTGGGTGTTGTGTTTACATATTCTTTGTTTTGTTGTTTTCTCTTTTTTTTCTTGCTTTTCCATTTACTTTAAATACATTTCTAGTATTTAGAATGGTAAATAATAAAAACATGTTAATTTACCCAAATAAATTGAGAATTTTGTAAGAATTTTTTTTAACCACATCCCGCATCCCCCTATTATCTATTGTTTCTTATAAGAATTACATGTTTGTTTTACGCGAATTTTGATATACGCGATGCCTCTTGGAATGCATCTATCGCATAAATTGAGAGTTACCTGTACTGTACTATACTGCTTTTATTACTTTCACCACTACTATAGAAGTAGTACTGACAAAAGTGATGGTAATTTTACAGTGACAGTAACAGGTAGACCGAAAAACTTTTTGTCTATTCACACAGCAATTTGGCAACCCATGCCTTGCTTCATGAAATTTGTTTGTCACATCAACTTATTTTGTTATTCATATTGTTTTAATTTTCTTTATGTGATCCCCATTATAGGCAAATCTATTTCTCTGTTGCCAATTATTAGCTGTCATATATTTCTTCTCCAGCTATCTGTCACTCCTGCATCATCACTACTACCACTACTATTGCTACAATGTACTTCTCAATGTCATAAGTATGTTATGGTCCTATAAAATGTGTTTTTCAATGAGTAACTTGAATTGGATAAATTATGACATTGTGGAAAAAAATGGGAAAAAAGGGTCAAAGAAAATAATAGAATACAAAGAAAATAATACTTCAGCTGAAATAGTTCTGAATTGCAGATTTTGGTCTTAGTCTTAATGTCAGACACAGTTTTCCATTCAGCTGTAACAAGAAAATTATTATAATTTGGTCACTGCATGTATGATATAAAAATTAAAGATTTTTCATCAACTCATATCAATTACAATTCAATTCATTTAAAACATTTCACTTTTTAATCCAATTTGACATATTTATTACATGAGTAACAGTTCAGCTTCAATTCACTTGATAACACACTCCAACCCAGTTTACAACTACCACTTCTAACTAATTCTTTTTCATTTGCTCTTTATGAAATCCAGTTATTTACTTGCATGTCTTTTTTTACCAAACCTTACTTTATACACAAAGACAGTCTTTTCTATTCTCTCTAAAAGTATTCCATCCAGTATCAGTTCTTATTACTCCTGTGGCCACAAATGCTCTTTCACCAAGAGCCAACCAACCAACTCTGTTCTGCACCACTTCCACTTGTGTTGCCTTGCTGACCACCTCACATTTTAACCCATGGAATGAATTAAGTAGTAGTTACTCCCTTCCATATGCCCTCAACAACTAAATACTACTTATTGACTTGCACCTTGCTTCACAATCCAGTTCTCTCTATTGTTGATTCAGCTATCATATGGTTTTCAGTTTTCATTTCCTCTGAGCCTCTCCTATCGATGGTTAAATACATGATAGTCCCATCTTGTAGTGGTGGTGTCACAGTCTACTCCTACAGTGGTCTTGGGAGTCATTTTAGTGGTTTCCACTTGTTGCAAATTCCAGTTGAGATGATGTTTCTATTTAGTCCTGGTATATTTTGCTCTTTCTTGTACTTCATATTTTTATGATATATATATATATATATATATATATATATATATATATATATATATATATATATATATATATATATATATATATATATATATATATTCTTTTCGGTCTATATATATTTCAAATAAAACACTGATTAGTCTTCAGGTTAGGCCTTGGTAATATGGTAATTTATTATGCGAATGCTTTAATCACTAGCTATATATATGCAAAGTGCAAGTAGTATGTTTTTCTTACCAGGTTGATATGCATATACAATTCATACACCAGTTGCTGCCTGTTGTGGGATCAGGCAGGCACTGGCCATTCTGGCTGTCTCACTGATTAGGAGATTATGACATCAGCTTATGTTGAGTTTTGAAACGCCCTTCATGATAACACCACACTCATGCATGAAATTATACACACAAGTAAAGAGAATGAAATTGTCAGTTTGGAAGCTTAAGCATTTACATTGGAAAAATATATTACATCTATTGAAAATTATAAGTATAAAACAAATACATAAATAAGTAAATAAATGAATAAATAAATACAAAACAAAAACATTAATAAATACAGACACCAAAATTTGGCTGAGTTATGTAATTTTCCATCATCGTCTTGAGCATTTACCATTATGAATGAGAAGAGAGAAATAAGTGGAAAGATTAAGTTCAGGGATTGCTGACAATTAGGGGACTGCCTTGTCAAGTCATTCAGGCACTTACTGCCAACACTGGCAGGAATCTCTGTTCATCTTATCCAGCACATCACAGATATACTTATTCCACCTAAAAACAACCAAAAGACTCACCTGATGACAAAGTCTATCCCACCCAGCTTCCAGTAACACTGCAGCATCCAGGACCACCACAGACGTCCCCTCTCTTGCCAGCTGGGCCACTCTCTGCTCCACCAGCCGCTCTATCTCTGGCCACACAATACTGTTCAGTTGCTGTCTTGCCGCTTCATTGTTGAACACTCTTGCTGCTAGTGCTCTTCGGTTGATGTGGCCATCCTCACCTACAATCTCTAAGGCAAAGATATCCACTAATGCCTTGTGGCATGCTGTCCCTGGGAGATATGCTTCATGGCCCAGCTTGTCACAGTCCACCACAGCTGCACCAAGCCCCGCCAGCCGTCGGGCAACACTTGACTTGCCACTGGCAGAGCCTCCAGTGAGACCAATGACACAGGGATGGACAGGGATGGCAGGGTTGAGTGTGGGCTCCTGCAGGATGGTGCCAAGAAGCCGCATTCTTCCTGAGGAGGAACTTGCCTTAGTTTCCTCTTCAGTGGACTGTCGTTCTTCATCCTCTACCAGGGTCACCACATGGCCCTCAAGTAGTGGCAGGCCCTTCTCTTCCCTGACACGATTAATTGCTGCCACACCGCCCTTTGTCTCCTCACTCACCACAAGCATGTCCATGTTGGGATCCCATGCCGTGGGGCCAAGGGGCTCCTCAATGGGCACGGCATGCAGCTCAACACTGGGATCCAGCTCCTCCACCAGCTGGGCCAAGCCATCCATCCTCTCTTAAGAGGCCTGATCAGCTCAGTAAGAGTTTTCTTCCTGAGCAAGGGGCCATCAGCCATCCCACAGAGAAGCCGGCCATTACATCGCAGCAGCGCTGCTGACAACATAACCAGATGGCCAACATGTGGCTGGTCAAAAGTGCCACCCAACACTACATTAGCATAAACCTGGTCTGTTGGAACAGAAACAGGCAGGGGCATCTCATCTCCACCTTCCCTTTTCTCTTGTGTTTCAGGCAATACCACCACTTGCCCACCAGCAGCCAGACAGCTACTGTAATGCTTCTCTCTATCCTGCCCCGTGTCCTCCAGGATCAACACATCCACTGGAAGTCGAGTCCTAGGTGGTCTAGGTATGGAGTCTTTAAAGCCGGCCAACAACACCCGTACATCCAGACCGCGGCAAAGGGAACTGCTGTGGCCATAAATGCTTGAAATGATGTGACTGTAGAGGGTAAGTGGTTTGATGCTTTCTGGCAGATGAGTTCTAGCTTGTGGATCAAGATGGACATAGAGTGTTTTAGTCACATGCTGGGAGGCTGCTCGCAACACCTGCAGGACAATGAGGGAGATGGTCAGCAACACACACACACACACACACACACACACTGGAACAATCACCCCTCACACCACTCCCTCACACACACACACACACACACACACACACACACACACACACACACACACACACTGGAACAATCACCCCTCACACCATTCCCTCACACACACACACACACACACCACAAGACCATCCTTACCTTCTGCACTACACACATACGAACTTACACCCACACTATCACCCAAACCCACACTGACACCACACCACACACACCCACCCTGGGCAGCCTGGCTACAATGCCACCTGCTGGATGAGTGAGCACCAGGAGGCCTGTCACCGGACACATCTGGGAATCAAAGGGACAGCAAGTGAAAATTATAATGATTATCTTTTATACAAGAGGGGAAAACTGGCTAAAAGAAACAAAAATCATTGAATGCCAATGCCAGTCCCCAAACATGGTCAAGTTAGCCAAAAGAATGGGATAAATTACTTGAACAGCTTCATCTATGGAAAGCATCAAACTTTTATTACTTTCATGTTAATGTTCTGAAAAAAAAATGTAGATTAAGATAATTTCCAACTTAAATAAACTTAGTTATTTTGGAGGGTGAAATTAGATAGTTGACTGATATTGGGTTAATGTAACACTGTGAGACTGAAGTTTGGTTAAGGTGAGATTGAGGGAGCAAGGTGATGCAGGGCAACATGAGGCATCCATGAGTCCTGTTTTCTGTGATCTAGATACAAATATAATGAAGGATAATCTTACCAATAGCAACAACACCAATAGAGCTGCTATATTAGGCACATAGGATGATGAATACTCACTATACAAAAAGTATGTGGGGTGTTTACTTCAGGGTCATGCATGGGTAAGTCTTGCGCTGCATCACACATTCTAGGTGAGTGACCCCTACGTAATGGTACTGTCCTACACAAATTATGGGGATTGGTGGGGAAAAGGCTATTCGTACAACTGATAAGAAAGATAAGAAAAGAACTGCCACTTTAAATAGGGTATACTACATTTAATAACTAGAGGAGACTACAGCCAAGTAAAAATCTAAATAATAATAATAATAATAATAATAATAATAATAATAATAATAATAAACAGAACTGACAATACCTGCAAAAGGCGTAACTTGAGATATGAGTCCACTATAGGCATCTAGGTAACACACACAGTGGCTTATTTTGAGTTGCAATATTCCGGCTCCCCACAGTTATGTCATTCCTAGATGAGGTGACGTGATGCGCCTTACCTTTACAGCAGTGACAAGTCGGGTTCAGGAAGGTTCATACGTAGTTTGGCAGTCACATGCATTTCAATGTTTACGGCGCTTCGGTTTATTTGCATTCCGCTCGTGTAGAGAAAGCGTCACAATTGATCCCAAACTTCGCTATTTCACGTATTAAGCTAAATGTGATACATCTTCAAAGCTGGACGTTGTGGCACTGAGTTGGGACTTTGCGACTTATCAATGATTTAGCATCACCATGAATTTCGAAATCATTAAGTTGAAAGTCGCACACGCTTAAAAAAAAAGAAAGAAAAAAACACTTAGTAAAGTTGCACCACGACTTTTGCCGCGACTTTGAACATTTTCCCTTTTTAGAGAGAGAGAGAGAGAGAGAGAGAGAGAGAGAGAGATTGCCGCTGCTGGGGGAGAAGGCGGGGAGGACATGGAGGAAAAGGAGGATGACCCGTAAATATTAGTTTAGGCTGTTTTAACTATATATATATATATATATATATATATATATATATATATATATATATATATATATATATATATATATATATATATATATATATATGTGTGTGTGTGTGTGTGTGTGTGTGTGTGTGTGTGTGTGTGTGTGTGTGTGTGTGTGTGTGTGTTTATTTGCCTTATGAAAGCATCTTTCTGTTATCACGCTAAAGTTTACTTTGTAATTTAATGGAGTCGCACCGAGAAAAAGAAAAAAAGTCATAAGTCGCACTGGAGGTGCCAAAAATAGAGTCGCAAAGTCGCAGTCATACCAGATTTAGAGGCAATGTCACCGAGTCAAAATTTTAGAAAGTCTAAGGAGTTTTCATAGGATTTTCTTACGATAATGTATCTATCTCAAGAAACACATCTGAATAAAAAAAGATTTATTAGACTGCTCACCTGCCTAATATGTTTCTGGCTATCTCATCATTAAGGCATGGAATATACAGATATCATCATTATGATCACTGTAATTATGGAAACAATAATATGCTATAAAGGGAGGTTAAGTGCGTCAGAGATAAAAAAAGAAAAGAAAAGCACAACGAGGAGGGAAGAGGAAAGGAAGCCAAGATGGCGACTGTGAGCGGCGTACTCACAGATGGTGTTGCAATGACGACCCTGGACAGCAAGTGCCCGAGGTGCAAAGTTAATTTCAAACTTACAGGTGAGAGCAAGAGAAGGTAGAGGAGCGACATAATGGCTCATGAACGCCAAAACCTTGTAGTCCAATGAATGACGAAGACAGGTGAAGCCGGTTGGGTGGCTTGAGTCTTGGGGAACGCTAGTCACAATGGCGTGGTGGTGATTGCACCGTGTTTGTGTTCGTGGTGGTGATGGCGAGGGTGGCAGGATGAGGAAGGTCCCTGGGTAATGCTGACTATGGTACAATTTCCTGTAGGCATTTAACAGCGTGCTTTTATATTTGTCATATGTTGCTCAGTGAGGGGTGACGCATCAGTAGCAGTGGCTCTCCAGCTGCAGGCCACGCGTGGCCGCGTGTTTGATTGTTTTTGGCCGAGGCCTGAACTGGTTCAGAGGTTCAGATTGTGGGATGTGTTTCTCTCTTGTTCATTTTCCCCATTTTTTCTCTGTTTTCTTTTCCCATTCTCATTATTACCTCTAACACTTTCTTTATTTTATTTTCATTTTTCTTCTATTATCAATTCTTTTTTCCTTTATTCTCATTCTTCACCGTTGCTTCCCTCATACGTACTTTAATCATTATTCTCTTCACTTCAACTGTTTTCGTCTTTTCTAACTTTTCTTTTCCCTTTCCCAGACATTATCCTTTCCTGCTTCCTTGTCATGACGTGGGAGTCAGCATGTGTGAGCTTGCATTAAATAAACACTGACCGACCAGATTTGGAAAGTTTCTTTGGATAATATTTCCACTTTTTTTATATGTATGAGGGGAAAGCTAGACAAGGATAACAAAAATGATGAAACAAAAAAAATCTGCTTACTTATATGCCAGTCCCCGAGCAGATCCAAGAGAGTTAGCCAAAAGAATGGGATAAATGTTTTGAAACCTTCCTCTTAAATGAGGTCAGGTGATATAGAAAGATGGAAATACAGAAGCAGGTAGGGAGTTAAAGAATAACAAAGAAAAGTCTACTTTAGGATGACGAGTGAAAATTTACAGAAGGTGGAGTTAACAGACCTTCATGAAGAAAATGAATTCCTTTTACAAGTAAAGATGTATATACATATATTGAAAGTTCTAGTAATCACTACTAAGTTTGTGTAAGACAATGACAAACATTGGTTAATCTTTACAGTGCTCCACACCCATCTGTGTGTGCACATAGTACACATACTTACTGTCTGTGAAGGTTGGAGTTAACACACTCCTTTACAAAGCCCACAGTAATTCAATGAAATCTGAAGGTAGTAGTAAAGAAATACTTTGTTCATTTACTTAGCTGCGATAACTAAAAGAGTTTATTACTTAACCTTATTGGTAATAACTAATAGTTGATAGCTGGTGATAAATTTAATGCCTTTTAATTGATTATTTTAAAATTTCAATACTGTTAATAATGTTACTAATATTTTTTATAAACTGACAAATCCAGATCTGTTTTAATCTGTTTTTAAAACTTCAAGTTCAAATTTTATCTTGTCTTATCACTAATGAAAAGTTCTGTTTTAAGTAACAATAATTAGCTACAATTAATGTTTAAAATTTAAAATCTTGAACATGTTCATGTAAAAAAAAATACTTGAATTATTGATCATCACTAGTTTGGAAATGTATCACCTTTTTATTTGTGGCAGAATGTCCACATCCCTCACCAAATGACTCCTTGTGTCTCCTGTGGGAATCACTCCCCATCAGGAGAGTCACTAGGTTTTAAGAAAAAGGGGGAAGGGGCTTAGTCCCCAGGAGATTCACAGGATGTGAGCTTGCGAGTGAAAAAGTTTTTGCGCTTTCAAGATCTTTTCGCTCACAACAATTACAATTACACAACAAACGATGAAGAAATTTAAATGGTTGAAACTGGAAATGAAAGAAAGCTATAGTCATCTTTGGCAAGCATGAGATGGCCCAAACACATAAGGACAGTGCTTCTGCATGGAAAAGCTACCAGGCAACTTGAAAAAAAAAAAAAAAGGGGGGGTAAGAATATTTTAGGGGGTCTTCAGCCCCCCCCACAAAAAAAAATAAGCCTAACAACGCCCATGCTCCTCATGGCCTCACCTTTGTCTCGCAGCCTTGTCTTGGTAGTGTGGGTCCAAGTGTGGGTCTCCCAGGGAGGTCACATATATGGACAGATGAGGCCTTTGTACAAAGTTAGCAGTTTTAGGAAGGAGGAGGAAAGAAAAACTGGCAGGGATGACTCAGAATACCTAAGTTTATAGAAGATATATTATTATTAGTACTACATATTACCTGATATATATGTCATCTTTCCATACATGTTGCCTTAGATATTCTGTTGCCTTTACACACATGATATACTTGTGATGTTCATGTTGTGCCTCTCCCACAGAACGGAAGCAGCATGTTTACCACAAGCGTGAGCCACTGCTGCTGTCGTGTGGTCATGCGGTGTGTCAGACGTGCTTTGGGCTTGGCTCCCACACCTGTGTAGTGTGCCAGACGGTTAGTAGCAGCAGCTCCATGTACGACTTTGATACCTGATGACTTTGTGCTATTGTGATTGTTTCAGTTTAAAGCCTCAGTGGTATTTAAGTCATGTTTCGTTGAGTAGTGGTGATTTTTATGCTTAAAGCTCCTTTTTCCAATGTTAAAGTCATATTGTTGTATACTGGTGGTCTTTTCATCATAAAACCTTTTTGTCAGTGCTCATGTCATGCTCTGTTGTGTTCTGGCAATTTTCTGCTGAAGCCTTTTTGTTAGTTTCTCTGCAATATTTGGTTAATTTTTGTTACATGGATCACTCCCAAATTAGTACTCTGATGCACTGCCATAATCATCAGCTGGTACAGTGCCATGCCTAAAACTACAACCTTTAGTCACTTAGAGTAGTGTTGGTGAATTGTGTTGTTCCCTGGTATTGTATGGGTGTCTTGGCATGCACCTGATGTGTACTAAACCTGGTGAATGGGGATTATACTGTGATCTAGGCTTGATGAACTAAAGCTGCAGTGTGAAATGAAGCAAAGTCTCCACATGGCCAGAAATTCAACTGCCTTGTGCTTTCATATAACCTCCCAAGTTTTCATATTTTTGTTTTACATTCCTTCATTTAGCTGTTCCTTTCATTCCCAGGAATTCAATTGTTTTCACAAACCTCTCAAGTTTTCATATTTTGTTTTAGGTTCCTCCATTTCATCCATTGTTTTCTTGACATATCTCATCACTAAGGAAGGCTCTGTGACTGTACCTTGTTAAATTATCTCAGTGTTATTTCCCTTCATTTTCTCCTTTCTTTTCTTGACATATCCTCTCTCACTAAGGATGCCCCTGTGACTGAGGCTTGTTAAATGATCTCAGTGTCTTTCTATCAGTGCATTAAACCTGATCCTTAAAACAAATACTGGAGTCTGAAGGGGTGGTGCTTTCTTACACAGGTCACCGTATTTCATAAAAAGTTCTACAGCAAGAAACATCTCTACATTGTGGGCAGCCTCTACCAAAGCAGGAATTCTGGGTGAGTGGATGAGCTGTGGGTGGCAGGAGAGGAGGGGAAGAGGGTAAGGTGAAGGAGGGAGCAGACAGAATGAGGTGAGGAAGTTAATAGGCAAGTGAGGAGAGGGAGGGATGAGGTGAGGAAGTTAATAGACAAGTGAGGAGAGGAAGGGAGCTGATAGGTAAGTGAGGGGATGGAGGGAGCTGATAGGCAAGTGAGGGGAAAGAGAGAACTGATAGACAAGTGAGGGGATAGAAGGAGCTGATAGCCAGGAGAGGGGAAGGAAGGCTATAGAAAGAACATGAAAAAGGTGAACTATTTTGACAGCATAGAAAAGTGATAATCCTCAGGTGAAAAACAGAAAAAAGTTGCATTTTCATCATTCAGGCTTATACCAGGATAGTTTTCTCAATAGTAAGTCCTTTCATGTTCTTTAATCTATTTTTATCATTTGAAAATCCAGTAGGAAGTGTGAGAGAATTACTTTGAATTAGTATTGCAAATAGTTTTAAGGATACATCATACTTTATCATAGTAAGATCTCTCTCTCTCTCTCTCTCTCTCTCTCTCTCTCTCTCTCTCTCTCTCTCTCTCTCTCTCTCTCTCTCTCTCTCTCTCTCTCTCTCTCTCTCTCATATCTGGAGCTCTGTAGTTTGAGTAGCATGTGCTGGTGTAGATTGTGAGTGTTGTATATTGTGAGGATAATGGTGGTGTATTGTTCTGCAGGAATTTAAAGATGAACACTCATTTCTCCAAGCTGTACCAACAACCAAAGCAAACCAGCAAAGGTAATGGCAAGTTCTGTGTGTATTTACCTAGTTGTAATGTACAGGGTTTGAGCGGGCTCATAGTGTCCTGTCTCCATACCTCCATTTATCTAGCTTTTCTTTAAAGTTATGCACACTGTGCTGTAACAATTCCATTATCCAATGCATTCCATTTTTCCACTGTTCTGTGTGGGAAACTGTATTTTCCAATATCCTTCACACACTGCCTTATCCTGATCTTCTTTTCATGTCCTCTTGTCCTTCCATCTTCTTCCGTCAACAGCACCAGGTTTTCTTTGTCTATTTTTCAATATGATTTACTATCTTATACATTGTTATTAGGTCCTCACGTTCTCTTCTGTCTTGTAAGGTTGGCAGTCCCATTTCCTTCAGTCGTTCTTCATATGTGAGGTCTTTTTTTTTTTTTTTTTTTTTTTTTTTTTTTTCTTTCTCTCCTTCTTTTCTTCTTTTTCTCGTAGGGAAGAGGGTCAGCCAAGGGCAAAAAGAGAAAGTAAAAAAAAAGGCCCACTTGAGTGCTGGTTCTCTAAAAAGTGTAGAAATTGCCAAAACCATCAGCCAAAATTAGGGGAGCATGCCTCGATACCTCCCTCTTAAAAGAAGACAAGTTGTAGGAATTCGGAAATACAGATGCAGGGAGGGAGTTCCAGAGTTTACCAGTGAAAGGGATGAATGATTGAGAGTCCTGATTAACTCTTGCATTAGAGAGTTGGACAGAATAGGATGAGAGGAAGAAGAAAGCCTTATGCAGCGAGGCCGCAGGAGATGGGGAGGCATGCAGTTAGCAAGATCAGTAGAACAGTTACCATGAAAATAGCGATGAAATATAGAAAGGGATGCAACATTTCGACGGTGAGAAAGAGGCTGAAGACTGTTAGTGAGAGGAGGGGAATTGATGAGACGAAGAGCTTTCGATTCCACCCTATCAAGCAAAACTGTGTGACTGGAATCCCCCCAAACTTTACTTCTGGCACCATCTTTGTAGCAATCTTCTGTATCCTTTCCAATTTTCTTATATCCTTTTTAGAGCTCGGAGACCATACCACTGCTGCATATTCCAGCCTTGGGCGTATCTTGCTTGTGATGATTTTTTCATCATATCTTTATCCATGTAATGAAATGCCACTCTTATATTAGTCAACATCTTATATGATAGTCCAAATATCTTGCTTATGTGTTTATCAGGGCTCAGATTTTCTTGTATGATCACTCCAAGATCTTTTTCCTCTTTAGTCTTCATTATTTGCTCCTCCCCCATCAAATAGTTCCATGCTGGTCTTCTCTTACTCTTTCCTAGTTCCATTATGTGGCATTTCTTGGCATTAAACTCCAATTTCCACTTCTTGCTCCATTCATAGATCTTGTTTAAATCTTCCTGCAACAGCAGACAGTCCTCTCTGGTTTTGATAACTCTTAGCAACTTTGCATCATCAGCGAATAAATTTATATAACTGTTTATCCCAATGTGAATGTCGTTTACATAAACTTGAAACATAATGGGGGCTAACACTGACCCTTGTGGCACTCTGCTAGTTACTTTACCCGAAGATGAGTATGTATCTCTAATCACAGTTCTCATTTCCCTATCCTTCAAATAATCTCTTGTCCATTCGAGCAAGGTTCCACGCAGTCCTCCAATGTACTCTAGTTTCCAAAGAAGTCTTCTGTGCGGGACTTTATCGAAAGCCTTTTTAATGTCCAGGTATGCGGTGTCTACTCATCCATCTCTGTTTTCAAGTCCTGCTTAACAAGTTTGATACATATGACTGCCCTGTCCTGAACCCAAATTGTCTGTTCGATATGACTTGCTCCTCTTCTAGAAATTTAACCCATTTTTCTTTGATAATTATTTCACATAACTTCCCTACGACACTTGTAAGTGACACTGGTCTGTAGTTTAGTGGTTCAATTTCCTTTCCTCCTTTAAATATCGGTATTACGTTGGGTTTCTTCCATTCTAGTGGAACTTTCCCTTCATTTATTGAACTTTTAATTATTTCCCAAATTGGATCCAGTAATTGCTCTTTACATTCTTTTAACACCCAGCCTGATACACCATCTGGCCCCATTGCTTTTCTGACTTCCAACTTATCCAGTTATCTTCCAATATCCTGTTTATGCACTGCAATCTCCTGTAATCCTTGGCAATCCAATGTCCTATTAGGTTCTGTGAAATCATCATCTGCAGTGAATACCGTTTTGAAGCTCTCATTATTTCACACATGTTCTCTGTTTGGTATGTCTTCCCTTCTTTATTTATGTTTTCAATTGTTTCCTTATTCTTTGTTTTGCTGTTTATAAACTTGTAGAAAATGTTGGGTTCATCCTTGCTTTTATCCACTACATCCTTCTCCAACTTTTATTTCCTCTCTCCTTACTCTAATATATTAATTTCTGGTATCTTTGTACTGCCGACTATTATAGTCATTTCCTGCTTTAAGAGTTTCTTCCACGCTTTATCCTTTGCCTTTTTTGCTTGTATATATCTAGCATTGTACCAAGCATGTACAGGTAACCCCCGCTTAATGGGAGGTGACGCTTTTTACTTAAGAGGTGTTTTTTTTTTTTTTTTTTTTTGTCAGATTCTCATGAAATTTGGTGTGTGTATGTATTAGTACCTCAATTACAAGAATCCCAAGTATTATTGAAATACGATCATTAGTTTTAGAGAAAAAATATAATATGCGCTGAAAACGGTAAAAAATAGCATCGGCATTCCTTGCTATTTCTCAAATGTTTTTCAACCTACTACTTTGAAAATAAGTGTACATGATGTAGATGTATGTAGCTTTTTTTCCATCGTGAATAATTTTGGTTATCATAATTCATATATGAAAAAAATTTTCAAATATCGATGACAAAAAACTACCTTTTTTTCTTTAAATTTTTTTTTTTTTAGAGACAGTTTTTTCGAAATGTCTCACGATGAAAAAAATTTCCTATGTTTCCTCTTTCCATTGATACCTTTATATCTGAAATTACTTAAAAATTAACGGAGATATTGCGCTTGAAATATCAATAACTTTAGTTTTGAGATATGAGCTGTTTTCTGTTGAACAGTGCATGTCACGATGTTTGTTGGCTACATGCCTAATCCCTGGGAAATTCTGTTCAACCCTGCACAGCCAAGGTCATTTATTATCTCATATACAAGCTTGTAGTACATATACAAGTTTGCAGTTCAGCTCAGTGAGGTCTCTTTCCTTCCCAGCATCATCTACCAAGTGACGTGTTATTGGCGTGTCACTGCGCATGTGGAACACGTGACATTGATGTAGGTGTCAAAGCTGTTATTTGTTGCCTCCATTGTCTTGGTACCCCAGCATTTGGTACATGTTCCTGATACCAGACTTTCAAGCTGTGAATGAAACATAATGAATTTTTCATCTTCACAAGGAGGAATCTTCCTTTTCAAATGATGAAAAGGTGTATCCATCCTTGTTGTTCCTCATGACTCGGTTGTTGCTTGTGATGGTGAAGCTGACAGCTGTGAGGTTGAGGGAACAAGCTGGAGGTGATGGTGGTGGAGAGGACACGTGTGTGACCGGGGTCAGGTCATGAGTGGGTGGTGGCGGATGTCACTGCGACGAGCGACTGAGATCTTTGCCCACTTCCTCCCTTCTCCTCTCATTCAGCTTCTTCATCCTTTCTCTTTGGTTGGTCTTTATCTTTTATTGACGACCCATGACTTTCAATGTTCTAAAGTGCAGGAAAAGTGGAAAATCAAGACAATTAGCTGCAGAGCGCTACACATTACATTCCAAGACGTCCGGCAAGACACTGCCTGTGACTGCCGACCTCACAGCCTTCTACAAGGCACATAGCCTCCTTCCCGCTCTGTCCTGTTGTTACCATATGAAGGTCTATAACATAAATACACTAGAAAAAAAAAAAAAATAATAATAAAATAAAATAAAATAAAATGCTACAAAATCATAAGCAACGACAAGTCATGTTGCCTACCACGTGGCGGGGCATTTAAAGAGACCTTTAAAGTGCGTAAATAAAGGCGATTTAAACATATAAGGAATTACGACAGGAACTTGCCATTTTCACAGAAAACTGTAGACATTTCAAGGATAACAGCAGTATTAATAACTCAATTTTGAGGTTTGTTTTTTTTTTTTTTTTTTTTTTTTTTTTTTTTTTTTTCGTTGCCTCCCCTTAACAAAGGTTCACACAATGAAGGTTTCATTTTACTACCATCTGCTCGTTTAACAAACACCAAACTCGCTTTAACAAAGTTTTATCCAGGTAATTTTTTCCAAGTTTGAAAGCTCCGCCATATCACGCAAGCCGACAGGCTTTTGAATACACCAGCACCTCTCGTGGACAACACGCACACCACTCACTCCCCCTGTTCAAAACAATAATGGCGTCAGCAGCAGCTCATCTTCCCTCGCTCAACTTACCACCAAAACGCCCTACAATGTCGCCTAGCGTTGCTAAGAAGACCAGGAAGTCTCTTACTCTTGAAGTGAAGCTGGATATTATTCACAGACACGAGAGAGGCGAGAAAACTAATAGCATTGCTCGCCACCATCTTGACTCCATCTATTGTCTCTACTATTTTCAAGTCAGCAGACTCTATTAAGAAGGCTGGTGAGACCGTATCTTCCTTGCAAGCTAAAAGAACCACCTGAAATCGTGACTCTACAATGGATAAAATGGAAAGCCTTGTGGAAATGTGGTACATAAGTTTTGTATGTGATACAATGATGTGCCCGTTGTTTATATTCCAAAGGTTGCCAGTTAGTGTCTTTTCTGTTTCACTCTCCCTCCCTTCATAAATTTAAGATCATCAACATTATAAAGTTACGTAGATACATACATTAGTGTACATTATAATGACTTAAATTAAACTGCCTAAATGTTTAACTTCATAATTTTTACTTTCATTAAACCTTTCACTGTACTATGATGCACTCTCGCTTTGTTTACTCTCCATGGAAGTTCAAGTCAGGGGTTAAACTTGTTATAATCGGTTCGCTTAACGAAGTTTCGCTTAACGAAGGGTTTTTAGGAATGTAACCTCTTTGTTAAGCGGGGGTTGCCTATATTTTTTTCTGAACTCTATAAACAGGAACAAACTTCTTTACTCCTTCATTGTATTTCTGTAAGAATATGTCATATTTCTCTTGTACAGTCATCCTGCACATAATATTACTCCACTCAATATCAGTAAAATAACTCCTTAATTTTTCAAAATCCGCTCTTGCATAATTTAATCTCTCTCCTTTATAATCCTCTCTGTATCTTATCTCATTTTCTCGTGCATTTGCATCTGTAATGTTACATGATCACTTTTCCCCATTGGACTAAGGTATTGGTATGATTGGAGGGGACTCTGGTTTCTTTGTGAAAACTAGGTCAAGCAACAATGGTTATTCTTGCCCCTGTACCTTGTTGACTCCTCCACCCACTGGTCCATTGTATTAACCATAGTCAACTGTAACACTGTGTGTGTGTGTGTGTGTGTGTGTGTGTGTGTGTGTGTGTGTGTGTGTGTGTGTGTGTGTGTGATTCACTGTTTGTATTGACGAGACAGCCAGAACCGAGCTCAGAGCTCATTATTTCCGATCTTCGGATGTAACACAATAAGGTCACAACTCCTCGATTTACATCCCGTACCTACTCACTGCTAGGTGAACAGGGCTGTGCGCTCAACCACTGAGCTACCGGGTGTGTGTGTGTGTGTGTGTGTGTGTGTGTGTGTGTGTGTGTGTGTGTGTGTGTGTTAATGATTTGATGTGTACCTTTGTGCCATGCAAATTATGATTATTTTTGAGAGGAAGATTCAAGTGCAACTTGAGGGAGAAGTTATGGCAATTATTTTTAGTATTTGTCTCATGGTGATTTGTTCAGTGTGCATGTAGTTAGGCTAATGGTGATTTGTACAGTGTGCATGTCAACAGATGTCAGTGTTACAGTGTCTTACAATTGAAACCGATTGAAATCTGTGACATGACTCCTTCAACTTCATCTATTTCTGAAGGAAGCTAGGTTAGGGCCAAACTGCTCGAAGCCAGGAAGAAACGCATCATAAACACACACACACACACACACACACACACACACACACACACACACACACACACACACACACACACACACACCTGGTAGCTCAGTGGTTAGAGCGCTGGCTTCACAAACCAGAGGACCGGGGTTCGATTCCCTGGCCGGGTGGAGATATTTGGGTGTCTCCCCTTTCACGTGTAACCCCTGTTCACCTAGCAGTGAGTAGGTACGAGATGTAAATCAAGGAGTTGTGACCTTGTTGTCCCGGTGTGTGGTGTGTGCCTGGTCTCAGGCTTATCTGAAGATCGGAAATAATGAGCTCTGAGCTCGTTCCATAGGGTAACGTCTGGCTGCCTCGTCAGAGACTGCAGCAGCAGATCAAACAGTGAAACACACACACACACAGGCCTATCCGAAGATCGGAAATAATGAGCTCTGAGCTCGTTCCGTAGGGTAATGTCTGGCTGTCTCGTCAGAGACTGCAGCAGATCAAACAGTGAAACACACACACACACACACACACACACACACACACACACACACACACACACACACACACACACACACACATACTGTTTGTGATGTGTGTTTGAATGTGAAGTCAACACTTTGTCTGCCTAATAATGATGATAGTATTGGTCATGTTTTACTTCCACAGGCCAGTGTCAGGAGTGTTGCCAGACCAAGGCCACTGTCCTGTGCACCACCTGCATGTCACAGTTGTGTGATGGCTGCTTCAAGAAGGTAAGAAGGACTATTACAGTATGAGGTTGTGTGTATACATTTTAGTATACATTTAACAAGATTTGAGTTAGACTTCTCATCATAAATAGGATGAGTGAAAGGCTTGAATAGCTGTGAAAGTAGGTCTTAGTAGAACATTTGGAAAGTAGTGATGGTGAAAGAACAAAGTGTTTCAGAATAAGGCACAGTGAGAGACCAATTGATAAGCTGACACTAATTCCTCCTTGACATACTTGCTGCACAGATACACGTTCCCAGGATCATGAAGAATCACAAGTTTCAGCCACTGACTGAGGGTGGCTTGTGGCACATCACGAAGTGCCCTGACCACCCACAGGAGTTGTGCTCCATGGTGTGCCAGACTTGCTCCTCTGCTGACTCTGAAAAGGTGAGCCATGTTCAACACACCAACACATCACTGGCTGATTTCACAGACTCAATATTACAAGTGGGTGTTGCTATAGTCTCATGTTTGTATTATTATTGTCACTTACTAGGTAGTGCACTCTGGAACTCCTTACCTGCTTTCTGAATTTCTATCTTCCTAGGAACTTAACTCACTTTGGTTAGGATAGGTCAAGTTACACTAGGTTAAGTCAGGTCAGGTTAGATGAGGTTAGGTAGGTTTGGGTTTTTCAAGACATATATCTCATTCTTTTGGCTAATTCTCTCTGACTTGCCCATGACCTGGCATTTAAGTGGACTTTTTTTTTCTTTTCCATTCGTTTTGTTGCCCTTGGCCAGATTTCCCGTGTTACATAAAAAAGTGATGTTGATGGTGCAGTAGTCATGAATCAGGAGTAGAAGTGAGTTTTGGTGATCTGAAGCCAAAGTGGTCCTGAGTCTGCAGTGAATATGGTTCCTCAATAGGTGTCTCAATGAGCAAGTCATCTTCATCACCCCAAAGTTGTTACTGAGTGCCTTTGAGTAAGACTTGAATCTGCATTAAGCTTCATTGGTTTACTCTCTCTCTCTCTCTCTCTCTCTCTCTCTCTCTCTCTCTCTCTCTCTCTCTCTCTCTCTCTCTCTCTCTCTCTCTCTCTCTCTCTCTCTCTTTCATATTTTTGTACCTCTCCATCATTTCCTTTCCTTAATTATTATCTCACCATTTCCATTTCCTTCTCTAATTCTTTTCCTTCCTCAAAACTTATATTCTCCTTTTTCAAGTTTGTTATTATTATTATTATTTAGTAATTTAATTGCTTATCTATTTATTTATTATAATTTTCGTTCTTTATTCCACCGGTGATAATTTTGTACTATTTCCTCCTCCCTTTCAGTACATATGCACTCGGTGTCACATCATCGGGTCACACCAGCAGCACGAGATCATTGAGCTGGAGTACCTGGTGAGTGTGTGTGTGTGTGTGTGTGTGTGTGTGTGTGTGTGTGTGTGATGTCTTTTTACTCCTGTGTCGCTAAACTTATCCAAACTGTGTATATTTACGAGTTTTCATTTCTAGTCTACTGTTTCTGAGTTTCACTGGTTTAGTTGTATTGTTTTATTTATTTATTTATATTTATTTATTCATCTGTTGATCTTATCTTTCATCTATCCATTAATCTTTTTTTTTTTCTTTTCTTTTCTACCTTCCTTCATATCTATCTTTATCAATGAATAAATCAATCAATTCTCTCTCTCTCTCTCTCTCTCTCTCTCTCTCTCTCTCTCTCTCTCTCTCTCTCTCTCTCTCTCTCTCTCTCTCTCTCTCTCTCTCTCTCTCTCTCTCTCTCAATCTGTATGTACCTTCCCTTCCTTCATTCGTCTGTGCGTTTGTTCTTTCGTTCGTTCTTTCGTTTGTTCGTTCGTTCGTTCTTTCGTTCCTCCCTCCCTCCCTCCCTCCCTCCCTCTGTTTACTCTAATCCTTCACAACCCTTCCCTCCACATTCTCACCCACTGTCTCTCTGAATGCATCCTATAATAACACCTTCCTCTTCCGTTCACATTCTCTCACCTTCCACCTCTCTCTCTGCCCTTCAGAACTCACTGCAGATGCCACAAGTGGAAGCTGCCCTGAGTGAGGTGGAGAATTTTGTGAAGGATTTGCAGTTTCAGAAGAATGTGAGTACCCTTATAGAATTACCACAGGGGAGACAGATGGGTGGGGATAGAAAGATGTTTACCTTGTGTTTTGTTTATTTTTATTTATTTATTTTTCAGGATGTTTGCTTTGTTTTTTGGTGTTGTGATGAGTATATGTTTGGAGGCTTTCTTTTGGGTTCTCTTTTTTGTGTTTTATCTTTTTTGTTTCAGGGATTGGGATTATATTTTTGTGTTACCTGTGTTGCATTGCTGTGGAGTAAACAAATGGGTAGGAATGGGACGATGCTAGAACCTTTTTTATTTTTGGCACCTCGATCGTTGCAAGTTTTTTTTTTTTTTTTTTTTTTTTTAAGGAATGTTGCTTGCATTTTGATGTTTCCTGTATAACATTACCACGAGGATATTGGAACTTATTGAACCTCCTTTTTTTTTTTTCTTATTTCTTGGTTTTATTGTCTCGTACTTATATATTTTTAAAGGAGGATAGTGTGTTTCGTGGTGTTAGGTGAGGGCAAGCTAACGTGGGTCTTGATGTTGGTGAAATATTGTGAACATTACCGTAGAGCAGTGTGAGGGGAGGATCCATACTACTACTACTATTGTACTCGTAGCCCGCCAAGAGAATCGCCACAGCTGTATACATTTGATTTGTAGTAGCGGCGCCGCAGTGTTGCCAGGTCGGGTAGTGAGATAGTCATGGAGGTTAGACACTAGAAATAAATAGCGATAGACAGATGTTATTTATTGATATGTTTACCTATTTATTTATTTATTCTACTGCACGATATTTGGCTTTGTTTTGATGTTATAGAGCGTGCCCTGGTGTGTGGCAATCAGCTGACGCCACCACTAGTCAGTTTTGGCGCCAGCGGTCAGTGTCCGTGCTGGGAGGGAAGTGGCTGGTCTGTCTAGTTAATAAGCGTATAGTGGGCTGTGTTATGGCTTGCTGCTGCTGCTGTTGTTGTGCTGTGATTGGTGTTTTAACGCTGTCTCATACTGTGTGTGCGTGTGTGTAGAGAGACATCGAGATTATCAGCAGAGAAGCAGCGGCAGTCAGTATCTGTGTACAAGTGAAGACATTATAGTGCCGCCGCCCACCAAATAGTGACACACACACACACA
>NC_059293.1:11243503-11246003 GCF_017591435.1 Portunus trituberculatus
TGCCGTGACTTAGGAAAGGAAGGATAGTAGAGGAGGAGCCCTCGCCTTCACTATCCTACATCCCATAGCTAGATTACGTATATTGCAGCTTATCACAATAGCCTCGTAAGGGTCATTTGGTTTGATGCTGTTTGTTCTTCTGTTGTGTTCCTTCGAGATGGACAAGTTCTGCAGCATTGCCTGGGCAACACACAACGGGGGGGGGGGAGTATACTTGTAACCAAAGTCTTCCATCTCAGGTGTGTGGTGCCCGAACAGCTTTATTGCCTTGGTGAGTGCAGGTGCAGATGGGGCTGTAGGAACACCGGCGTGTCTAGTGCCCTTGCTGGCCACCGGAATAGTGACATTATAAGCGTGTATGGTAGGGAGGAAAGAAAAGAGTTACTTCCCCAGGGCAGACAGTGGGGCTCCAAAGCTGTGATGGCCGCTTCCTGTCCCGCTAGCCACAAGGGAACCACCTTGTTGATCCAGAAGACTCGCCTCTGCAAGCGTGACGCCCGATGACTGGTGAGTGAAGGCGGGATCCACCACCAGGAAGCCTGTGGCAGGAAAGAAATCGTTTGCCACTGATTCAACTGTGTCCGCGTGTGTCGGCAGGGTGTTTGCAGTGGCTGACACAGTGGGTAGAGCACCTCTCGGTAGCTGTCCTAAGCTTTGTGGCTCGTTAATGATGAGGGTGGAGGGCGGCGCTTCTACGCCCCGGGAGGGAGCGAGACCCACTTCGCCCTTGAAGGTGAGGGAAGGACCAGCGGTGCTGGCTTTCTGTGAAGGAAGAAGCCGCTGGGCTTGGATCACCTGTCCTGCCGACCCTGAGTTGGGAGATGCGGCGCCGCCCCCAAAGTTTTGCTCAAGTCTGATTGAACCACCGCTCGCGACGCCTCCGTGGCTGAAAGTGTTATCGATGAGGGGGATTGCCTGTATGCTGTGTTGTGGACTGATGTGCAGGCTTTGCTGAGGGATGGCCTGCTTTGCGTGGACGGCTGTCTTCACTGCTTTCTGGGGAGCTGCGGACTTGTGTTTAGCGGAGAGGGATTCACTTACGGAGGGAGACAGAGCAATGAAGGTGGTGGTCTGTGGAGGTTGCTGCAGCACCACGGGCCGCTTGGTGGTGAGTTGTGGGCGGGCGTGGCTTTTGGTGTGGCGCGGGGCAGTGGCGGTATAGAAGTTGATGCGGCGGAGAGTGGAGAGGTCAGGGTCTGGTAAGTTGACGACCTCTGGGGAGGTAATGGCGCCATCGGTGAGTCCAGAGAGGATGGTGGACAGCGTGTGTCTGAAGGAGGCTGTCGTGACGTCGTCAACGTCCAGGTGCTGCTCCTCGCTGAGGTTCAGGAGAGGTGATACCACGGCACGGAGCGACTGCTGAGAGGAGCCCTGGGTGGGACGACGGGGACGTGAGGCGGGGGCTTTGTAGTCATAAGTTTGGGGCAACACCGCTACTTCATGTCGCTGCGCCTTCCCCAAGACGGTGGCATCATCATCATCATCATCACCATTGCCGTTGCCAACACCTGTGGCAAAGGACGGTGCCGAAGATCTGGTTTGGCCACTTGATTGCTGCTGCAGCAGTTGTGGTCGTTGCTGCTGTTGTAGGAGTAGATGTACCTGCTGCTGCTGCTGTAGTAGTTGTATCTGCTGCTCGTTTTGTTGTTGTTGGAGCAGTTGATGTACCTGCTGCTGCTGCTGCTGCTGCTGCTGCTGCTGCTGCTGCTGCTGCTGTTGTTGTTGTTGTTGTTGTTGGAGTAGTTGGTGTATCTGCTGCTCATCTTGTTGTTGTTGATATATTTGCTGCTCGTTTTGTTGTTGGAGCAGCTGTTGTACCTGCTGCTGCTGCTGCTGTTGTTGGAGTAGTTGGTGTATCTGCTGCTCATCTTGTTGCTGCTGTTTATATATTTGCTGCTCGTTTTGTTGGAGCAGCTGTTGTACTTGCTGCTGCTGCTGATGTTGCTGTAACAGTTGATGTATCTGCTGCTCATCTTGTTGCTGCTGTTTATATATTTGCTGCTCGTTTTGTTGGAGCAGCTGGTTGCTGCTGCTGCTGATGTTGCTGCGTTAGCCCTTGCTGGCTGTGTGCGAGGGTCTGTGAAGAGAGTGGGAAGGTGTGGAGGTCGATGGGGCTAGCTGTGACCGCCACGCCGCCAGCGAGGCTCTGAACGTGGCCACTCGATTCGTCGTCGTCGCGTTGAGCAGTGAGCGTCTGCTGGTGCGGGGCAGGGGCAGCAGGCGCTGCGTGGTGGAAGGCAGGGGTCGGTGTGGGGTAGTGGTAGGTGAGGGAGGATGTTCCTAAGTGTCCTGCAGGAAGCAACACGTGGTCATCAGCATCATCAGCTCCGTCATCCTGTGTATTCACCAGTGTGGAGGCGGGGATGGCGTGGTGCAGGGGCTGGGCAGAGATCTGAAGGGGCTGGGTAGGAGTAGGGTAGTTGTATGCTGGGAAGGGGGTCACTGTGCCCACTGGGAAAAATGATGCCTGGTCGTCAGCATCGTCATCCCCGTGGGCACC
>NC_059293.1:11251003-11263503 GCF_017591435.1 Portunus trituberculatus
TTTCTTTTGTTTTCTTTTACACTTCTGGTTATGTGTTGGTTTGTGTTTATTTATTTATTTATTTTTGTTCTATTTATTATATTTTGCTTATATAAGTGTCACCTGTCTACTCAATGTACAGTTTATTCTTTGTTTCGGATTGAAATATTGTACATACTCGATTTGATAGGTATATAGGTACACACACACACACACACACACACACACACACACACACACACACACACACACACACACACACACACACACACACACACACACACACACACACACACACACACACACACACACACACACACACACATTTCTTTTAATATTTTTCAAGGCATTCGTATTTGCTGGAACTACAATTAATTAAGATAGAGAGATAGAAATAGAATATAAGGTTATTGATTTTTTTGGGGGGGGTAAAAAAAGAGAGATAGAGAAAGATTAAAAAGAGTTAGATGGATATTTTTGGGCAAAGAGAGATAGAGCTACAATAAAAAAGTTAGGTGGATTTGGTTTGTGGGTAAGAGAGATATAGAAAAAAAAGAATTAGGTAGAGATAGATTAAAAAGAGCTAGATGGATTTTTGGTAGGTAAAGAGAGAGAGAGAGAGAGAGAGAGAGAGAGAGAGAGAGAGAGAGAAAGATTAAAAGAGTTAGGCGAGTGTTTTAAGGAGCGTTTGGAATTATATTAAAAAAAGACCATCTTGTGTCCTTTTTTAGCTGTAATAGTAGTAGTCTTTGTTGTGTAGTGGTGGTGGTGGTGGTGGTGGTGGTGGTGGTGGTGGTGGTGGTGGTGACAGGTGTAGTGTTATATTGTTACGTAATTTGTGGTTAGCAAGCGTTTGTTATTGGACAGTAGGGAAAGTTGTATCGCTCCGGGGTATATTTCTCTCTCTCTCTCTCTCTCTCTCTCTCTCTCTCTCTCTCTCTCTCTCTCTCTCTCTCTCTCTCTCTCTCTCTCTCTCTCTCTCTCTCTTTCTTTCTTTCTTTCTTTCTTTCTTTCTTTCTTTCTTTCTTTCTTTCTTTCTTTCTTTCTTTCTTTCTTTCTTTCTCTCTCTCTCTCTCTCTCTCTCTCTCTCTCTCTCTCTCTCTCTCTCTCTCTCTCTCTCTCTCTCTCTCTCTCTCTCTCTCTCTCCCAGTAAAACCACATTAAATTTAACTGCATTTTTTATATGAATCGTATAATGTTTTATTTTTTACAAACGTATATATCTTAATGTTAAAAAACGATGTATTTACACCACAAATTCGTATGTATATATTTCTTACATTACTAGAGTTCATTAAATTGCGATGGATTTGTCATAGTTTCCCCTCCTAAATGTTTACGTTTTCTTTTAAATGAGGGTTAGTCACTGTTTTCCGTTTCTATAGGACTTGTGTTTGTCATCTTCCCTCAACACAAGTACAGTTTTTCTCAGTTTTGCTTCTTTTTTATCATATTTCAACCTTCATCTTTTTTTTTTTTATTTTTATGTTCGTTCTTTCGTTTACTCTTGGAAAATTTAATGTTATTTGATTCACTTCTATTATATTATTTTTGCTCCATGGTAATTTCAACGTACCGTATATAGTGATCCTAATAAAACAAAAATTAATAATAGTGCAGTCCACCAATTTAACACTCCAGTTTTCTTTGGGGGGGATCAATCACAGCTTCGTTTTCTGTTTCCACCATCGAAGTACACAACTATTGTAAATTCACTGAACATTAGCAGGTTTGTGAGGTTTGAAAGGTAAATTAGGTAAGATGAGGAGATACACGTCTTGGAGTGGTGTTTTTATGGTGATGGTGGTGATAATGGTGATGGTGAAAGTGTGTGGTGATCTGGATTTATTGCTTTATACCCTGTCAGTCCAATGAGAGGAAGGCGTGAGAAGAAGATTAGCTTGTCAACTGTTGTGTCTTCCGTTTTCTTTTCCTCCTCTTGTGTTATAAGTAAAGCTGCATTTTCTTCCCCATTTTCTTTGTTTATATTGGTAACGTGTGAGTCTGTATATTTGGCTTCATTTTCCTCCCCTTTGTTTTCCTCTTCTATTTTGGTAACAGGTACAGCTTCTATTATCACCAGTGCAGGTTCATCTTCTCTCATCCACAGCTTTTCCCTCTTCTCCCTCTCTCCTCGCCACTCTCCCTCTTTGTGGCTCCCTTCCTCCTCCCTTTCATCGCCCTCCTTGTTTATTTTATCATTATTATCTTCATTTTTCTCATGCCATTCGTATTCCTCATATTTGTCATCTTCGTTCTCCTCCTCCTCCTCCTCCTCCTCCTCCTCCTCCTCCTCCTCCTCCTCCTCCTCCTCCTCCTCCTCCTCCTCCTCCTCCTCCTTTTCACCATTATCATCATCATCATCATCATCATCATACCATTCATATTTCTCAGATTTCTCTTCCCTTTATTACCATTCTCTCCATTCTCGTGTTTGAGTTCATGTTTCTGATCTAGCTCCTTTTCTTCATCCTGCTCCATTTGTTCCTCTTCATCTTTTCTCTCTGTACTTGCTTCCTCCTGCACACTGTCTCCTGTCTCGTGCGTTGTGTTGGTGAGGGGCGCCAGGGCGTCATCATTACCCATGATGTCTCTATATTGGTGTGTCTGTGGTGGTTGAGGGGTGTGGGGCGGCCAGACGAAGGCGGGGGGATAGGGTGGGCGGGTGTGGTGCTGCGTGGTGACCGCCTGGTGCTTGGAATCGCTGGGGTGCTGCAGGGCTGGGGACGCGCGCCGCGGTGTTCGGGTATAGTCGTGGAGGCCGCCTAACTCCGCGGGAAAGTAAACGGGTCCGCCGCGCCGCGTGTCTGAGGCTCCGGCGAGGGCGAGGAGCAGGTGTGGGTTGTCCAGCACCTCCTGAGGCGGCGCCCGCAGTGTGGTGTAGCGGCCGTTGCCCACCAGTGTTCCCAGGTTGACGCCCGGGTTTAAGTTGAAATGTTGGGTGGGTGCGGGGTGAGGGCGAAGGGCGCCTGCGTCGTCGCCATCTAGCGGGGAGTGTTGCTCGGGGGTGTGGGTGAAGGGCTCACTGTCTGACAATGTCTCCTCCGAGGACTGCTCGGAAATGAAGTGCCGGGAGGCGGCGTGGCGTGTGTGAGGCAGCAGCCTAGAGGCGTCCTGCCCTTTAGGTTTAGGACGTCCGGGGCGGCGGCGGGGTCCATAGGGCGGCCCGAAGAAGGACGGAGGAAGCGTGATGGGGCCCTTGGTTGTGGGCCGTGTGGTAGTAGTAGTGGAGAGAGCGGGAGGTTCCTCACGGGTCGTGCAGGTGACGTACCTCGTTCGCTGCTGTCCCTGCCAGCTGAGTTACCGTAGTCGTCGTAGTAGTAGTAGTCCTCATCGCCGTAATAGTAGTAATAATAGTCTTCCTCACTTTTGCTTTGGTCACTGGTCGTGCTAACACCTTTGCTCTGCGGCGGTTGTATCGAGGGTTGTGCTGGTTTTGTTTCCAGCGGGGGGCGTGTGGGTGGCTGCAGTGGGCGTGGTCTAGGGACCGGTCTATCCGTGGGGAGGGGTCTGCCAAGAGGCTTGGCTGGCGGCTGAGTGACACCCAGCAGGTGTGCGGCATTGGCAGACCCTCGTGAGTGCCCGGGTTTGACTCCCGGGAATGGGGCGGGCGGGGCTGTGGCTAGCTGCCTCAGTGGGGACTGCGCCCCCTGGTGATGTCTGGGGCGGTCAGTGAGTGCTGCCCCATTTGCGTGGTGGCCTTGCCGCTGGTGCACTCGGAGCGGCTGTGTCGGGTTGGTGACGCCACTCTTCACTAGTGAGGCTGGCCGCACGTGCTCCACTCCTGAGTGTGACTGGCTAGGCGGCAGGCTTTGCAGGATGGACTCAGGCTGGAGTCTTGCAGGTGTGTGGGGCTGCCTGGGGAACTGTGTACCTGGGAATGTTGGAAGTTGCGTGGACAGGTGTGGGTCTGGCTGGCTGGGGAGAAAGAAAGGCGTATGTTCTTCACTCAGGGGTGTGGGTGCCGGATTGGTGGTGTCTACGGTGGGGGTCACCGGGGTCGGCTCGTGTGTGGCACTCGCTGGCTGGGCAGTGAGCGCCTGGTCTTCAGCCGCCAGTCTGAAGAGGGCGGCGAGAACCAGACGAGGCAGAGGTGTACTGGCGCCCGGCGGGGCTTTGCGGTAGCCGTGGTCCTGCACCACCACCCCAGTCTCCACCTCATTGAGGTGTGCCCTCGCGTGTTGTGATGGAGTTGAAATGGGGATGGATGCAGTAGTGGTGGTGGCGGCGGCGGCATGGGCTTGGGGCGGCCAGAAGGGCTGGGCGGGGATAAGGCCCCGCTCTCCGGGGTTGCTGATGACGATGACGGCTGGCGGGACGCGGCCCAGGTGCTGCCCTCGCGCCACGTCGCCGAGGCTCACCACGCCTGCAACACACACCGCGGTGAGACACAACAGCACCCTGGTCACACACATGGCGGAGGGAGGGGCGGGGTCGTGAGAGCCGCAGCCTTCACCCATGCCACCAGTGCCAGGCAAGGGTGCGCGGTGTGATAACCTGTGCGTGCCCGCCCTATAGGCAGCGAGGAGCGGCAGGCAACAGCAGGTCAGCACACCGGCTCCCGCCCGCTGACTGAGGGAGGTGAAGGGGCGGGGAGAGCAAAGAGAAGGTCCGCTGCACAGGAGAAGGGGACGAGGAGGGACTGAGCTCTGTGCGGTGTGGGTGAAGGGAGTCAGGGAGTGTGAGGTGCGAACGGTGCCTCTCCTCTCACCCGCACCCACACCCGCACACTCCTCTCCCAACGCTATCACCGCCACCTCCCTCTTGACAACATTAATGACCGTGATACACACACACACACACACACACACACACACACACACACACACACACACA
This sequence comes from Portunus trituberculatus, assembly GCF_017591435.1. Lineage (NCBI taxonomy): Eukaryota > Metazoa > Arthropoda > Malacostraca > Decapoda > Portunidae > Portunus > Portunus trituberculatus. Next base: position 11,255,819 of record NC_059293.1, read on the forward strand.
CACACACACACACACACACACACACACACACACACAGAGCAAGGGTCCCTGGGATCGGCCTGGGGAAATGAGATGACCATGGAAGCGGGAGAAGTGAATTGAAGTGAAGGGGAAGCCTACTGAAGGAGGAGGAGGAGGAGGAGACGGCTGTGAAGGGAGATGTATAGGTTTACTCCACATTTTGAGGCTGGAGAAAGTGGAATGGAAGAAAAGGAAGACTTGTAAGGAAAAGGATAAGAGAGAGAGAGAGAGAGAGAGAGAGAGAGAGAGAGAGAGAATAAAGGGGATGAAGAACCTCCGCCTTTATCCTAACTTACTTTAGTGTAGCTCAATAAAAGGGCCAAAATATCTGCTGCTGTTTGTTCCTCCATTGTGTTCCCTTGTGACTTTGGTGTCCTTAATGAACTCACCTGAAGCCATGTGATTAAGCCACAGGGAATGCCAGGTGGTTGTGTTTATTATTATTATGGTGGTGATGGTGATGAAAAGGCTGATGGTGATGGTGATGAAAAGGCTGACCATTCTACCTTCCTCGGTGGTTGTGGTGGTGTTCTGGGGTCCATTTGTGGTGGTGATGTAGGAGGTGATGAATCGTAGAGGTGAGAAGGTGTCATTAGATATTACTTGTTGTGTTAAGGGTATGGTGAAATTATATGGTGTTGCATTCTTAGTAATGGTGATGACTGTGATGGTCTGTGATAGTTTGATGGTGATTTAGTGACAGTGATGGCTTTGTTATAGTGATGAATTGTCACGGATGCAGTGATGGTGGGGGTGGTGGTAGTAGTGGTGGGAACAGTGATGTAAGAAACACACACACACACACACACACACACACACACACACACACACACACACACACACACACACACACACACACACACACACACACACACACACCTTGGGGTGATACTCTAGCACGCATCGCTGTTTGAGTGTGACGGGGAGAAAGCGAGGAGGAGGAGGAGGAGGAGGAGGAGGAGGAGGAGGAGGAGGAGGGAGGAGGGGAAAGATTATGGTAACGTGTTGAAGAATGAGAACGAATGTGAGAGAAAAGAGAGAAAAAAAAATACGTTACAGTGATAGTAGTAATAGTGGCGGTAGTAGTAGTAGTAGTGATGGTGGTAGTGTAGTGGTGGTGGTGGTGGTGGTGGTGGTGGTGGTGAGGAGTGGGTAGAGAACAGAAAGATGAATGTACTAGAGAGAGAGAGAGAGAGAGAGAGAGAGAGAGAGAGAGAGAGAGAGAGAGAGAGAGAGAGAGAGAGTGAGTGAGTGAGTGAGTGAGTGAGTCATGTATGTGGTCATAATTACCTTGACAAATGATTACTCTCCGACACACACACACACACACACACACACACACACACACACACACACACACACACACACACACACACACACACACACACACACGTTGAAGCAAAGGAACACTAAAAAACAGAGCTTGGAACAATGAAGAGTTTTTTTTAGAGTATATGGGTCAGAAAAATATTAAAAAATAAACAAAGGAGGAGGAAGAGGAGGGAAAGGAGGAGGAGGTAAATTAGAAGGAGGAAAGGGAGAAGGAGCAAAAACAGAAAGAGGAAAGGAGGAGGTAAAGCAGGAGAAGAACGAAAAGAAACAGGAGGAGGAGGAGGAGGAGGACGTAAAAGTAAGAAAAATATAAGATTTACGAGATGAATAATGAGAGAGAGAGAGAGAGAGAGAGAGAGAGAGAGAGAGAGAGAGAGAGAATATATATCTAAAACTCACTTAGTAAAACACAGAATATAATCAGGATTCCTGGTAATAGTCTTGGTGGTGGTGGTGGTGGTGGTCGAAGGCAGCGCACGTGGTGGTGGTGGTGAGAGGAGGAGGAAGAGGAGGTAGAGATCTTGCTCGGAGGAATTCTTGGAGGGAACTTGTCTTTCTCTCCTTCCATAATCATCTTTGTTGTTCTTTCCTCCATGTCCTTTTCACCTTTCTTTATTATTACCTCCATTTGTCTTTTAACTCTCTCTCTCTCTCTCTCTCTCTCTCTCTCTCTCTCTCTCTCTCTCTCTCTCTCTCTCTCTCTCTCTCTCCGTATTTATTGTTTAACGCACTTTTTCCTTGTTTCTTAATGTATTTTTTTTTTTTTTTATTTCTCTTATTACTTTATTTGCTCAACTTGGCGCTGCTTCTCACAATCTCTTATTTTTATTGTAGGTGTAAATGTAATTGGCTTTCTTTTTAATAGTTAGTGTGCAATTTCTCTCTTTGTAGTGTCAGTGTGTCGTTGTTTTCACTCTTATTCTAGCACATTTTACGCTTCATTATCTTTATATCACTGTTTCACTTACTTTTTCCACTCTTCTCTATATTCTGTATCACTGGTTTAGTTTTTCTTCGTCAATTTTAGGACATTATACATATATTCACTGTGTTTTCCTTCTCTCTCTATAGTCACTCATATATTATTATTATTCTCATCTTCATTCAATTTACTTATTTTCACTGTTTAGTACTTTAATTATCACTCAAGCACATTATACAGATTTTCACATCATTTCACTTTTACTTCAGCACATTATGATATCACTGTCTTCACTTCCATGCATTCTTTATCAATTCAAAGTACTTACTCTATTTTTACTAACACAACGCTCGAAAGTACAGTTTTTTATTTTTTTTTTATTTTCATGACTCACTTTCACTCTCATTCTTACTCAGTACTTATTGTTCTCTCGTCATTGTCACCGTTTTTCACTCTCTCCACTACAGAAGCTTCGTAATTCCACTACTTTCATTCTCTCCCTCACTCCACCAGAACTGACTTTTTTTTTCTTCTATTTTCTTTTTTTTCTTTTTTTTTATGTTCTGTTCGTCATTGACCTTGATTCTTTTTTTTTTTTTTTTTTTTTTTGGAGGGGGGATGTTTAGTCTATATTTTTGTTTTGTTTCGTTGTGTGCTCGTTTGATCTTCGTCACTTTTGTTTCATTCGCTATTTCGTGTTCGTTCTGGCATTTGATGAGTTATTTGTTTTATGTACCTATTATTTCGTTCTCACATAGACACGTTTATTTATTCATTTATTTATTTATCTCTTCTTTAACATCTTAGTACGTCAGATTTGTATTTTTTTTTACCACAAACTCAAACTTCATATCTCGAAAAAAATTAGTCTTTTTTTTATTTTCTTGGCGTATCTTGCTATTTTAACACCGTAAATTGACACATAATATTGCAAACATGTGTAATAGTATCCACTTTCGTGTTTTTGTATTTTCTTTATGTATTTTTGAAGTGCGTGCGTGTCCGTGTGTAATAGTTCCTCTCTGTCTCTCTCTTTCTCTCTATCTCTCTTTCTCCTCTCGTACATTCAAACACGCACGCACTCTCAGTATACTTATATATTCACAGATTTTTTTTTTTTCTTATTGATTTTCTTCTCCTTTATCTCGTCAAACTGCATTCCTTTCACGTCTCTCCTTCATCACCTTGTCAAATTATAGTCTTTTATCTTCCTTCTTGTAACATTCGCCTTGTCAGATTAATTCATTTGATCTTCCTTCCTTCCTCCTGTTATAGTTTTTGTTCATGTCTTAACTTTGCCTGATTATTTATTTTGCTTTCCTTTTTTTTATTTTTTCTTCTCAATGTTTATATCAACGTGTCAGATTAATGTTCTTTATCTTCTCTTCCTTTCAGTCTAGTTTATTTCATCTTCACCTGGTATCTTTTCTTGTCAATTTTTCTTTCTACTCTATTTTCTTCATAACGTTATTCGTCAAATTAACATATCTTTTATTAATCACGATATATTCAGTTCAAAACACGGTTCAGTGTTGTTTGCGTCCTCTCCATGAACAAATATGCGTATCTTTGGAACAGGTTTTCTAAGACTTACTCTTTCCTCAGTTGAAGCGAAAGAGCACGAGAGGAAAGCACAGAGACAACACATGGTTCTTTCTGCTTTCTCACGCTTGCTGCTGCTGGGTCATGGCGAAGTCTGGTTTCATCACTGTTCTCGTTATTTCATTAGCAAGGTGTTCTTTAGTGTGTTGCTTTGTGCTTTTATTTCCTTGTTGTCTCAGTTTTTCTCTCCCGTTTTGCTTCGTAGTAGTAGTAGTAGTAATAGTCGTTGTAATTGTCGTTGTAGTAATAGTTGTAGTAGTAGAAGTCAGCCAACTATTGTTTTCTTTCCTTTTTGGTGGTAGTTGTAGTCACTCTTCCTTGGACAAAACAAATAGTAGCAGCTGTAGTAAAAGTAGCAGGAATCAGTTAGCTACTCAGCCAGACAGTCCTTTCTTCCTTTCCACAGCTAGGAGTAGAAATAGTAACGGTAGCAGTGATAGCAGTAGTAGGAAGCGGTGAAGACGTAACCAACCAACCAGCCAGCCAGCTAGTCAGTCAGTCAACCAGCCAAGCAGTAAGCCACTCAGCCACTCTTCCTTGAAACGAACGAGAAGGAAAGTAACGGAGGTGTTGTGTAGCCAAACCAGCACATCACTTCTCTTTCCCTCTCGTGTGAAACAACAGTGGCGGTGAATACAGGTAATCCAGCCTCTAGCATTGGTGAGAGGGAGACAGGTAGATAGATAGATGGAGATGCCAGTCAGTCAGTCCGCCACGTAGAGGTCTTCAGGGGTACCGCGTGGGGTGTAGGTGTGTGTGCGTGTGTTGGTGGTCACAGTAACACCTCTCTACTGTTATTACTAAGGCGTCGGCGGGGAAACTGCTTTACCGCGTCCAGATGGCGTGTTGAGGAGGAGGAGGAGGAGGATGAAGAGGAGGAGCACTACCACCACCACCACCACCACTAGTATTTTCTCAATTTCTTCTCCCTCCTTTCCCACGTTCCTTCCCTCCGTCTCGCTTCTTGGATCTGGTCTTCTGCAGGTGGTGGTGGTGGTGGTGGTGGTGGTGAAGAGAAAGGGAGGGAGGAGGAAAGGGAAGAGGAGGATCTGACGAAGTAGAAGAAAATGGTAGGTTAAAGAAGAGGAGGAGGAGGTAGGAGGATATGATGAAGAAAAGGAGGAGGAAGAGGAATAACAACAAGAAAAAGTTGAAGAAAAAGAAAAATCAAAGCCGTCCTCTTCCTTTACATTTTTTCTCTCTCTCTCTCTCTCTCTCTCCTCCCCATGAATAGCGTGCATGGTGTGATTCCTAACATGTCTTGATCTCGCTGAAGAATCTAACGTAACACCCGCTGGTTTGGTGTTGGCGGTGTCCACAGTGGCGTTGATGGGTGAGGTGGTCTGGGAGGGCTGGAGTTAGCGCTGGTGTGATTCCTCGTGGTTGGTTAACGCTGTAAAAGGTATTGATGGTGGTTAGTGGTAGGTTTTGATGGTTGTGTTTGTGGTCATGTTTGTCTTACATATAGTTTTGAATTTTTGTTATTGCTGGTTTTTAAGTAGTGGTGGTTATTGGTTTTGGCTTGATGGAGAAATTGTAATCAGGTATGTGTGTCTGTCTGTCTGTCTCTGTCTGTCTGTCTGTTTTTGCCTCTTATTAGTATTACCTCATTATTAACACGTCAAAATAATTTACCTCTTTTTTTTCCTGTTTTCCTGTATTTCTTATGTTAGAGAGAGAGAGAGAGAGAGAGAGAGAGAGAGAGAGTTAAGAGATTGTGGTTTATGAGCACACATGAAGGTGAACCACAATGGTCATCATCGCGATCATCATTAGAGGCAGTGGTGTGTGTGTGTGTGTGTGTGTGTGTGTGTGTGTGTGTGTGTGTGTGTGTGTGTGTGTGTGTGTGTGTGTGTGTGTGTGTGTGTGTGTGTGTGTGTGTGTGTGTGTGTGTGTGTGAGTGAGTGAGTGAGTGAGAGTGAGTGAAAAGTTACCTTCATCCTTGACAATTTCGTTTTTCGTTTATTTTATATACTACTACTACTACTACTACTACTACTACTACTACTACTACTACTACTACTACTACTACTACTACTACTACTACTACTACTACTACTACTACTACCACCACCATTTACTACTACTACTACTACTACTACTACTACTACTACTACTACTACTACTACTACTACTACTACTACTACTACTACCACCACATTTACTACTACTACTACTACTACTACTACTACTACTACTACTACTACTACTACTACTACTATCTATCCTTACATTATTTTTTAATTTTCTCTTAGTCTGATTAAACATTCTCTCTCTCTCTCTCTCTCTCTCTCTCTCTCTCTCTCTCTCTCTCTCTCTCTCTCTCTCTCTCTCTCTCTCTCTCTCTCTCTCTCCTTTCTTTTCCTAAGTGTATTATTATTATACGAATTTATTTTTTACTTCCATGAATTTAATGATGTTTTTGTGGTGGTGGTGGTAACTGCAATAGTGGTAGAAGTGGTGGTGGTTGTAACAGCTGCAATAATGATAGTGGTAGTGATGGTGGTGGTAGTTGTGGCTACGAGTACTGTTGTAATGATAAAGAAGATTATTGGTAGGGTGCATTATGATTAGGGAGAGAGAGAGAGAGAGAGAGAGAGAGAGAGAGAGAGAGAGAGAGAGAGATTGACTAGTTCAGCTTTATAGCCAGCGTTAACCTACCTTCTATTAATTAACCTGATAAGTCTCCTTTCTCTTCATCCACCCTTACTACACACACACACACACACACACACACACACACACACACACACACACACACACACACACACACACACACACACACACACACACACACACACATTCATTAGTACCTTAATTAGTAAAACACACCTGTCGTCCTCCACATATTAACTACTAACTATGCTAATATTTGCACACTTACACACACATGCTTAACACACACACACACACACACACACACACACACACACACACACACACACACACACACACACACACACACACACACACACACACACACACACACACACACACACATTCATTAGTACCTTAATTAGTAAAACACACCTGTCGTCCTCCCATATTAACTACTAACTATGCTAATATTTGCCCCCTTATTCCTCTCATGCTTAATTTTTCACCATTTCTTTTTTTTCGTCTCAGTATTTTAGTTATTTCTGCTTACTCTTTTTTTATTATCATTATTATTATTTTTTTTATTAGTCAATTAATTTATTTTATTGTTTTCCTTTAAGATATATAAGTGAGATAATGTTTGCCCCTAATTCCTGTCATGATTCAGTTATCCCCTCTCTCTCTCTCTCTCTCTCTCTCTCTCTCTCTCTCTCTCTCTCTCTCTCTCTCTCTCTCTCTCTCTCTCTCTCTCTCTCTCTCTCTCTCTCTCTCATCAGTATTTCAGTCATAGTAATTTCTATTTGCGTTTATTTAATTCATGATCTATTTTATTTATTTTTTTATTATTATTTATAAGATTTTGAAGTGACTTAATGTGTGCTTTCATTCCCGTCATGTTTCAGTTTATTTATTTATTTATTTCTCCTTTTTGGTGTCAACATTCCAGTCAAAACTCGTATTTCTACATATTACAACTTTTTTTTTTATTCTTGTATTCATTTTTATACAAGAACTGTAACGAATTTTTACTATCACTTCAGTTTTACCATTTTTGTTGAGATGGTCAAATAAAACAAGGAAAATGAAGTAAGCTGGATAAAGCCTTAAGAAACATACCTGGCTTATTTCTCACCCATCATCCTCATTCCTCACATTTAGGTCTCAATGAACCCACTGATGCGTGCTTCAGTGAGTGTAGAAAGTGTTGTTT
>NC_059293.1:11268503-11273503 GCF_017591435.1 Portunus trituberculatus
ATAGATTAGGTTTGGTTAGATTAATATCACTCACAGAAATTGAGTCGTTAAATTATACATAGAAATTAATGGTAGTAAGAGTATTGGTTTAGGTTAGGTTAGGTTAGGATTGGATAAGATAGGTTAGTTTTAATGAAGATAACCAACATAGGAATCAAGAGTCGTAAAAGTGTCATGTACATATGTAGAAATTAATGAAAGTAAGAGTATTAGATTAGATTAGGGTTAGATAAGATAGATTAGGTTTGGTTAAATTGATATTACTCCCACAGAAATTGAGTCGTTAAATTATTAGGAACATAGAAATGAATGGTGGTTTAGGTTATGTGAAATTAGGTTAGGATTAGATAAGATAGGTTAGGTTAGTTTTAATTAAGATCACCTACATAGAAATCAGGGGTCGTAAGATTGGTAGGTATGTAGAAATATATGAATTAAGGGTAAGAGTATTAGTTTATAGGTTAGGTATTTTAGGTTACGTTAGGTTAGATTAATAGTACATAGACACTGATGATCGTAACATTATATTATCTGTGGAAATTATGAGTAGTAAGAGTATTACATTGGACTGCCTTAAGTTAGGTTGGTTGGTTTGTGTTTAGGTTCGGTTCGGTTCGGTTCAATATGGCCTGCATAGATATAAAGGATTGTAGGATTATTGATATTGTAGGAATTAAAGGTAGTAACAGTATTAGGTTAGGTTAAGATTGTTACCTACAGTGCATAGAAATTAAGGATCTGAGGATTATTAGTTATGTAGATTCTCTCTCTCTCTCTCTCTCTCTCTCTCTCTCTCTCTCTCTCTCTCTCTCTCTCTCTCTCTCTCTCTCTCTCTCTCTCTCTCTCTCTCTCTCTCTCTCTCTCTCTCTCTCTCTACATTTACTCTTGTCACCCTCACCCGTCACACCCTCTCCAATCTCCCACGTGCACTGTATCTGATCACCTGAACTCGCTTATCTAGGTCTTGTACCCACCTGTCTACCTGCCTACTTGTCTTCCTGCCCTGGCTGCCCTACCTGTATCTATAATCACAGGTAATATCTGCATTATCCCTCTGATGCATTATTTCACCTATTCAAGACATACCAAGTTGTTTATTTATTTATTTACTCGTTCGTTCACTTAATTATTGTGTTATTTTTCAGTTCACTCGTCGTTTGTATTTTGTCTTAGTGTATGTTATTATTATTATTTTATTTAATGTCTGGTGTTATATTGAGCTGGTTTTGTGTTCTGTTCACATGAAATCGGCCATACAATAATCTTTAGTTACTCTTAAAGCATTCCATTCATCGTCTTGAGTTCTTTTTTTTCTAATTACACGTGTCACAGGTGTTAAGTGTTGATATTTGGCCTGACTGACTGACTGACTGACTGACTGACTGACTGACTGACTGACTGACTGACTGACTGACTGACTGACTGACTGACTGACTAACTAACTAACTAACTAACTAACTAACCAACTAACTCACTCACTAACTAACTCAACTCAACTAACCACTCACTCACTCACCAACTCAACTAACTAACTAACTAACTAACTAACTAACTAACTAACTAACTAACTAACTAACTAACTAACTAACTAACTAACTAACTAACTAACTAACTAACTAACTAACTAACTGACTGACTGACTGACTGACTGACTACCCACCTTTGTCACTAAGTTTGTAGCAGTCTCCTGTTAAAATGTATAGTTTTCTACAAATTGCACGTGTCACAGGTGTCAATATTGCTATTAGTATTTGAAGTGACTGACTGACTACCTTAGCGACTGTAAGTTTGTAGTAGTTTCCCTTAAGATGTGGAGTTTTCTGTACTGCACCTATTGCGTTACAGGAGATACTTTAACAAGGAAATGATACTACCAGTCAGCCAGCCAGCCAGTCAGTCAGTCAGTCAGTCAGTCAATCAGTTTGTCAGTCGGTCAATCAGTCAGTTCACCAGTCAGTTGGTCGGTCAGTCGGTCAATCAGCCATCCAGCCAGCCAGCCAGCCAGTCAGTCAGTCAGTCAGTCAGTCAGTCAGTCAGTTTGTCAGTCGGTCAATCAGTCAGTTCACCAGTTAGTCAGTCAGTCAGTCGGTCAGTCGGTCAATCAGCCAGCCATTGCAACCTTAGAGCAACACAAAGTTAACATGATGAGCCCGACACTCACCTGACACCTGGCCTCCGTGTCGGCGTAGAAGCCAGGCCAGGGCATCTCGGAGCAGTAGAAGTTAGTGTAGGGCACGGCGGCGATGATGGGATAGTCCAGGCCGGGCACGCCAGGCACGGTCTCCACCAGGGCGCTGAGAGAGGCCAGACGGGGCAGCAGGTAGGAGTAGAGAGACTGGCGCAGCATGGGGGGCAGCACTATGGTAGAGGGGTCCACGCCGGCTGACCTGCGGGGTGGTGAAAGAGGAGGAGGTGGGGGAGGAGGTAGTTAATGGTTCTGGAAGGCAGGTAGTGAAGGGCTACGGTAATAAGGGCAGACATCAACTTTCTGAATGAGTTAGACGCTGTGCTATGTTTATAGGGAGTCTGAGTTGTTCAGGAATAGAATAGGACACAACCGTGACAAAGATCTATGAACACTTACGGGTCGTTGCCGGTGCTGTAGGGGCCAAACTCGCTCTCTGAGTTGCCCTCAGTGAGGGTGGGCAGGGTGATGGAGGGGCCTCCTAACGGCGAGGCGTTGCGCTGAACTGACGATCGAATCCCGCCACTTCTGTAGCCGCAATAGCGTTATTTAGATTTATATTAAAGCAAAAAAGTAAATGATATTGTGAACATAGAATAGATCGCTATAGAGCATAATCTCTGTTAAAGTCATAGAATAGTGTGGGTGTGATTTGTGCGTAGGTGGAGTGGCGGTGCACGGAGAGGCATGAAGTAACAGTGTGGGGTGTGGCAGGTGGCGTGGTTTGCTGCGGGATGCCTACCTCTGCTGGGAGAGAGCAACCAGGGTGAGGAAGTTCACCACGATGGAGGGGTCGAAGTGCTGGTGCGGGGCTTGGCCAGGAGGACGCGACGCCCCGGGCATGGCGGTGCGCAGGCCGCCGATTAGCCTGGTCTGCAACAAACGCATCAGGTCACCCACTTGCGAATTCGTGGACGGCGTGACGCGCCCAGATGGAGGTCGTGCCGCGCCACTGAACCGTTGCTCCACTCTCAAGGGCGTCCCTGCGCTGCTAGGCCCCGGGGCCGTGGCGGTGCGAGGCGGGGCCCTGGACGGCGGGGCTGGGGGCAGGCGTGAGGGGAACCCCGGGAGGGAGGTGAAGGTGACGGGTATGGGGTGTGCGTCAGGCTTCAGTAGCCCGGAGTGCACGCCGCTGGGGTCCTCACCTGGCCCAGCCCGCCGCTCAGCCTTGCTGGTTAACTCACCGACCTGCAGGCTGCGACCCCGCCCGCCATTCTTGGTAGAGCTGGTAGAGGCCTGGCCTGGGCTGGCCTTCTTGCGTGTAGGTGCTGGTGTTGGGGCCGGGGCCTCGGTGGGCGCCACCAGGCTGTCCTTGAAGATGTCAAACTGTTCCTTCATCAGTCTTGCTAAAACACGCTTGTTTGGGGAGCGACGCGCCCCGGCTGAGTTTGTATTGGTGGTGTTGTCCTTGTTGGCCGGAAGTTTGGGAGGAGGCGGTGTCGTGGTGGTAGTGGTTGTGGTAGTAGTTGTGGTAGTGGTCGTGGTCGTGGTGGTGGTGGTGGGGGCGGCAGTAGTAGTGGTGGTGGTGGTGGTGGCGGCGGCGGGGGGGTCAGGTGGGCTGACGTCACTGGCGGCACCAAGCACAGGGCGCGTTATGCCGGCAATGACGCTGCTGCCGATGGCCGGGGGCCCCACCACAGACCTGCCCACAGCGTCATCCAGCACGCTGCGCCCGATTACAAAAATGCTCATGCCAGGCACCACCACGCGGTACACCTCCACGTCTGGCACTCCGCCCCCGCTGCTGCTGCTGCTGCTGCTGCTGCTACTGGTCGTTGGTGACCTAGCGGATGTCTGTGCTGCCGCCTCGCCGACACCTGCAGGCACAGCACATGTTATAGATTGGGCACACACACACACACACACACACACACACACACACACACACACACACACACACACACACACACACACACACACACTCAGGTAAAGCAATTTGCTGCCCGTGGCACACTTCAAGTGTGATTTTCATGGGAATTACTCACACACACACACACACACACACACACACACACACACACACACACACACACACACACACACACACACACACACACACAAGCGCGCGCGCGCATCCGGACTAAAATAAGAAGAAAATGTGTATGAATGTATTTTGAGATAGATAGATAAATGGATGTGCTTATCGGGATTAAAATAAGAAGAAAAGTCATTTGAACGTATTTAGAGAGAGAGAGAGAGAGAGAGAGAGAGAGAGAGATTGTCACATGTGTACAATATGTCTTCACCTTGGAAAGTTGTGTTCTCGTTAAGTACGGCATACAGTTAACCTTTTTTCCCTTCCACCTGGTAGCAACACAAAAAGAACCATGAAATAATTGATTGAAACTATGCGAGACAATACCGGGGAGCTGAGAGGTGGTGGTGATGGGAGGTAGTTGAGGTTAGGGGGTTGTAGACAAGGAGACTGGTGGAGAGGGGAGAGGAGATAAAGGACTGGTGGAGAAGGAAGAGTAGATGAAGGACTGAAGAAAAAAGAAGATATAAAAGGAATTGAGGGTTTACAAGATGGACGATAAGAGAGAGAAGAAAAGAAGTTAGAGAGGAGGAGGAGGAGGAGGGAAAGAGAAACATGATACTGTAGTGAAGAAAGAATGATTGTAACTTGTAATAATAGTAGTAATATATCGTATGTATTATGTATTATCTATTTTATATGATGTATTATTTTGCTTATGTCTCGTTGGTACTCCTAGTGTGTTAAGTAACTGACCAAATGAGCGTAGGGTTCTATTAGGTTCAGTTACGTTAGAAAATAATGAACGATATGTTGAAGTTAGATTAAGTTACTGAATAA
>NC_059293.1:11276003-11286003 GCF_017591435.1 Portunus trituberculatus
GAGGGGAAGTGAGGGTAGGGCTATTTGGGATGTGTTTGTGGGATAGGAACAAGTAAGAAGGGAGGAGAAGTGAGGGTAGGCTAGCAAACAGTAAGAAAGGAGGGGACGTGAGTGTTGTGGTAAGGCTGTTTTGGATGTGTTTGTGAGGTAGAAACTAGTAGGAAAAGAGGGGAAGTGAGGGTAGGAAGGTTAAAGAGAGAGGTGGAGGGGATGGGAGGGGAAGGCGAAGGAAAGTAGGTATGGAAGGTTAGAGGACGACAGGGAAGGGACGATGGGAGAGGATGGAAGGGTAGAGAAGGAACATTTAATTCACAGGACAGTGGCAGCGTGAATTATCTTCGACGGGGAAAGGGTCTTGAATGAGGAAATTAGGTAGGTAAGATTGAGGAGGTGGTGGTGGAGGTGGAAGAGGAGATAGGATAGCATAAATGGAGGAAAAGAGAGGAGAGCAAGAATGGAGGAAGAAAAGGGAGGAAGAATGGAGGAAGAAAGGGAAGAAGGGAAAGAATAGAGAAAGAAAGTGTAGAGCAAGAATGGAGGAAGAAAAGGGAAGAAGGGAAAGAATAGAGAAAGAAAGTGTAGAGCAAGAATGGAGGAAGAAAAGGGAGGAGAGCAAGAAAGAGAAGATGAATGTTTAGTGACAGAAAGGGTTTAAGGGTAATTGGAGGAAAAAGGGAAGCAAAATTAGAAGAGAAAGATGTAAATAGCTGGAAATAGAAACACAAGAAAGGAAAGAAAGAGATAGAAGTATTTTGTGGGACATACATGTAAATGAGGAAGTGGAAGGGGAAGAGGAGGAGGAGGAAGAAGAAGGTATTGGATAGGATAGGAAAGAAGAAAGAAATATGGAGGAATTTTGTTGAAAGGAATTGAAGTAAAGGAAAGGAAAAAAAACATTGGGAGATAATGAAGAAGGCAAAGAAAAAAAAAAAGAAATATAGAAGAATTATGGAGGAAAAGTAAGGAATGGGAGAGGAAGAGGAGGAAAGCACTGAAGGGATTGAAGAAGGGGGAAAGAGAGAAAGATGAAAAAAAATTACAGGAATGGGAGAGGAAATTACATTGAGGGAGGATCAGGAAGGCAAAGAAATAAAGGAGAAAGAGAAAGAGGAGAGAAATTTAAGGAAATAATAAGGGAGAAGGGAAATGAATTGGAGGAAAAGGGAGATAGAGAAGGGAAAAGGAGAAAGATGAAAGAGGAGAGGCTAGGAATAGGAGGGAAGAAAAGGAGAAAGAGAAATTTGAAAGAAATTTACGGAAGATAAATAAGGAAGAAAAAAGGAAATAAATGCATAGGAGGGAGATGAAGAAGGGGAAGAAAAGAAAGGGAGAAAGAGAAAGAGAAGAGAGATTAGAAAGAGGAAGAGAAGATAGGATAGGAAGGGGAAGGGAAGGAGGATGAAGAAAGAAAAGAAGTAAAGGAGAAGGAGAAGAGTGAAAGAAATTTGGTGGAGATTGATAAGAGAGGAAGGAAAATATATTGGAGGGAGATAAAAACGGGAAGGAGGAAGGGAGAAAGGGAGGAGGGGAGGGAGGAAAGATTGGGGAGAGGAACAAGTTTATCCTAGACATATTTTCAGGTTTACAGTTAGGTTTGGTTTTTGGGTGCTGGTGGCTGCGGTGGTGGGGAAGGGAAGGGGAAGGGGGAGGGGGAGGGAATGATTGGGGGCTGTCTGGTTGTTGTATGGGGGAAGGCAGAAGGGAAGAGCGGGTGACCTCGAGGGGAATGTATTTGGTATTTCTCTCTCTCTCTCTCTCTCTCTCTCTCTCTCTCTCTCTCTCTCTCTCTCTCTCTCTCTCTCTCTCTCTCTCTCTCTCTCTGCCATCTTAATAGTATTTTTTATTTTAATTTTTTTTCAGATCATAGGTGTGAAATCTAGGACTATCTTTAGTAAATATATGATTCTCTCTCTCTCTCTCTCTCTCTCTCTCTCTCTCTCTCTCTCTCTCTCTCTCTCTCTCTCTCTCTCTCTCTCTCTCTCTCTCTCTCTCTCTCTCTCTCTCTCTCTCTGCGCCTTGCGTGGGGTGACTGACCCAGCTAGACAAGACAAGGGGGGGTGCGTCCTTGGGTGAGTGGCCCTGGCAAGGAGGAGGAGGAGGAGGAGGAGGAGGAAGTGGCGCTACAGGGGGGCACTAGATTACAGGGGGGATGCTGGAAGGGGGAAGTGGTTTAGCAGGACCTGCATATTTTCCCTCGGCAGGGGGGTGAGGCCTTGAGGTGGATTTGCAAGTCTGTGTGGATGCAAGGAGGTTGAGGAGAGGAGAGAAGAAGGGAGAGGTGGATGATGTATCTATGTGTGTGTGAATGTTAAGATTATGTGCTGAAACTTTTCCGCGCTACACCTCCATAACTTTCAGTACGTCTAGTTGAAGTGATACAAGTTTTTTCTTCTATATTTATACTTTTTACTGATACGTTACATGATTTCTACATTACGGAAAGAAAAAAACGGTCTACATAGAGAACACGGCTAATTATCTCTGTGATCTCTGAAAACAGTTGTGGAGAGAGAGAGAGAGAGAGAGAGAGAGAGAGAGAGAGAGAGAGAGAGAGAGAGAGATGGGATGAGTGCCTTTGAATATAACAAATAATTACATGAAGATGGAAATATGTAACAGCGTATCTTATGTCGATCTTAAGTTAGATTTTAAAGAGACAGGAAGAAATTGTGTTTTTGAGTGCTAGTTGAATACAATAGTTTGAGTAATAACTAATGAGGCTGTCAGTGCAAAGTCTTTAGGGAGCTTTGAGAGATTGGACGTTCATGGATGGCAATGATAGGTGGAAATAGCCAGACCTAGGTTGTAGAAATACTGTCATATGTGGACCTGATGGGCTCTTGTTGATTCCCTTTACGTTATGTTTTAGCCCCTGCAGTACCATGACGCGTTTCATTATTAATTTTGGTTACTATTTGGCGATTTTATACAGTTTCAGAAACTTGTGTGGTGGATGAAAATAGTGAAATACGTGGCCATTAATGTTTTGACCTCCATAGATCCTTCTTAATGTCAATAAATTCGTCTAATCTTACCCAAATCTCAAGGTAAAGATGTGCCCCAGTACTGAAGGGGATAAGAAGAATAAGAGGGAATGTTTTTTTTTTTTTTTTGCTAATCCTAGTCAGAAAAGAAAAAGAGAGAAAAAGGGTATTATTTCTCCTGAATTGCTTATTATGTAGTATGGTTTTGTGTTGCTTTAATGGAACAAGATGACGTGGTAACTAGATTCGTATTAAGACACATTATTACCAAAGACAGCTGTGATAAATAGTCTATCCCTCCAGTACTTATTACACGTATCTTTGCCGGTACCATTTACGCTCTTGATAGCAAAAAGAGGAACAATAGTCGTAGTTTTCACTCTACTGTACTTACTGTATCCATCTTTGCTGCCACCATTTATGCAAGGTCCCCAAAAAAGTGGTTAGACTGGGAATTTCATATATAATTTCAGTTTCACTTTGTTTTTGTCTTTTGTCTCCTGTGTGTCTAATGGTCAAATTCATCAGAAGATACCATGTTGCTTAAGATCTCGTAATAGTGTTAGTAAGCGGTAGTAATAGTATTAGTGACTTTTTTATTCTTTATTTTATTTTATTTATTTATTTTTTTTTTTTTGCAGCATTCTACAAGCCACAGTGGTGTAGTACCAGTATTTACTATATACGTTTTGTTTTGCATTATTCCATCAGTCATAGCAGTTGTAATTGTAGTAGTAAGAGTAACAGTGGTAATAGTTGTTTTAGTAGTAGTAGCAGTAGCAGTATTAATAATAGTAGAAGTAGCAGTAGTAAGAGTATAAGTAAAAATATAATGCAGACTCTTCATAGTCTCATCCGTAACTAAGTAAAGGTGTGTGTGTGTGTGTGTTGAGGTGAGGGGCAATACCAACACCCTTGTAAGGAATCCAGGTGCTGTTTTCCTTCCACAATTCTCGTTTTCTGTCAACTTGTCCAGGGTTGACATTCTGTGCCCTTGTTACTGCCAGTTTTTACCCGTGACACGCTGCTCTCGCTCCCTCGCTCCCTCCGTGCCTCGTTAGTGCTGGGATGGGAACCTGTGAGTCTGGATGGGGTTTGGCTTTCTAGTCTTGGTATTATTGCTTTTTCTCACCCAATTTTTTTTTTTTTTCTTTTCTTTTTTAATGTTTTCTGAGAATATATCCACTTCTTTCTGCTCCTCCTCCTCCTCCTCCTCCTCCTCCTCCTCCTCCTCCTCCTCCTCCTCCTCCTCCTCCTCCTCCTCCTCCTCCTCCACTATCTCCAAAATTTTGTTATGTCACCAGTGCAGGGCAGGTCGGGGCGGGCTGGGCTGGGCTGGGGTGGGGCTGGCCAAGGCGGCGCTGAGCGGACGGGATGGGGCAGAATAGGGATCTCTGAAGGACATTTTTTTTTCTTTCCTCTTACCATTATTTAGCATCTCGTTTTGTCTCACTGTATAGAAAAGTGGCAAAAACACCACCACCATCGCTGCCACCACCACCACCACCACCACCACCACCACCACCACCACCACCACCACCACCACTACCGCCGCCGCCGCCTTGTCTTTTGTGAGGAGACTCGGGCCCTTTAGAGACTCCAGATGGTAGTGAAGGTTTCAATTTGTTTTTATATTTTTAGTTATATGTTTTATTGTCTTTGTAGCGTATAAGGCATTACAGATTAGCTCTTTGTGGTGTGTATTGTTAGGGTGGTGGAGGTCTTTGGCTGAAGCTGCTGAGTGTTGTTCTTGTTCTTGTTGTTGTTGATGCTGTTGTTGTTATTAATTTGCCATGGTGTTGCATTGATTTAAGAACGAATATCCGTCATTTGTACCGTAATGCATTCGTGAAAATTTCTCTCTCTCTCTCTCTCTCTCTCTCTCTCTCTCTCTCTCTCTCTCTCTCTCTCTCTCTCTCTCTCTCTCTCTCTCTCTCTCTCTCTCTCTCTCACGCAACACACATAACGTAGCGTGTCTCTAGGGTGAGTAGCCGTGTCCTGCCCCAAGCCCCGTGTTACTGGGTGTGTCTGTCTGTATGTCTGTCCCTCCCTGGCCCAGTTCAGGCGAGTCAGTCCTTCCCCGACCGGTTCTTAGGATGACGAACCAGAAGTATGTGTGTGTGTGTACGTGGGGATGCGACAAGGGATTCCTCCTCCTCTTCCTCCTCCTCCTCCTCCTCCTCCTCCTCCTCCTCCTCCTCCTCCTCCTCCTCCTCCTCCTCCTCCTCCTCCTCCTCCTCCTCCTCCTCCTCCTCCTCTTCCCATATGCATCTTCTAGTGTTGGAAGGCGACCGGTTTACCTAACGTATCTTTTTTTTTTTTTTTTTTTCTCCTCTTCTTCCTCCCTCTTCTTTCCCCTGACTGTTTTTCTGCAATCTTCTTTGCCCCATTTGTCGTCCAGCTTTCTGTGTGTGTGTGTGTGTGTGTGTGTGTGTGTGTGTGTGTGTGTGTGTGTGTGTGTGTGTGTGTGTGTGTGGGATATTAACACATTAAATATTAAGAGTGTTGCATGTATTATTACGTATTATCATAATTATGTAGTAGTAATAGTAGCAATATTAATACAGTACCAACGTTCACAATCCATTCTTCACATTCTGATTCATTTATTATTCATTCTGCTTACTATTTGGTGGTTTTATGCAGCTTGAGAAACTTATGTGGGGGATTGAAATAGTGAAGACTGTGGCCATTAATCTTCCAACCTCCACATACCCTTCCCAATGTCAATAAAATGGTGTAATCGTACGCAAATCTCAAGGTAAAAATGTGTCCCAATATTGAAGGGGTTAACACGTGATTGTGGCGCAGGTGAGCGCAGGTGACACTAATATGCCACCTGGCCGCCAACCACCCGCTGTGACATTTGAGGCCACGCGGAGTCACTCACTGGGGCGGAACTGAATCCTGGATCTGCTATGAATCAAACATAGTGTACTGGATCGTAGGCTTAACTCCTTCAATACTGAGACGCATTTGTACCTTGATTTTTTAAGGGATGATTATAGACGATTTTATTTACATTACGAAAGGTGTATGAAGGTCAGAAGATTAAAGGCCAGTCTTTACTTTTCTAATCCCAACATATGTTTCTGGAGCTGTATAAAATCGCCAAAATAGTAGTAATCAGAATTAATATGAAAACTCGTCCTGTTACTGAAGAGATTAAATTTACTGTAATACCTGAACATTTCCTCGTCCGTCCTTAAAATATTCTCCAACACTTAGTAATGGAGTTTGTAAGGATGTTTTATTTTTTCTACTGGTAGTTTAATAGGAGGAACACTTAGTAATGGAGTTTTCAAGGGTGTTTTCATGATTAGGTAGTGTAGGAGAAATACGCAGAGACAGAGTTTTCAAGGATGTTTAATGATTCGACTGTTCGGTTTGATATGGGAAACACTTTACATAGAGTTTTCAAGAGTGTTTTAATGATTCTAGTGGTAATTTGATAAGAGTAACACGCAGTAATGGAGTTTTCAGTGGTGTTTTAATTATTCTAGTTGTTATTTGATAGGGGAAAACAGTAACCCCTTCAGTACTATGTCGCGTTTTCATATTCATTCTGCTTACTATTTAGTGATTTTATACAGCTTCATAATTTACGTGGTGATTGAAAAATAATGAAGATTCTGACCATAAATCTTCTGCCCTCCATAAACCCTTCCTAACGTAAATAAAAATGTCTAGTCATACCCAAACTCGTGATAAAAATTCATCCCAGTACTGAAGGGCTTAAGAACACGAAAGAAAACAGTTGACAAGAGAACAGAACGCTGAAGAACATGGCCTATCACTTTATTTGTTCCATTGGAACTATTTAAAGTGTTCAGTGGTGTTCATTATCCTAGTGGTGGCTTAACAAGGATATAAACGGTTACGAGAACACGAACAGTCACATAATTTTCTCCAGTAAACGTTTGATAAAGCTTTCAAGGATGTTTTTAACCACTTTAGTACCATGACGCGTTTTCATATTTATTCTGCTTACTTACTATTTGGTGATTTTATACAGCTTCAGATACTTATGTTGGGATTAAGAAGTGAAGACTCGCCATTAATCTTCTGACATCCATAGACCCTTCCTAATGTAAATAAAATAATCTAATCATACCCAAAACGCGGTAAAAAATGCATTGCAGTACTGAAGGGGTTAATGGTCCCGGTGTTAGCTAGATAGGGCTTCTCGGTCACTAGGGTAAAAAGACAACACGACTAACCATGCCTTAAGATAGCGGTGATGAGAGAGCAGTATTTATGGATGCGGGTCAGTGAGGTGCATGCTAAGGGTACACATTTGAGACGCCACTGACAGCAAGAGAGAGAGATAATGGATATATACAAACCAGTATTTTTCACTAATAGAGGAAGGTTATAATTAAAATGCTTGTTTATTTGTCTGATTTCTCTACGTTAGCTTTTCTTACTACATACAGTTTCTATACTGCACTTCATTAATTCACACACACACACACACACACACACACACACACACACACACACACACACACACACACACACACACACACACACACACACACACACACACACACACACACACACAGGGACACACACACACACACAAAAAATATACACACACACACACACACACACACACACACACACTATCAAGGGATTGAAAAAATATAAATACTTTTTTATATATATATATATATATATATATATATATATATATATATATATATATATATATATATATGACAACGTTAACTCTATTGCACTTGAATAACTCTGTACCCAAGAAGAGATAAGAATTAATTCCACATTCTATCTCTTCTGTGTGGCTCGGTACCAAATCTTACACAGTGCTCTGAATACTCGCAAGGGACAAACGTGGCAGTAAATCGTGGTGCAGGTTTAGGGTACAGGTTAGCAGGACTCAGTGGCAGCAGATCAGGTCAGGTGTTGGTCCCAAACTTGTCCTTTGTATCGGCGCTTCCCTGATGTTTCTTATCTTTTTATTCTGCTGTGTCCATTAACCCTCTCAGTACTGGAATGTATTTTTATCATGAGTTTTTGGTGTGATAAGATGATTTCATTTACATTAGGAAGGATCTGTGGAGGTCAGAAGATTAATGGCCAGAGTCTTCACTATTTTGATTCCCACGTGAGTTTCTAAACCTGTATAAAATCGCCAAATAGTAAGCAGAATGAATATAAAAAACGGATCCTGGTACTGAAGGTATTAAGTAAACTTCCGCTGACTCACTCTCTTTATCCACATTTCACACACTAATAGAAATAATCAAATATTACATATAAACGTTTCCTGCTCTTTGATCACCTTGTACTACTCAGAATAAGCCTCGTTTCTTCGTGATAGATCTAGTGTAGTTTTTTGTAGAGAGGATCAAGTATCATATATTAACGTTCTTTGTTCCTTGATTCCCTTGTGCTACTCAGAATAAGTGACGTTTCTTAATGATTGATGTTGTTTAATTTCTTTTAGCAGGGATCGAGTATCACATTAACGTTCTTTGTTCCTTGATTCCCTACTCAGAATGAATGTCGTTTCCTCATGATAGATCTAGTTTACTTCATTTCTTTAGGAGGGATAAAGTATTGTTTATTAACATTCTCTGCTCCTAGATCCCTTTGTGCTACTCACTTTCTTCATGATTTATTAGTTTAATTTCTTGTAAGAGTGATCAAGTATTGTATATTAACGTTTTCTCCTCTCAGTTATTCTCTTGGGCCACTCAAAAGGAACGAGTGTCGTGTTTTCTTGATCGATGGTGATAGTTTATTGTATATTTCGTAACGTTCTTTCTTTATTTCTCTTGGACCACTCAGAATGTTGTTTATATTTCTTGGTGCCTTCAGTTAAACCCTTCACTACAGCAAGACAGAAGAGTAAAAGTGCTACATAAAGATCCTTACTGCTACGAGATAGACAAAGGGAGGAAAAGCATAGATGTCCTTATGATTAACCCAGTATAATGTGTAGTGGCTGTATAATGAAGGGAAGTGGCTCTGAGTGGTGTGTGATTACATTAACCATGCCTTATATAGCAGTGAAAGGGATAAAATTCTGCGTTGTGTATATCTTGTTACTTGATGAAATAGGTGATTTTTTTTTTCATACTGTAATCCATGTTTGCCTTTGCCTGTACTTTGATTA
Organism: Portunus trituberculatus; assembly: GCF_017591435.1. NCBI lineage: Eukaryota > Metazoa > Arthropoda > Malacostraca > Decapoda > Portunidae > Portunus > Portunus trituberculatus. The sequence continues at coordinate 11,285,130 of NC_059293.1, forward strand.
GCTAGTTGTATAGTGTCACGTGATATCACTCTACGTATATTGAGTTTATATTTCTCTATTCTTGCTGCTTAAGCCCATGAGTACCGTGACACGGTTCCATATTCATTTTGCTTACTATTTGGTGATATACAGCTTCAGAAACTTATGTGGGGAATTAGAATAGTGAAGACTGTGGCCATCTATACTTGCTGCCTAAGCCCTTGAGTACCGTGATGAGTTTCCATATTCATTCTGCGATTCTGTGACTTTATACAACTTCAAAAACTTATGTGGGGGGATTGAAATAGTGCAGACTGTCGTCATTAATCTTCTAACCTCCGCTGGCCCTTCCTAATGTCAGTAAAATGGTCTAATCGTACAAAAATCTTCTAACCTCCGCTGACCCTTCCTTAATGTCAATAAAATGGTCTAATCGTACACAAATCTTAAGGTATAAATGTGTCCCAGTATTGAAGGGGTTAATTGTATCTCTTTCACAATCGAAGTAGTCAGTGTTTCCCTATGGCTGTACTCGAACAATATGTAGCCAATTACTATATTTGGTTAAATGATATCAGTGCACGTATACAATTTATGTTTCTCCATATACTCGTTTAATATTTCTCGTGTCTTGATTCTCTACGGTCAGTCGAAATAACAAGTGTCGATCGAGTAGCTGATATTTCTTTGTGTCCGGTGCTTACAATCCTCAGCTTAATTCTCAAGTGTCGCTCAGATGAAAGGTGTATTGTCATGGGCGGGCAAAAACGTTAAGCCCCAAAGGTTCGCGTCGATAAGGAAGTTTACGTAATGGTAACGGTAAGTGTAGGTACGATAGTTTTGGTCACCGGGTACGATAGTGTTTGGTTGGACTCTGGCTCCTATTCTAAAATGG
>NC_059293.1:11296003-11298503 GCF_017591435.1 Portunus trituberculatus
CCTCCTCCTCCTCCTCCTCCTTCTTCTCCTTCTCCTTCCCTCCCTCCTCCTCCTCCTCCTCCTCCTCTCCTCCTCCTCCTCCTCCTCCTCCTCCTCCTCCTCCTCCTCCTCCTCCTCCTCCTCCTCCTCCTCCTCCTCCTCCTCCTCCTCCTCCTCCTCCTCCTCCTCCTCCTCCTCCTCCTCCTCCTCCACGAATTCACTTTCTACAATGGTCTGGTCAGATTTTTTATAATTTTTAAGTGAACCAGTTAAAAAAAAAAATGAAGGAAAGAATTGTAGATCAAATAGTCGTTCTTAGGTGTCATTAGGAGGAGGAAGAAGAAGAAAAGGAGGAGGAAGAGGAAAAATGATGGAAGCAGAATTAGATAAACTGGAATAGGAAGGAAGAAAAGAAGAAGGAAGACTTAAAAACAGGCAAAAGAAAAAGAAAGAATTAAAGCTTATGAGAACACGAAGGAAGAACAGAGAGAGAGAGAGAGAGAGAGAACAATAGGAAGAATGAGATTAATACCAGTAGAAATACGAAAAATAAAAGCAAAATAAAGGGAAATAAGAAGAAGATTGAAAAAAGAACAAGAAGATTAATACCAGGAAACGTTTGAGAGAAAAAAAAACAAACAGAAGACGAAGATGAGGAAGAGGAGGAAAAGGAAGAATAGATGAAGAGAAGGAAGATGATTAAAGGAAGGGAAAAAGAAGAGGAAGAATAGCCGGAAGAAAAAAGTATTAGATGAAAAAAGAAAAAGAAGAAGAGGCAGATTAAGAACAAGAGAGAGAGAGAGAGAGAGAGAGAGAGGTGGAGAGAAGAAAAGAAAAGAGAAGAGAAGAGAAGAGAAGGTCAATTACAACAAAAGCTTGCTCTCTCTCTCTCTCTCTCTCTCTCTCTCTCTCTCTCTCTCTCTCTCTCTCTCTCTCTCTCTCTCTCTCTCTCTCTCTCTCTCTCACACACACACACACACACACACACACACACACACACACACACACACACACACACACACACACACACCTGGATTTTATTTATTCTCCTGATGTAAATTAAAGCATTTTTCTCCTACTTGCTCAACCTCCTTCCCTTCCCTCCTATTTCCTTCCTCCTTTCCTCCTCCCCTTCCCCCTCTCCTTCATTACGCAATCTCTTCCTTCTCTTCTCTTTTCCTTCTTCATGTTTCCTTTCCTTTATTATTTTTTCTTTATTTTCATTTGTTGTTTCTGCTATTTGAGTGTATACATGTCACTTTTCCATCTTCAGTTGTTATTTAAGGTTTATTGTGTAAGAAATATACAATATATACATAAGGACATTATACATACAGATGTACATATACACAGAGCTGCTGACATCACCGTGAAATATTTGTTTTTGTTACTGCTGCTGCTGATGATACTGATACTGATACTGATACTGATACTGCTACTGCTACTACTGCTACTACTACTCCTCCTCCTCCTCCTCCTCCTCCTCCTCCTCCTCCTCCACACACTTCCTATGCCTGCACACATCATCTCCTACCACCACCACCACCACCACCATTTCTCCACCCACATCAATTCCTACCACCACTGACCTTTGTTAACGTTCTGCTCTGGTAAGCCTCACCTACACCGTCATCATCACCACCACCACCACCACCACCACCACCACCACCACCTGTTCTCCTCCTCCGCCTTATCTTTTCACCTTTGCAACACCGCTATCATTCTCTCATTCATGATTTTTTTTTTCTTTTTTCTTTTTTTCATTCTCTAGATATTTATTTATCTTCCTTGTTATTTTATTTATCCTTTTTCTTTTATATTCATGTGATCCGTTATCTCTCTCTCTCTCTCTCTCTCTCTCTCTCTCTCTCTCTCTCTCTCTCTCTCTCTCTCTCTCTCTCTCTCTCTCTCTCTCTCTCTCTCTCTCTCTCTCTCTCGTTAAAAAGGAAAACAAAAGGGAAAGGAGGAGGAGGAAAACTGGAACACAAAGGAAGAAAAAAGAAGAGAAAGCAGAGAAGTAGAGAGAAAAAAGATAGGATAAGGAAGAACAGGAAGGGGGGGGGGGAGGAAGAGGAGGAGGGCAAATTAGAACCCAAGAAGGAAAAATAACAGAGAAAAGGAAGAGGAGGAGAATGGAAGAAAAGGAGGAAAGAAGAGTAAGAAGGAAAAAAAAGCAAGCAGTGGAGATGAACAAGAAAAAAAAAAAGGAAAAGAAATATTTCGTGATGTTCCTGAATGAAATAGACCACACACACACACACACACACACACACACACACACACACACACACACACACACACACACACACTGATTCTTTTTCGATTTCACACTGATTCTTTTCGATTTCGTTGCGTTTCCTGCGTTTTAACACACACACACACACACACACACACACACACACACACACACACACACACACACACACACACACACACACACACACACACACACTTTACTCACCAATGACGGGAAGAAAGAAGAGGAGGAGGAGGAGCTGGCTGAGGTAGATGAAGATGCTGA
>NC_059293.1:11303503-11471003 GCF_017591435.1 Portunus trituberculatus
GCTTGTATTTTTTTCTTTCTTCTAACTCATTTGTGCCTGATTTTCCTTATTATTCATCTTGACCGTGTTTTTGTAGGGGTTTGGTCTTACCGTTGTTGTTGTTTGTTGTTGTTGTTGTTGTTGTTGTTGTTGTTGTTGTTGTTGTTCTTCTTCTTCTTCTTCTTCTTCTTCTTCTTCTTCTTCTTCTTCTTCTTCTTCTTCTTCTTCTTCTTCTTCTTCTTCTTCTTCTTCTTCTTCTTCTTCTTCTTCTTCTTCTTCTTCTTCTTCTTCTTCTTCTTCTTCTTCTTCTTCTTCTTCTTCTTCTTCTTCTTCTTCTTCTTCTTCTTCTTCTTCTTCTTCTTCTTCTTCTTCTTCTTCTTCTTCTTCTTCTTCTTCTTCTTCTTCTTCTTCTTCTTCTTCTTCTTCTTCTTCTTCTTCTTCTTCTTCTTCTTCTTCTTCTTCTTCTTCTTCTTCTTCTTCTTCTTCTTCTTCTTCTTCTTCTTCTTCTTCTTCTTCTTCTTCTTCTTCTTCTTCTTCTTCTTCTTCTTCTTCTTCTTCTTCTTCTTCTTCTTCTTCTTCTTCTTCTTCTTCTTCTTCTTCTTCTTCTTCTTCTTCTTCTTCTTCTTCTTCTTCTTCTTCTTCTTCTTCTTCTTCTTCTTCTTCTTCTTCTTCTTCTCTTTTCCTTTTTCTCATTCTTTTCATCTATAACATCCTCTCTCTCTCTCTCTCTCTTCTTCTTCTTCTTCTTCTTCTTCTTCTTCTTCTTCTTCTTCTCTTTTCCTTTTTCTCATTCTTTTCATCTATAACATCCTCTCTCTCTCTCTCTCTCTTCTTCTTCTTCTTCTTCTTCTTCTTCTTCTTCTTCTTCTTCTTTCCTTTTCTCATTCTTTTCATCTATAACATCTCTCTCTCTCTCTCTCTCTCTCTCTCTCTCTCTCTCTCTCTCTCTCTCTCTCTCTCTCTCTCTCTCTCTCTCTCTCTCTCTCTCTCTCTCTCTCTCTCTCTCTCTCTCTCTCTCTCTCTCTCAGTCAGTCTGTCTGTCTGTCTGTATGTCCATCAGTAATTTGAGAGGAAGTGACCTGAACAAAAAATCCTGACAGGTAGTTATTTGTATTTCAATGTAGTGTTTTTTTTTATTTTGTCAATATTCCCCTTCACTATCACTTTCCTTTTTTTTATCCTTTTTTCCTCTCTGGATCAGGTATTGATGTACGAGTTTTAGAGAGAGAGAGAGAGAGAGGGAGAGAGGGGGGGTAAGCTCGGTTGCATTAGTTAGGTCAAGTTGTGATCATTGTGTGTGTGTGTGTGTGTGTGTGTGTGTGTGTGTGTGTGTGTCGATTTTTGTGATTTGTTTATCTATTTTTATGGTAGTGGTTGAATGTTAACTTTTTTCTTTTTTGCTTATTTATTTATTTTTACATTACTCATTTATCATACTTTCAATTAAGGTTCTTTTTTATCCACATTTTTTTTTTCGGTTGTGTCAGTCTGTCTGTCTGTGTGTCTTGCTTATCTCTTCATATTTCTCGTTTCTTCTTATCCATCGTGAAAACAATGACGGTTCTTATCTTTATATGGTCGTTAATCATCTGTCCTTATCTTGCTTTATTGCACTTAATGACGTGTTGTAGAGAGATTACTTCAGTTATAACGCAATGGGGAACTTCGATAACATTGAGCCCAAGTCGTTCACGTTTTTTACTGTTTGACAATTTCACCTTTAACCCTTTCAGTACCTCGACGCGCTTCCATATTCATTCTGCAAACTGTTTGGTGATTTTGTACAGATTAAAAAAAAAAAACTCGTGGTGGATTAAAACGTGTAGACTGTGGCCATTGATCTTCTAACCTCCATATACCCTTCCTAATGTCAGTGAAATGGTCTAATCGTACACAGATCTCAAGATAAAAATGTGTTCCTGTATTGAAGGGGTTAAACATCATATAATTTTACTCTTTTCTTGTTTTTTTTTTTCTCACGATATTTCTTTAGCCCAATAGAATACAAATAGAGTAACGTGAATATCTTTTTTTTTTTTTTTTGTCTTGTATAAAATTTTTCAGTCTGCATATTTTCTTTTGTCACCTGTTTCTGTTCTTTTTTGTCATATATATGATTTTTTTTCTCTATCTCTTCTCTCCATGTTCCCTTTTGCCTTATGTCTATTTTTTTCTCGTTTGCCTTCTCTGTCTCTTCACTTATCCTTTTTTACAGCCCATTGTCTCGTCATCTGTTATTTTTTGTCTCCCGTCTGTTCCCTTTTTTTCTCTCTCCTCAATCTACATTCTCTAGGCCATTGTGTATTTTCTCCTTTGCCTTCTGTCTTATATCACAACATTTTTTCTCTCATTTTCTCTGCCTGTCTTTTATCTCCCATCTATTATTTTTCTGTGGCCTGTCTATCTGTCTCTGTAATCTCTTGTTCTCTGTTTACCATCTGTTATCTCCCGTCTATTCTCCTTCCCCCCTTCTCTCGTCATCACGCAGAGAATCCGTACAATGCAGTGGAGTATAGCGAAGGACGCCCAGTAAAGGGATAAGTATGAAGTCATGAACCATTGAAGGATCGGATGTATAAAGCCAAGGAGAAAGTTATCGGATTCTGTTGAGACTATTTATACTCACACTCTTATTCTGTTCACATCAATAATGCAAGGAGTTGTAAAGGAGGAAAAGTACCCTAAGAATGTCACTCCTCTTACATTCACACTTACACACTGTTCATGTCAATATTGAGGAAAAAAATGCTAAGAATGTCACTCCTCTTATATTCACACTTATTCTGTTCATGTCAGTATTGTAAGGAGTTGTAAAGGAGGAAAAGAATGCTAAGAATGTTACTCCCCCCCCCCCTTCCAGTCAACACTAGTTTCCGAAGTATAAGGGTATTTGCAGTCACCTTTAATTTGTCACGTCGCTATAATGTAAGAGATTATATAGAAGAAAAGCTAAGAAATTTCTCTCTCTCTCTCTCTCTCTCTCTCTCTCTCTCTCTCTCTCTCTCTCTCTCTCTCTCTCTCTCTCTCTCTCTCTCTCTCTCTCTCTCTCTCATCAACATTAGTTCCCTTATTATGACACTAAGTAAGCAGTCATTAGTTTCTTACCATACTGTTTACTCTCACCTTCATTCTGTCCGCGTCACCAGTGCAAGGAGCTGTAAGGAAGAAAGACCTTGTGACTGTTTCTATATCTAAAACTCAAGCCCTTCGTGTTACTGTACTTACTTTTTTTTTTATCCCTTCACTCGTACACTCCGGAACTCTCTGTCCTGTTTTATTTGTCTCATTTTTTTTACTTTATTTCAGCTAAGGAGTAACAGTTAAGCTCTGGAACTAAACATTATTGTCCTATTTTGAGCTGGATAACTGTGTGTGTGTGTGTGTGTGTGTGTGTGTGTGTGTGTGTGTGTGTGTGTGTGTGTGTGTGTGTGTGTGTGTGTGTTGAAGTGTTAGACGTCATAACTTGTTTGTGTCCCGCCTTGTATATTGTTTTTTTTTGGGTGTGAATGTATATCGAGACACCTCTAAAATTAATCTGGGCTATCCTTTTGAGTCCTATTAGCTATTTATCCTTTTTTTTTTTTTCGTTTTGGGTGTTGGATTTTATATTTTTTTCCTGCATTGCTTTGTGCGCAGTATATTTACATTTTGTTTATTTATTTATTGTTTTTATTTTTTGTGGGGATGGTAGTGTAGTAGGACAATTATGGACCTGAATTAGTCTCTCCTTTTGAAACTTGTTAACTACTTCTTTTTAATCACTTTGGATGAATGAACTAGACATTTTTTTCGTTCCTGCAGTAAACATTTTTATTATTCTCTTTATTTAATCATTTATTTCATTATCTAATTTCATATGCTCACTTTCCTATCACAGAAAAATGGCATCCTTCACAAATTTCAGGACACTAGTTTTTTTTTGCATTATACTTTTAACTATTTTCTGTATTAATTTATTTTATTTATTGTCTGATTTATTATCTTTCACAGATTAGAGAACATTACAATTTTTTTCGTCTGCAGTGTACATTTTTACTGTTTTCTTTATTTAACCATTTATTTAATTCTTTATCTAATTTAACCCCTTCAGTACCATGAGTTACTATTTGGTGATTTTATACAGTTTTAGAAACTCACGTTTGGATTAAGATAATGAAGACTCTGGCCATTAATCTTCTGACCTCCATAGACCCTTCCTGATGTGAATAAAATCGTCTAATTAACCCAAAACTCATGGTAGAAATGCGTCCCAATACTGAAGTTGTTGATATCCTCACTTTCCTGTCATAACCATAAAACTATTTTCCTTTACAAATTTCAGCACATATTACATTTTATTTTTTCGTCTCTACATTGTACATTTTTACTTATCTCTATTTGATAACTTATTTCATTGTTTAATTTAATATCCACATTTTCCTATCACAACCTTCAGAACAGTGCCATCCTTCACAAATTTCAGGACATATTACACTTTTACTCATCCCTTCGGTGTACTATCTAATTTAATACCCTCACTTTACTCCATTTACTATCTAATTTAATACCCTTACTTTCCTATCACAAGTTGCAGAAAAGTGGCATGCTTCACAAATTTCAGCACATATTACATTTTTTTTTTCGTCTTTGCATTATACATTTTTACTATTCTATTTTTATTTTACTATTATTTTACTTAGTTTATTTCATTATTTATCTAATTTAATACCCTCACTTTCCTATCACAAGTTGCAGAAAAGTGGTATTTGAGAACACTACAATTTTTTCGTCTCTGCAGTGTACTTTTTTTACTTTTTTTTATATTTAATCATTTGTTTAATTTACTATCTAATTTGATATCCTAACTGTCCTATCACAATCTGCAGAAAATGGCATCCTTCACAAATTTCAGGACGCTACTTTGTTTCGTCTCTACATTATACATTTTTACTAATCGCTTTATTTAATCACTTACTTCATTATCTAATTTAATATCCTCACTTTCCTATCACAATCTGCAGAAAAGTGGCATCCTTCACAAATTTCAGGGCACACTACAATTTTTCAGTGTAATGTTCTTGAGGTGAATGTGTAGAGTGTTCTTAGCCTTGCACGTGAGCCGGTTAGCGTGGCGAGTAGTTGGCGGCATTGAAGCGAGGTGTGGGTGGCGAGAGTGGCGAGGCTGGGTTCCTGTTGGTCGGATAGTGAGTGGATGAGTCGTGAGGTAATGAATTGCAACACGGCAGCCTGGTTTTGTTAAGCAGGGTGGCAGGGTGTGCATTTGTGACGAAACTTTGCACCTCTGCCAGGAAAGCTGCTGGGGTTTTGTTGTTTTTATTCAGTATTGGAGGGGGTTATTTGCTTTTTCTATTTTATTTATTTATTTATTTTTTTTTTTTTTACGAAACTTTGCACCTCTGCCAGGAAAGTTGTTGGAGTTTTGTTTTTCATACATGTTCAGTGTTTTTGTTTGCTTTTTCATCTTGTTTACGTGTTTTATTTATTTATTTGTTTATCGATTTGCTTGTGTCTATTTACTTGTTTATTTTATGACAGACTTGTGACGACACTTTTTACCTCAGCCTTTAAAGTTGCTTGAGTTTTAATGTTTCGATTCGCCGTTTGGTGTTTTATGTTTGCTTTTCATCTTATTTATTTGCTTACTTGATTACTTGTTTGTTTAGTAACGTGGCTTGAGGAAACTTTGCACCTCAGTTTTTTCAATTTTTACGCGATGTCAGGTTTACTTTCCTTTTCATTTGGATACAACAAGGATGACGACCAGAATTCTTAAAAGTCAGTGATCAGGACAAGAAATAATAGGTTGAAGCTTGAGTTAGATTTAAGAAGACGACAAGAAGTGTATTGGCTCGTCATAGTGGAAAGTGAATGGAGAAGACACAGTAATCAGAGTTTTTAGTACTGAATCATTAGAAAGATTAAAAAGATAACAGATTTATGAATGAGGGAGAAGGCGATAAGTGTATTGGCTCCTCAGACTGATAAGTGAATGGAAAAGACACAGTAATCAGAGTTTTTAGTACTGAATCATTAGGGAGATTTAAAAGATTACAGATTTATGAATGAGGGAGATAAGTTGAACAAATAGATATGTATGTATGTTTCTCGCAACTTCCGTTATTTAAAATTAGGACAAGAAATGATAGGTTGAAGCTTGACAGATTAGATTTAAAAAGGCGATAAGTGTATTGGCTGAGACTGATAAATAAATGGAAAAGACATATTTTTGAATGAGAGAGAAGGCGATAAGAAGTGTATTGGCTCCTCAGACTGATAAATGAATAGAAAAGAAATAAGAATCATGGTTTAGAGTACTGAATCATTAAGAGCTTTGAAAGATAAGACAGATTTATGAATGACGGCGATAAATAAATTGAACAAATAAGTATGTGGCCTGATGAAATTTTGCACGTTTAGAGTTTTGTTCTGTTTCTATTCAACTGCGATAAATTGAACAAATAAGAATGCATTTATGTTGCTCGCAGCCTTCGTTATTTTCCTGTCCTTGTGTTATTAGAATTTACAACCAGATGGTAAAGTACGAGGAATGCAAGACGTTAAGTGAGCACAATCTACCCGAGGCATTACTTACATGTGCTTGTTATTTATGTGTGTTTTTTTCCCCTGCATAGCTGAATTGCAGCCCCTCTGATAGTATTAGGCGAACCAGAACCCCCCCCAAAAAAACATGTCCTATTATGAGTTTTGCTTTGAAAAGTTGCTTGCATTGGCTCTGTGTGTGTGTGTGTGTGTGTGTGTGTGTGTGTGTGTGTGTGTGTGTGTGTGTGTGTGTGTGTGTGTGTGTGTGTGTCTCTCTCTCTCTCTCTCTCTCTCTCTCTCTCTCTCTCTCTCTCTCTCTCTCTCTCTCTCTCTCTCTCTCTCTCTCTCTCTCTCTCTCTCTCTCTCTCTCTCTCTCTCTCTCTCTCTCTCTCTCTCTCTCTCTCTCTCTCTCTCTCTCTCTCTCTCTCTCTCTCTCTCTCTCTCTCTCTCTCACACACACACACACACACACACACACACACACACACACACACACACACACACACACACACACATACATTCGTAAAAACAAGGTCGAATATAATTGCCTGTGTCTGGTTATTCGCACCGGTATACACACACACACACACACACACACACACACACACACACACACACACACACACACACACACACACACACACCTCCAGAACTCTCAATTAACAGGTTGTAGTGGAAGGTGTTGGAGTTTTCAAGGTGTTTCATGTAATTACGATTAGTCTGTGTTTGTTTTTATTCTCCTTTTAGTTTTGGCAGGTTCGTGTGGAGATTATTTGGGTTTTCAAGTTTTGTTTTAGAGTTCTAGTGATCGTTTGATAAGTTTTTATATTCTTGATTAGTTTTAGCAGGTTGTTTTTTAAATTATTTGAGTTTTCAAGGCTTTTTTTTTGTGTGTGTGAATAAGATTAGTGACAATATGACCAAGTTTCTGTGTAGTGGATTACTTTTGAGAGGTTGTATTGAAGTTACTGGAGTTTTTATTTTATTTGTTTCTTAGCGTTTCTGATTCTAGTAATGATTCATCAAGGAACTGATCAATTTTATAAAGGCTGTCTCTAAGATTCAAGTAAATTCACAAAGAATTGATAGATTTCTAAATAGTCTACATGAATCAAGTAGTAATTCAACAAGGTAATTTATATATTTTCAAAGAGTATCAGTGTTTCGAGTAACAATTCAAGGGTTTTCACTATCAGTTGAGATAATAATAGTAATAAATAGAAAACCAAGCATACTAACCTTAACTGTGGCCTTTGAAAATCCTGAGAGCCGAGCGTTTCAAAATACCAGCAGCTGTGTGTGTGTGTGTGTGTGTGTGTGTGTGTGTGTGTGTGTGTGTGTGTGTGTGTTGGCGGTTCATGGTCTGGGAATGGTAGACGAGATGACTGAGTGGATAAGGAGCATCAAGGAACTGTGTGTTGTGTGTGCTTCATCTTTACTCCTGCCTTGTTTTTGAGAGAGAGAGAGAGAGAGAGAGAGAGAGAGAGGAGTACCTAGTTAGTTCTTTTCAATCCAGTTCTTCCACACATAATTGTAGTACATGCAAGTAATTCCTCCTCCTCCTCCTCCTCCTCCTCCTCCTCCTCCTCCTCCTCCTCCTCCTCCTCCTCCTCCTCCTCCTCCTCCTCCTCCTCCTCCTCCTCCTCCTCCTCCTCCTCCTCCTCCTCCTCCTCCTCCTCCTCCTCCTCCTCCTCCTCCTCCTCCTCCTCCTCCTCCTCCTCCTCCTCCTCCTCCTCCTCCTCCTCCTCCTCCTCCTCCTCCTCTCTCTCTCTCTCTCTCTCTCTCTCTCTCTCTCTCTCTCTCTCTCTCTCTCTCTCTCTCTCTCTCTCTCTCTCTCTCTCTCTCTCTCTCTCTCTCTCTCTCTCTCATTCACCCGGTTTTCTGCAAGGCAACAGGAGAAGGGGAAGAAGAAGAAGAAGGAAGGAAGGAGAGGGGAGGAGGGGAAAGGAGGAGGAGGAGAGAGAGAGAGAGAGAGAGAGAGAGAGAGAGAGAGAGAGAGAGAGAGAGAGAGAGAGAAAGTGATGGTAGACTAACAAGAAATAGGTCCCATTTCTGAAAGTGAATTGAATGAAGGAGGTTTGTGGTCAGAGAGGCGAGCTGGTTTTTGTCCTCCTCCTCCTCCTCCTCCTCCTCCTCCTCCTCCTCCTCCTCCTCCTCCTCCTCCTCCTCCTCCTGTCTCTCTTATCTGTAGCCAGTTAGAAGAAGTTACCAAACAGACTCGAGAGGGCCAAAAGGTCTGTTGCTGTTTGGCTTACATTTGTATTCCTCCTCCTCCTGAATAAGACAAGTAAATATTTATTGTATTTTTCCTTCTGATAAGAAATTTGCTTACTGAGGGGAAAGAGGGGAAGGGAGAGATGGAAGAGGGAAGGAGGGAGGACTAGAGAGAGGGGAGAGAAGGACTGAATGGAGATAGAGGGGAAGTGGGAGGAAGAAGAAAACATGAGCAAAGGGGAGAAGAAAGAAGGAGAGAGAGAGAGAGAGAGAGAGAGAGAGAGAGAGAGAGAGAGAGAGAGAGAGAGAGAGAGAGAGAGAGAGATGCAAGGACAAAAGTTTTATATAAAAAAAAAAAATTGCAATGCGGAAGAGAGACACCGTTGTTAATTCGGCGACTGTGTGTGTGTGTGTGTGTGTGTGTGTGTGTGTGTGTGTGTGTGTGTGTGTGTGTGTGTGTGTGTGTGTGTGTGTGTGTGTGGGGCCCAGAAAAAGTTGACAATCACCAACAGGAGAGAAAAAATTGACGAAGAGAAGTAAAAAAAAAAAAAAAAAAAAAAAAAAACGTAGATAAAATCTCTCCTCCTCCTTTTATATAATTTAATCTGATCAATACTTAACCTCAATAACCATCAATATGTAAGTAATTTCTTGTTAACGCCTATAAGTCTTTGTCATTATTATTATTATTATTATTATTATTATTATTATTGTTGTTGTTGTTGTTATTATATTAGCACTTAGTTTAATTATTTCATTCATACTTTCTTCTCCATTACTCTTCCCCATTTCCTTTCTCTTTTCTTCATTTGCCATTCCTTCTCTACCTTTATTAATTAGCACTATTAGTTTAGTTATTTCATTTCCTTTCTCTTTTCATTTGTCATTCCTTCTCTACCTTTATTAGCACTGTTAGTTTAGTTATTTCATTCTTACATTCTTCTCCATTACTCTTCCCCATTTTTTAATCTCTTTTCTTCATATTCCATTCCTCCTTTACCTTTTTCCCTCCTTTTCTTGCTGGTGCTGGGTGGCGTATTTGTTAAGGCGGTTCGTTGTCGAATCTTTGCCGAACCTAGTTGCCCGGTGGGAGATGTAGCGTTCTCCCTTTAACCCTTCAATACTGAGGCATATTTTTTTTACCTTGGGATTTGTGTACGATTAGACTATTTTATTGACATTAGGAAGGGTATATGGAGGTCTGGTGATTAATGGCCACAGTCTTCACTATTCTAATCTCACATAAGTTTCTGAAGCTGTATAAAATCACTAAATAGTAAGTTGAATGAATATGGAAACGCGTAATGGGACTCAGTGGGTTAACGTAGCTGTGCCATATGGCCTAAGCTGTTGCGGCGCCTAATGGAATAATTTTAATTTTTTTTCTTGCTGCTGCGCTTCTTAAGGTGGTATCTTCCCCCTGTCCCTCTCTTCTCTCCCTTTTCCTTCCTGATTTATTTTCCTTCCCTCTCATTCATCTCTGTTTTCCCTTACTTTCCTTTCCTTCTTCCTGTTTTCCTTTTCCTTTTCCCTCTTTTTTCCCTTCTCTATTTTTCCTAACCATCCTTTCTTCTTCCTGGTTTCCTTTATCTTTTCCCCCTTTTTTTCCCTTCCCTCTTATTCATCTCTATTTTCCCTTACCCTCCTCTCCCCCATCCTGTTTTCCTTTACCTCTTCCCTCTCCTCTCCTTCATCTAACTTTGCCTCACCTTTCCTCCCTCTTCCTGTTATCCCTTCTCTCTCTATTTCTTTTATTCCCCTCCATCTCTCACTCTCCTCTCCCCTTCTCCCTCTTTTCCTCTCCTCTCCCTCTCCTTCACGTCACACTGGAGGGGAAAAAGTGATGGGGACAGATAGTGAGAGAAACAAACAAGGAAACAACAGCAACAGTAGTAAAAACAGTAACATGAAAGGTGATGTCTGGATGAGAAGTGTCGAAAGATTTATTTGTTAGTTAATTCACTTTGTATATTTTTCTTGTGTTTATTTTGTTTATCTATTCTAATTTCTCTCTCCAGGATGTTTTCATTTTTTTTTTTTTTTATTATTTACTACTACTATTATATTCTTTCTCTTTTTACATCGTTCTTTTTATTTATTTTTTATTTTATTTTTAAGTCATTCCTTTATATTTTTTCTCCTTTTGTTATCGTTCGTTTTCTTTTTATTTTATTTTTCCTTTTTTTTTCTAATGGAAGTCACACCTTTGCTATTTTAATCTCCAGGAGCGAGGTGTGTCAAACGTCAATTAGCTAATAAGAGGTTCGCTTCCCTGACACTTTGTAATGAAGGAATCAGCTGACATTTTAACAGCCGCGTGTATTGTTTTGTGGTTAGGTATTGTGCTGCCTCGTGCTTTCGTCTCTGTTGTTGTTGTTGGTGGTGGTGATGGTGGTGGTAGTGGTGGTGGTGCTGCTGCTGCTGCTGCTGTTATTTTTTTTTTATTCATTCACAAATTTTCCCCGAATAATGAGAATATTTAATCTCTCTCTCTCTCTCTCTCTCTCTCTCTCTCTCTCTCTCTCTCTCTCTCTCTCTCTCTCTCTCTCTCTCTCTCTCTCTCTCTCTCTCTCTCTCTCTCTCTCTCTCTCTCTCTCTCTCTCTCTCTCTCTCTTAATAAATTTGATACTGAACAACTACTACTACTACTACTACTACTACTACTACTACTACTACTACTACTACTACTACTACTACTACTACTACTACTACCACCAAAATTCAGTAAATAAACCAAGCAAGCAGTGTATTTTGAACTTTTTCACATATAAAGCGATAGACATGAAGAGTGAATGGAATATAACTTATGTATAACGAATGCATCTAGAAATTAGTCTACAAAAGAAGAACGAGCAGCAGCAGACCTATTGGCCCTTAGGCGGCTGTGTGCGGGCTCCTCTATCTGAACTAATGCTAGAGAAAAAGGACAGGAAAGGCGAAGGTGGAAGAGATAATGTTTCACTCCACTGACATACTTATTCGGTCACTTTCGCCCGTGCATCAGCTGAGAGAGAGAGAGAGAGGGAGGGAGGGAGGTCGATTGGGGGTTATAAAAGACGATATTGTTGTTTACATTTTAATTATATATAGAAAATTATATTACGTAGCTGTGGCATCTCCTCCTCCTCCTCCTCCTCCTCCTCCTCCTCCTCCTCCTCCTCCTCCTCCTCCTCCTCCTCCTCCTCCTCTTCTTCTTCTTCTTCTTCTTCTTCTTCTTCTTCTTCTCTTCTCTCTCTCCTCTCCTCTCCTCTCCTCTCCTCTCCTCTCCTCTCCTCTCTCTCCTCCCCTCCTCTCCCTCCCTCCCTCCTCTCCTCTCCTCTCCTCTCCTCTCCTCTCTCTCTCTCTCTCTCTCTCTCTCTCTCTCTCTCTCTCTCTCTCTCTCTCTCTCTCTCTCCTCCTTCCCCTTCCTTCCTTCCTTCCTTCCTTCCTTCCTTCCTTCCTTCCTTCAGTTTCCATTATCCTTCATCTGTCATCCTATTCTCTCCTTCCCTTTGTGTCACGGCTTTGTTTTGACTCACCCATGACCGCATTACATTGTTTCTTTCCCTACGTTTGCTTCTTTGGTTTTGTCTTCCTCTCCCCACGACGAGGGAGAGAGAGAGAGAGAGATAGGTATCCATGTTCTGTTGGTAGGGCATGAATCGTTTTCTGTTTTGGTTTTAGAGGCAGACTGTAAAATTAAAACCTGTGTCAAAAGTTGGAGAAAAGAATTGATATAGAAAATAGTAAAACTTGCATTTTTTTTTTCCATGCATATATTCGCTTCTTAGTATGATATGATAATGGAATGTGCAAATAGTTTCTTGACATTATTCAACATTGGAGGTCCCTGGAATTACATACTAAGTGCTTTTGATTATATAAGTTGTTATGATGCTTCTTAACTATACCTCATTCATGTAGTGGAATTCATAGAGTTAAATGATACACACATGAATGGTGGAAATTTTGAGTAACACCATAGCAAGCAGTAACAAGCAGTATCCTGGGTTTTTATTTCTTCCTTTGTCTTTTTTTTATGTGAGATGGTAAACCTGAGCAAGGGCAAGAAAAACTATTCAACAAAATGGTTCACTGAGATGCCAGTCATGATAGCTGAAAAGGTGATAGTATTTAGTTCCTGTTGAGTAACCTTGAGTATTTTGGCAGGCCTTACCGTAGTGTTGAAGGAAATATATGTGCAGCTTAAATGACAGATGGTTAATGTACTAACTTATGGATGTCCAGGTATATTTAGCAGTGAGAGCTGACACCACAGATGTCCATGTATTGATGTTCTTGCTCTTGTTATCACATGTCCAGAGAAATTATGAATCTAACTTTGAATTGTAACAGCGAATAAAATTTACTTGCTTATAAATTGTTTATGATGTGAGCCAATGAAACAATTTAACATTTGCAGTGACAAGCACAAATCATAATAAACAAATATCAAAATTTCTTTCATTTATTTAAATATTTGGTATGATAATTAGCAACAAGTATTAAAATCTCTCTCTCTCTCTCTCTCTCTCTCTCTCTCTCTCTCTCTCTCTCTCTCTCTCTCTCTCTCTCTCTCTCTCTCTCTCTCTCTCTCTCTCTCTCTCTCTCTCTCTCTCTCTCTCTCTCTCTCTCTCTCTCTCTCTCTCTCTCTCTCTCTCTCTCTCTCTCTCTCTCTCTCTCTCTCTCTCATTCATCAGAGGTGCCTTGTGCTGATAGATGACCTGAACAAGGCGCAGCAGGTGGCAACACAGGAAACACAGGACATAGCCAATTATCTTCATGGTTTGCTGCAGCTCAGGGAAGAGGAGGCCACTGCCATGCTGCATGCCACAGCCCGCACCCTCATTGGTGACCTGGCCAGGAAGGTGTGAAGGAAGGGGACATGTTAAGTCGTGAAGTGTTATAGGAGATATTACAGGGATACGTCAAGAAGGAGATTGCACTAGTCTAGTATGGACTTGGCTTTCAAATTATGAATCACATCACTCAGTACTATTATGATAAGCAGTTTATAGTCATATGTATTGAGATTGATAAACTTTTCTGTGAGGTTGGCTAGATTTATTATTGCTCTCTTAGTGTGAACCAGATGTGAACTTACATTTTTCATGATCACTCAAAAGCGCGCGCGCACGCACGCACGCACACACGCACGCACGCACGCACGCACACACACACACACACGGGACATCGTCGATGGCGGAGGTGGTCGCTGAGCTCCAGAGCAATCATCTATAATTCTACAGTTACCTAAGAGTAACCAAGGTGGGAAAGGAGCTGGTAATGTTTGTCCCGTCTCCATATAGTCATGTTAACTGTTGATTAGCAAAATAATGTCCAGTGAAGGTAAATATAAACTGTAGCCTGCGTTTGAGCCATCAGCTGGTTTGTTTACGTCTGCGCAACATGGCGGCCGTGAACTCGAAAGAGGAATCAGACTTCACAGGGTTTCAAGGAATAATGGAGAAGAGCGCTTATGTGAAGAAAATTCTGGAGTTAGAAGGTAAAATTGAAAACTGTTTGAAAAGTATGAGGGCCTGGAAACGAGTTATGACAATGTAAAGAGACTGTGCCGATATGAAGAAGGAAAATGCAGCACTGAAAGAGGAAGTTAAGCTAATTAAAGTGAATTGCGAAAAATGTGGAGAATCTCTAGGAAAAGTGATGGAGAAGCAGGCTGAATGGAAAAAAGTCAGGAAGTGGAAAGAAAGGAGGTAAATTACAAAGTTGCAAGTCTGGAAAAGGAAATCAAAGAGTCAGGGGAGAAAACTTTGGGCCTTGCTGAAATTATAGATCAACAGATCATAGAAGAGAAGATAGCTGAGAAAGTGGTGAAGGTTATTAAGTCAAATGAGACATTGGTGAGGGAAACTGTAGACAAAAAGAGATGTGTGGTGATATTTGGTGTGGAGGAGGATAAGACACCGAGTAAAATGGAGAGAGAGAAAACATAAAAAGGTGATAAATAATATCATTAATGTGGTGCAAGAGGAGGAAAAGACCTAGTACAAGAAATAGAGGACTTCCATAGAATTGGAAAGTTCACAAGAGAAGGTATGAGGCCAATAAGAATCAAACTTAAGTCACAAAAGGATGTAGATGAATTGGTGGAGAAGTCATGGAGGCTAGCCCAGCAGGAAACAACAAGGAAGATTTGGTTGAGAAGAGATCTCGGTGAAAAGGAAAGAGAAATGTTAAATGAGTTGAGAAAGGAGGCTTTGAAAAAAATGAAGAGAGGACAGAAGAAGAGAAGAAAGAGTTTTTCTGGAGAATCTTGGATATGAGACTGAGGAAGTGGTTCATAACCCAGAAAAGTACAGCAAGAAAGGACTAAAGAAACTTACATATGAGCGAAATGTAATGTATTCCAACATAAATGGAGTGATATCGGGATTTTAGAACTCAACGATTACTTGAGGGACAAGAACCCAGATATTGTGGGTCTTACTGAAACAAAACTGAGAGAGGGAGAAGACCTGATGAAGGTTGGAGAAGGGAAATATAACGTTTGGAAAAGAAATAGAGTAGGTAAGATGGGAGGAGGAGTGATGTTGCTGGTTAAAAAAGATATAAAGGTGGATCAAGTGAAAAAGGTATGGGAAAGGCAGAAGTGCTAAAGATCAGAGCAGAAACTAATGAAGGAAAAAAGAGGCACTACATAGTGGTGTACGTACCACCTAAGACAAATGCATGGTCAGTACAGGAATATGAAGAAATGATAAGTGATACAGGAACATGTCTGGAAGAAATGTTGGGTGGCTGTGAACGAACTATAATGATGGGAGATTTTAATTGTAAAGAGGTGTGTTGGGAGGACTGGTCAATGGAAGGATCAGAGACAACATGGGGAAATACACTATTGACACTGGCAATGGAAAATGTGTTAACTCAGTGGGTCAAAGAAGATACTAGGTTTGGAGGAGAGGGAGCATCGTCAAGACTGGACTTGGTCTTTAGTACAGAGCCAATGGTCATTGAGGAGATGAGGGTGGAGTGCCCTTTAGCAAAGAGTGATCATGCAGTTTTGGAGTTCAAGGTGATAGACGAAGAGAAATCTAGAAGAAATGAAGAATATAAAGTGGGAAGATGGAATTATGCCAAGACAGATTTTGGAAACCTAAAGAAATTCTTTCAAGAGACAAATTGGATGAAATTCAAGAGTGCTAAGGAGCAAATGAAAAGTGGAAGGAATTTATAAAAATATACAAAGAAGGTGAGAAAAATTTGTACCAATAAGACAACATAGAGAAGTTGGAAAGCAGGACTGGTTTAACGATAGATGTGAAAAGGCTAGAACAAGAAAAGAGGATGCATGGAAGAGGTGGAGAAGGAAAAGACGGATTAAGCAGTGGGAAAGTTACAAAAGAGCAAGAAATGAATATGTGTTGATTAGAAGAGAAGAAAGAAAGAAACAAGAAAAGGATATAATTGATAAATGTAAAGACCAACCAAGGCTTTTTTACAGACATGTGAACAACAACATCAAAAATAGAGAAAGTATTGAAAGTTTAGAAGTAAATGGAGTATACAGTGAAGATCCCAGGGAAATGGCAGAGGCTATGAATGGATGCTTTCGGAAGGTATTCACAAAGGAGACTGCTTTTGACAAACCACTGGTAATGGAACAGAAAGGGATTATGAAGGAGTTTCAAGTAACGGTGGAGGAGATCAAGAACATGATGGGGAGTTTAGAAGTGAGAAAAGCTGTGGGACCTGATGGGGTATCAGGATGGATTTTAAGAGAATGCAGGGAGCAATTGGCAGAAAAAGTTTGTGAAGTAATTGATGCCTCATTAAGGGAAGGCGTAGTGCCCCAAGACTGGAAAAGAGCTAACATTGTCCCAATCTATAAATCAGGTAACAAGAGAGACCCATTGAACTATAGACCAGTGTCACTTACAAGTGTGGTAGCTAAGATGTGTGAGAGGGTGGTGAAGACTAGATGGACAGACTTCTTGGAGAAAAATGACATACTTTGTGAGTGTCAATTTGGTTTTAGGAAAGGGCGTTCATGCACGACAAACCTGATATGTTACTATTCGAGGGTGATAGATGTAATACAGGAAAGAGATGGTTGGGCTGATGGAATATATCTGGATTTAAAAAAGGCCTTTGATAAGGTACCACACCAGAGACTGATCTGGAAACTTGAAATGGTAGGAGGAGTGCATGGCAGTTTACTAAAATGGATGGAAGACTTTTGGTAGGAAGAGAAATGAGAACAATAATTAAGGACAGACCATCAGAATGGGGATTGGTGGAGAGTGGAGTTCCACAGGGATCAGTGTTGGCACCAGTAATGTTCGCAGTCTACATAAATGACATGGTGGATGGGGTGTCCAGTTATGTGAGCCTATTTGCAGACGATGCAAAATTGTTAAGAAAAGTGAGATGTGACAAAGATTGCGAACTACTCCAGGAAGACTTGGACAGAATATGGAAATGGAGCTGTACATGGCAAATGGAGTTCAACACGACAAAATGCAAGAAAATAGAGTTTGGCAAGAGTGAAAGAAGAATCAGGAGTATGTACAAGATAGGAAATGAAGACATAAAACCAGTCATGAAGAAAAAGACCTTGGGGTGACAATTACCAATGACCTATCGCCAGAGAGACATATAAACAAAATAATTGGAGAAGTATTGAACTTATTGAGGAACATAAGAGTGGCGTTCGTATATCTAGATGAAGAAATGATGAAGAAAATAATTACTGCAATGATAAGACCGAGGCTTGAATATGCAACAATACAGTGGGCTCCGAACTTAAAGAAACACATAAGGAAACTAGAGAAAGTACAGAGGGCTGCAACGAAAATGGTGCCTGACTTAAGAGATTTGACTTATGAAGACAGACTGAAAAGAATGCAACTTCCAACCCTGGAAAACAGAAGAGAAAGGGGAGACCTGATAGCAATATACAGAGTGATGATTGGCATGGAAAAATGGATAGGGAAGATCTGTGTATGTGGAATGGAAGAATGTCGAGAGGGCATGGGAAAAACTAAAATGGCCACTTATAGGAGAGATGTGAAAATATAGCTTCCTCATAGAAGGGTGGAAGCATGGAATAGTTTAGACGTGGAAGTGGTCAACGCAAGGAATATTCATGATTTTAAGAAAAGCTGGACACACACAGACAGGGTGGAAGCATGGAATAGTTTAGGCGTGGAAGTGGTCAGCGCAAGGAATATTCATGATTTTAAGAAAAAGCTGGACATTAATAGATATGGAGCGGGACAACACGAGCATAGCTCTTTTCTCGTATGTTACAATTAGGTAAATACACACAGGTACACACACACACACACACACACACACACACACACACACACACACACACACACACACACACACACACACACAGAGAGACACACACACAGAGAGAGAGAGAGAGAGAGAGAGGTGGTCAGTGGTTAGAGCGCTGGCTTCACAAGCCAGAGGACAGGGGTTCGATTCCCTGGCCGGGTGGAGATATTTGGGTGTGTTTCCTTTCATGTGCAGCCCCTGTTCACCTAGCAGTGAGTAGATATGGGATGTAAATCGAGGAGTTGTGACCTTGTTGTCCCGGTGTGTGGTGTGTGCCTGGTCTCAGGCCTATCCGAAGATCAGAAAGAATGAGCTCTGAGCTCGTTCCGTTGGGTAACGTCTGGCTGTCTCGTCAGAGACTGCAGCAGATCAAACAGTGAAACACACACACACACACACACCAGTGAAAGCCACCAACGCGCACACACACTGCTGTTCTATTACCCAGGAGGCTGAGCTGGAGAACGAGATTGATGAGCACATGGAGGTAGTGAAGGAGGTAAGGGCAGCACTGAGCTGTGGCAAGGAGATGTGCCACACAGGGAAACTGCTGAAGGACTTGAGGCAGCTGCTGCAGGGTGCTGAGGCTGACAGGGAGAGTGCCAACAACAGTCAGGAAGAGACTTGGCACCACCAGCAGAAGGAAGAGAAAGAGGAGGAGGAGGGGGATAACAAGAAGTATAGTAGGTGAGGAAATAATGGCTTTGGTAGTGATAGTGAAAGCATTACATCTTATTAACTACTATTCTCTGAGTGACTGTTTTTAGCCTTTCTCTCATGACTACAATGGTTAATTTCTTACTACCTTTGCCTCTTTTTCACACTAACCTCTCCTCGGATCTTGCTCATTACATGCCTCCCTTCCACTGCTGTCTCACTGCACAAGACTTCTTAGTATTTCTCACCCCTATCCTATCCACCTCTCAAATCCAAGAGTTAACCATTATTCTCAATTCTTCATATCCTTTTACTAAAACTGGACCTCCTTTACTCTCTCTCTCTCTCTCTCTCTCTCTCTCTCTCTCTCTCTCTCTCTCTCTCTCTCTCTCTCTCTCTCTCTCTCTCTCTCTCTCTCTCTCTCTCTCTCTCTCTCTCTCTCTCTCTCTCTCTCTCAGTGACTTGAACTCTTTCAAGAGGGTTTTGTGATACTTATCCTCTAATTTTGTTAGGTCCTTGGCCAGTAATGGTGATGATGACTGTTTAATTTAATAATTAATTTTTATCACACATTACATACAATGATACTTTAAAGTTTTGAATTGAATACATGAAGAAATCATATCCTGGCTGTTTTTAACAGGTGAATGCTTAGTCAGAACATATATGATTTTTTTTTATTTATTTATTTTTTAATTCAGTAGTTTCCAGACTTTTCTTATCTGCTCCTTGAATAGAATATTTTCTTTACATAGCTTTAATAGAAAGATTTGAATTTGTGTCTTACTGTAATCCCATCCTATGGTGGCATTATGTAGACCTTTCCTCATCATGAAATGTTTTGTAATCCTTGACTTGTACATAGATAGCAAGTTAGATGCAAGTTAACTTTATACTTTCTAATCAAGGTTTATTAAGTGTATAAAAGATAAATGATAGAATGCTAGATGTGTAATGTATATTTGTTTCCTTTTTTGTTATTTATAGTATTTATAAATGTAAGGTTTCATCTATCAAATTAATGTTATCTTCATCAGGTCAGACAGTCTTGATGAAATTGCTGAGAAAATTGCTTCCACTTTTGACATGACCAGTGTAATGAAGAACATACTTGAACAGTTCTCATTGCCACCTGTCTCCTTGCTTGTGGACATCAACAAAGGTGAGAGAGAGAGAGAGAGAGAGAGAGAGAATTAAATTACCTATGCTGAAAATCTCTTTATTATATCCATTGATCAGTTTAGCTTATCTTTTCTGTTCTTTGAACCACATTTTGACTACACTTAATTTCTGCAGATTGTTCTCAGTTCATGAGTGGTACACCAGGGGAGGCAATAAGTGATGGCTATCTGACCCCAGCCCACCTGCAGATCTGTGCAAGCCCTCCAGACACCCTGCCAAAGCTACATCAACCAAATACTGTCCCTCAGGGCACTCTGGGAAGTTCCACTCTCCCTCTGATTGGGGAGACTGAGCTTTCCTTGATGCCAAAACTTCAGAGTCCTTCCACTTTACCCTTGGAACCTGAAAGGAGTCTTGCTCACTCTCCAGGAGTTCAGGAATGCTATAACTTAGTGCTTGAGCCTGAGAAGGATCTCAGCTTTAAGTCTCAAAATGACACTGCTTTACTTGCAGAAGGTACAGAGAAAGACAATAGTTCTAATACTACCAACAACATCAGCATGCATCTTATGACTGACACTATATATGGTATGCAAACCTCAATTAACAGTTCGAAGACACTGAAGAAACCCATCTTCTCTCCCACTGTTGTGACATCAAATACTGACCATGATTCAGATAGTTCCCATAATAACTCAGTGAATATGACTGACATGGTCAATGAAAAGCTTAAGAGTTATAAGGAAAGATTCAGTACCCTGTGTAACTCTCTTACGCTTCAGACCAGTGCATCTCCTCCTTCAGACACCAATAATGATGATACCCTACAACTAGTCACTACTGACAGCTCTAGCACAAATTACTTGGCTACTGACTGCGCTACAGAAGACACAGCACAGGAAACAGTCACGCCTGATGTAAGTACAGTGGGAGGCATGTGTGTGGCTAAGGAAGTAAAGGTAGCTCAGAGATATTGGGTGTGCTTGACAGTATAAAAAATAGCATGGAATAGCAGAATGCTTTATGATCTTTTGGCTATAGTATTTTTTTTCCTAGCTGTGGCTGCTTTTATTAATACCAGATCTCTGTACTTTTCCTCAAAACAGCTTATTCTCAATCGTGTTGACTGGCAGGCAAGGGGAACAGTGCCTCAGGATGATGCAGAATTCAGGAATGAAATTGACTTTAACTTTTACAAGTCCACTCCACCACCTCCACTACAATCAAGGGTTGGTGCAGCAGCCAGTAGAGTGTTGGACTTCAATGACTTCAGACCAATAGCATCTTCGCAGCAATCTTCCTCTAGAAGTAACAGAACCTCCAGGCATTTCTCCACCACCTCAAGCAGGAGCTCACTTGTATCAGTGAAGACTTCTTCATGTAAGCTATTGCATGGAAGGGAGGAACTCAATTGTGCTTGTACAATTCGCTACAGCGGTACCTTTAGATACAAGTTTAATTCGTTCCATGATGGAGCTCATATCTTGAAATAATTTTTCTCATTGAAATGCCATTAATCCATTCCAGCCTCCCCAAAAAGCATCCCCCCTCTTTTTTTTATGTTTTTTCAATTAAGAAAAAGGTATTTATAGATAGTAGTTATTGCACAGAAACATGATAAAACATAACAAAAGATAATATAAATAGATAAACTACTCTTACAAAATGTATTTATCTCGGTGGGTGTATTCCACGGGACATTACCCTACTGCTTTCCTAACCCTCACTTGGGACTGTTGATCAGCTGGAGTGTACAAATATTGCCATCCACAGAAGACTGGCTGCTCCTATAATCACAGAAGACCTCATTGATGCCCCTGTAATCATTATTCATTGAATAAATAAAGTTTTAAGTTGGAGAGAGAGAGAGAGATAGAGAGAAAGAGTGAGAGTGAATAGAGGCCGCACCGCCGCAGCCATAGAAATAGAAGATTGTTTACATCGTTTTCTCCTTCCGTGATGAGTGTTGGTAGAGGAGGTAGGAGGAGATGGGAGAAATTGTGTTTTGCCTTTTCAGTTACATACACATGGATACTTTATTAATACATGAATAGATATAAAATAAAAGCAAAAGATTATTTAATTTTCTTACCTTGGAGACACGTTTTCAGCTAATGGTGGTAAATGGTGGAGGAGGAGGGAGGAAAGGAGGAAGGGATGCAGGCACCATTCACATGTAAACATTAAATGTAAATTAAAGCTGTACTTTCTTTAGACAAAAAAAAAAAAAAAAAATAGGTAAGTAGATAGTGTGAAAATGATGAAAGAACAATTATTGTGCATGATATCTGCAGGAAACACGTAGATACTAACTCGGATGAGGTTGGACCAATGCATCAAGCTGCTGACCTGCAGCAAAATCCCCAAGCATGACTTGTATCTCAAAATTTTGCTCATATCTCAAAATTTAAGAAATCACCAAATCATAGCTCGTATCTCAAAAAACTTGTATCTCAGCTCATATCTCAAGGTACCACTCTACTTACACACTTAGAAATAATATATTATTTCATATTGTTATCTGATTATATTGCACTTTCCTGTAGGTAAATGTATTTCTATTTTGATTTAGATATATAGATGAATATTTTCATTCATGAGTATAAAGTGAGAGAAAAAAATTAATTTACAAGATTAATTTTACAGTATACCTTCATTAATTGTTCATCATACAGGTCACTTTTTATGGGTTCACTGAAAACAAAAGATTTATTATTATTAATTAATTACTTTTCCATATTGCTTGTTTTCTCAAATTTCAGTAAAATTCCATCAGTTTTGCAAAGTTCAGTGTCCTTTTTCATTGGCTCTGCCTTGTCATGAGGAATTATGTACATACTTACATTGAATAAGGGCCAGAATTTTTCACTACATGCACAAAGTATGTAATCTAGCAAAAGAAAAAAAGTCAACCTTAAAGAAAAGTGATGTTGAAATTCTGTTAATCTCAAAAGTTCATGTTATTGAAATTTACTATGTCAATCCCAATACCAGAAACTTGCTAACGCTGATGGACGGGTTTAGTCCATACTGACTTAATTGTGTTCTTTTGCATCACAGATATTGTTGAAGAGGAGGTGGAGGTGACACACATAATCAGCCCCTCTTTCTTCTTTGTACACGTGAAAGACAACTTCCAGAAGAGGGAGACACTCTCTAAAAAGCTTCGCCAGCTGGCCGTGAAGAGCAAGCCAATAACAACACCACCAGTTGATGGTAAACACTCCACCACCTTCACCACCATTAACTAAGAGATTATTAGGAAAGTGCAGAAATACTTGTATATTTCCGAATTCAGCATAAGGTGATTGAAATGTATGTCCAGATAAAGTGGTATGTGCTGATATGTGCATAAATCTAAATAAAATAATTTGGTATACAAAGATGGGGGATTTTAAGTTTTATAAAATTGCAAATAGGTTGAAGTTTATCAATAACTTGGATTTAAACAAGGTAGAACTGCATTTATGCATTATTTTCATTGGATACAGAAAAAACATATAAAGACCAGTGGTCAATTGTGCATTGAGAATACTTAGCATATTGGCAGATTAAATAAGTGGTCTTTTTTAATGTTTACCTTTTTTTCTTTCCCATTACCAGGCAGCCTGTATATTGGACAGTTTAATGAAGACAAGAAGTGGTACAGGGTGCTGGTAAAGACAGTGATGATGGAGGAGGAGTCAGCTCTGGTTTCTTATGTTGACTATGGTAACAAGGATGTACTACCCTTTGCCAGGTGCTGTCTTATCTTGCTCCATTGTAACTGGTATTTTAACCCCTTCAGTACCATGACATGTTTCCATATTCATTGTGCTTACTATTAGGTGATTTTATACAGCTTCAGAAACTTGACTGGGGATTAAAATGTGAAGACTCTGGTCATTAATCTTCCGACCTCTATAGACCCTTCTTAATGTCAATAAAATGGTCTAATCATACACAAATCTTAAGGTAAAAATGTGTCCCCATATTGAAGGGATAGTTGTATCATACTGTGTCTTCTATTGGTCATATCTTTTCTTTATCCATTTCCATCTTTGTGTCTGTTTTTCAGCATATAGTTAAGTATGCATACAATTATCAGCGTCAGTGATATTACTGCTGCATTACTTAAGTTTTCCTTAATGATCAATAATTTCTCTGCTCTCTGTAACAGGGTAGTATAGTATAATTATATGCTGACCTGCCTTATTTTACCTTCTATTCACTTTAGGTTGTGATATTTGGTACTTTGCTTTCATTTATTACCTGTTTAGCTCATGGTGTGCCCTGTCTCTATTCCCTGATTCATAATTTTCTTAGGTGAAACATTATTCCCTTAATTGTATTGTTGTTTGTCTTCATATATGTACTATATGTTTGTAAGATGAGAAATGCATGCATGTAATAACCTTGCTGGTTTGTGCAGAATGTATCATTGCCCAGCCAAACACTGGTTAGAGAAACAGCCATCTCTGGCCCTTGCCTGCAGCCTTTGGGAGGTGGAACCAGCCAAGGGCAAGGACTGGGACACAGAAGCTATTCACATCTTTGCTAAACTTGTGAAGGATGTGGCTCTCCAGTTCCTCCTTGTCAGTTATGAAACTGTCAACAACATTACCAAATGCCAGGTCAGGCACCTAAAATTCTTGATATACTCGTATTATGTTGAGGGATCAGATATTTTCTACAGTGCTTTAGGTTAATATTTCCTTTACATATGCACTAGGTTGATCTGAGGCGACCATGGAGGACTGTTGGCATTGCCAACGACCTGCCAGTGTCTATACGAGAGATCCTGGTCTTCTTAGAGCATGGAGTCTACACCAACAACTCGCCTCAAGATGTGGTGAGTGGCAGGTCATTGTTGATGTACAATTGATTGACTTTATGAACACGACTGTCACCAGCTGTTGGCCAACTTGAGTTTGTATACAATATATAGATGTGGTAACAGTGCAACAGTGGTGGTACAATGATCATAACAGTAGCAAAGCAAATAATGATAGTGATATATAACTTAAAGATGGTTTTAAACTATTGCATTGATAAAACACCTACAGTAAGCCCCAACATTTAGTGATCCTATTAGTCTGCCGAAACCATTGCTAAATTGGAATTTTGCCAAATTTGAATACTACTTTAAATAGGGAAAAATACCAATCAGTCTTTCGTCTGCCCAAAGTCCCCATTTCAAGTCCCCATTTACAGCTGCAACATCACCACCTTCACGAGAATCAGCACCCCCTGAATCACTAGTGGAGGCCATGGTGATAGCAAAACTCGCTAAACAGCGAGGATGGGAGCACAAAAAATGAGTTAACATGCTGGATTAACACACACAATAGCTCAAGTGTCGAGCGGGAATGCTGGAGGCACTGTGGGGCTGATGTCACGGCCAAGCAGACACGCGATTGGCTCAGAGCGAGAGGGAGGCGGGACAGTGTAGCGCGGTACATTTGCTAAATATGAGAGAAAATCGCTAAACTTGAGGGCTTGGCCTTTTTTCAGACAGTCGCTAAATAAGGATTTCGCTAAGCTGGATTTCACTAAATTCGGGGGCTTACTGTATAGTAGTTATTGCATAGGCTGACTCACCACCTTTCAGGCTGAATTAACTCCAGTTTTGAGTCATTGATGATCTCCACTGAGTATGTTCATATCTTATGGAAGACCTTATATACTGAATGGATTTGAGATTTAACCCATTAAGTGTTACATTTGTTTACATACAGGGTACCTCCATAGGTTACAAAAAATAAAAATAAAATATTTTTGCTCAAACAATCCAAAATGAACCAAGAAACATATGAAAACATCTAAAGGGATCATCACTCCATTTTTAAATCCCTGCACCAGGCTGCCAGACCAGGATTTCCCCACCCATGCTGTTGCCACATCTGTTCCCTTCTTGTTGTCTTCCAACATATTTTACATGCTATCTTTAGTTTATTTTTGTAAAACTATATACCTAAACTGAATAAACTCATTTTCAAAATAAAATCATACATGTACATCATTTGCATGTAGGTCTTCTGAACTTTATAAGTTGCTTGAACTTGACTGTTACGGTTGTACTGATTCTCAAGGACTATTTCCCCTTTCTACGGGAAACATGTAGATACTAGCTCAGCTGAGGTTGGACCAATGCACTGAGCTGCCAACTAGAAACAACATCCCCAAGCATAACTCATATCTCAAAATAAGAAATTGACTAAATCGTAGCTAATACAGGCAACCCCTGCTTGACGAAAGAGTTACCTTCCTAGAGAAACCCTTCGTTAAATGAATTTTCGTTAAGCAAACCAATTATAACAAGTTTAACCCTGACTTGAGCTTCCATTGAGAGTAAACAAAGTGAGAGTGCATCATAGTACAGTAAAAGGTTTAATGAAAGTAAAAATTATGAAGTTAAACATTTAAGCAGTTTAATTTAAGACTAAGTCATTATAATGTACACTAATGTATGTATGTAAGTAACTTTATAATGTTGATGATCTTAAATTTATGAAGGGAGGGAGAGTGGAGCAGGAAATACGCTAGCTGGCAACCTGTGGAATGTAAACAAAGGGCGCATCATTGTACTGCATACAAAACTTATGTACCACATTTCCACAAGGCTTTCCATTTTATCCATTGCAGAGTCATGAATTCAGGTGGTTCTTTTAGCTTGCAAGGAAGATATGATCTCACCAGCCTTCTTAATAGAGTCTGCTGACTTGAAAATGGTAAACAGTAGATGGAGTCAAGCCATGGTGGGAAGCAATGCTATTAGTTTTCTCGTCTTTCTCGTTTCTGTGAATAATTTCCAGTTTCACTTCGAGAGTAAGAAACTTCCTGGTCTTCTTAGCAATGCTAGGCGACATTACAGGGCGTTTTGGTGGCATGTAGATTGAGGAAGATGAGCTGCTACTGACGCTGTTATTGTTTTGAACTAGGGGGAGTGAGTGGTGCGCGTTTTGTCCATGAGAGGCACTGGTGTATTCAAAAGCCTGTCGGGTTGCGTGTTACCTACATCCACAAATCCTGAAAGTTCTACAAAATTTTTATTTTTTCTCATTAGTACAAGAAAAAGAGAGAGGAGTCCTTCAAGAGGAGGTATTTCCTGCCAGAGATTCCTTTTTGTGAGATGGAGACAGAGGTTGTGATCTCCAGTGTCACCTCCCCTCACAACTTCAATCTGCAGCTTGTGTCATTCTCGGAGCACCTCAGTTCTCTTCTTGATGACTTGAAGAAAACCTACAGTCATCCAGAAATGATGAATAATGTTGAGTGGAAAATATATTCTCCTAAGATTGGTATGTTTACACTACTCGTATATTTTGATGTTGTTTTGACGAGTCATATGGTTTTAACCTGTAGAAAAGATATAATGACCTAAATATGGGAATTATAAAGATTTCCTAGGAAACAAGTGCTTCTAGAATACATATGTTCTTTAGCTTCCATTTTTTCAGTTATCCAAATTAATGTTGAAGCTGTATATATTTCACATTGCTGAAACTTCTTCACAAACCCGTTGTATTATATACACTTACGTCAGAGCTTGCTGTTATTTTTGCTGCCCATTAGATTTAATTTGTGTCTAGCCAGTCCCTCAATCTTTGAATATAGTGAATGCAACAGGCATTGAAATATGATAATTTTGTTTTATTTTGTAACACTAATTTGAGTGATATTTACTACAGGAATGCCTTGTGTGGCAAAGTACAGTGGGGACGGGAGGTGGCGGCGAGCGAGGGTGGAGGACCTACCAGGTCATCAGATGGTGGATGTGAAGTTTATAGACTATGGGAACATTGAGAGACTTTGGTACAGCCAGATTTATAAGATCATGGATGACTTTCTTGTTCTGCCAATCCAGGTAAGGTCATACAAATATCTTTGATGACTAGTTGTTGACCTTTGCCCAGCACAACAGCTGTGAACTGTATGCCTCTACTAATTTCCTCTGATTCTGCCTCAATCTTCAATAAAAGTTATTTACAATTTACTGTTGTAGCTTAAACTTTTAGTGAGGATATGGCAATGAGGATTTGTGCAACTTTAAATCCCTTTTTGTCCATGACATCTTATTATTTTTCCATGCAGATGTCAGTTCATGTTATTTTATCAAGATAAATAATGTTTTGATTGATTTCTGGCAAAGACTTCCATGTAAATGGCTTCACAGGATCATAGATAGTTAGAAATATTGTTGGCATATACATATTCAACTTATTTTATATATGTACTCATCAGAATCATGTAAAGGTTTGCAGTAAGCAGAAATCCTTGGCTGATGAGTAAACTAGTAAGCACATGCAACCCTCTTATAATTAAATATGTGTAAATCTTTGAATTCGAACAATTCCACACACACTTTTTTTTTATGAATTTGTAATTTTTCTTTATTCTAGGCTATTAAGTGCAAGCTGGTGGGCATTAACCCCATTGAAGGACAGTGGACTGAGAAGGACATGCAACGGATGGCTGAGTTGTGTGAGAATCCTGAGCTGAAGGTGTGTTAGTTAGTCTTTAACATAGACTGGCAGGGCAGGGCAGTTGGAGGTATTGGCAAGGTCACATTCCTGCACTCATATGCCACTTTGATTTTTACTTCAACAGTGATATGGAACAGACTTTAGAATGATTTCGGAAATACGAGATCCATTCAAAAAGTATCTGACTTATGTCCATAAAAGGAAAAATTAATTTACCATTCAGCAATTAATTTTTGTGGTAGTTGACTGCACCCTTACTGCACATTCTTGGAAATTTTGACAGCTGTAGTGCACGCTAGTTCCCACCTGTGAAGGCTACAGTGCAGATATCCCACTCACTCTTGATAGGTTACCATCCATATGCAACTTTTCAGAGCACATATTGAGCAGTGCTATTGCATTATATTTTGCCAGAAGCTTGGTGATTCAAGTGCAAACTATGCAGAAGATTCACCAAGCCTTTGGCAATGAAGCCATAGGAATAACACAGATAAAGGAGTGGTATAACCACTCCTGGTAAGACATTCAGGAGTGGAGAGAGAGGCTTGATAAGAAGTATTAGGAGGAGGCAGTTGCAGTTTTTGGGGCACATCCTGTGAGCTGGAGAATTTCAAAGAGATTGTTTGCTGGGGAGGATTGACGGGAGAAGAGCTAGAGGAAAGTAAAGAAAGAAATATATGGAGACCTTGCTGGAAAGTATTAATGTGGGATGGAATGTCATGGATCTTATTAGGATGGCGGAAAGAAGAGAGGACTGGCGCTCCATGATAACTGACGTCACATGATAAGCACTTCGGTAAGGTAAGGTATAGGGAAGCGGTGGCATAGTGGATAAGGTGGTGAGTGTGGGATCGGGCAGACTTCCACACGTAAGCTGGAATCTCACCACATACCTTTTTGAAGTTATGCCATTTGTCAAGTGGTTTAAAGTTACCTAAATGTCACCATGATACCCATAATCGAGGTGGTTACACCAAAGATGCACTTGGGTGGTGATATGGGCCCTAATATGGGTACCACTATACAGTAATACTCCACTTAACCAATGTTCGTCTAACAAATTTCCAGTTTAACGTACTATATAAAGTTAGACCAAAAAGTCTGCATAACGTACAACCACATCCATTTTAGCAAATTTTCTGGGTTTGAATTTGCCAGGTGAGGGACCAAACGCGGCAGCTTCGCTGTGATTGGCTGGCTCCCCACTCTGTCTCTAGCGCTCCTGGAGCTGGATCCAACATTCTTAACAACGTCAGAGCAACTTCCTGCCGCAAAATGGCTTCCATGAACACTTGGAGGGACGGTGACAAGGTTGCTCTGATGTTGCTGGGAACACCACCTCTGGAGGTGGTGTTACTATCTTTTATATGCATCTATATTCACAAAACATTTTTATTAGCTTTTTACAAACCTTGCCCCCAAGGAAGGATTGTTTTGTAATGCATAAAGTGAAATCTTACACGGAATACCAAAAAAAAAAAAAGCAGAGATGAGATCGGCCACAGACGAAGTGGAGACTCACGGCGACTCGGCCGCTTATTCTTCTTGTGACCCTTTTAGCCTGCATGTTGTCTTTCACCACGATATTAAATTTGTTTCCACTCCTCTATTGCCTGCTATAATGGATATCATATAGTATTCATATTATGCTCATGCCATAAGATAATGAAGATAATGAAATACCATGGTATTTCAGTAGTAATTCACTATCACTCAGTGCCACAGAGTCGAGGTTATCCTCATGGCATGAGCGTATATGAATACTAAGATATGATATCCATTATAGCAGGCAATAGAGGAATGGAAACATAAATTTAATATCGTGGTGAAAGACAACACGCAGGCTAAAAGGGTCACAAGAAGAAGAAGAAGCGGCCGAGTCTCCTTGAGTCTCCGCTTCGTCTGTGGCCGATCTTATCTCTGTTTTATTTTTAGGTATTCCATGTAAGATTTCACTTTATGCATTACTAGACAATCCTTTCTTGGGGACAATGTTTGTAAAAAAGTAATAGAAAAATATATATATATATATATATATATATATATATATATATATATATATATATATATATATATATATATATATATATATATATATATATATATATATATATATATATATATATATATATATATATATATATATATATATATATATATATATATATATATATATATATATATATATATATATATATATATATATATATATATATATATATATATATATATATATATATATATATATATATATATATATATATATATATATATATATATATATATATATATATATATATATATATATATATATATATATATATATATATATATATATATATATATATATATATATATATATATATATATATATATATATATATATATATATATATATATATATATATATATATATATATATATATATATATATATATATATATATATATATATATATATATATATATATATATATATATATATATATATATATATATATATATATATATATATATATATATATATATATATATATATATATATATATATATATATATATATATATATATATATATATATATATATATATATATATATATATATATATATATATATATATATATATATATATATATATATATATATATATATATATATATATATATATATATATATATATATATATATATATATATATATATATATATATATATATATATATATATATATATATATATATATATATATATATATATATATATATATATATATATATATATATATATATATATATATATATATATATATATATATATATATATATATATATATATATATATATATATATATATATATATATATATATATATATATATATATATATATATATATATATATATATATATATATATATATATATATATATATATATATATATATATATATATATATATATATATATATATATATATATATATATATATATATATATATATATATATATATATATATATATATATATATATATATATATATATATATATATATATATATATATATATATATATATATATATATATATATATATATATATATATATATATATATATATATATATATATATATATATATATATATATATATATATATATATATATATATATATATATATATATATATATATATATATATATATATATATATATATATATATATATATATATATATATATATATATATATATATATATATATATATATATATATATATATATATATATATATATATATTTTTTTTTTTTTTTTTTTTTTTTTAAATTCTTTCCCATGTGGTATGTTTGGGACCAGCCCAGAACGCATCCTCCCAATTTCCATTATTATCCTATGGGAAAATTACTTCTGTTTAACAAATTTCCGCTCTATGAACAGCTTTGACATCCCCTATCGTGTTCCTTAAGCGGAGTACTCCTGTATATAAAATTGCTTACGCCACTAATGGGTGGAAGCTGAACAGCGCTTTCCACATATACTCTTCAAGTATGCTTACAGGCACTATAGCCCATAACTTAAAAAAAAAAAAAAGAAGAAATAAAAAAATAACTTCAAGCAAGGACTAACCTCAGTCAAGAGCAATCTATGGTCTGGTGGGTCATCCACCAGCAGAAACGAAGAATTCGTTGCAAATGTTTGTCGAATAGTGGACAACTCTTATATAACCATCAACGAGATTGTCAGAGAAGTAAGAATAAGCACAGGATCAGTTCATACAATTTTTAACAGATCTGGCCATGTGATAAGTGTCAGTGATATTCGTTCCCAAGTTTTTTTGGGAACAGCAGAAACAACTCCACGTGGAAATTGCACAAGACCTGCTTGAGACTGTTAACAGTGACTCTGACTTCATGAAGTCAGTCAGTGGTGATGAGACATGGGTGTATAGATACAACCCAGAAACAAAATTTCGCCCATCACAGTGGAAGCATCAGACATCACCAAGACCGAAAAAAAATATGACTTTTGCTGCAATGTTGACATGTGTTTTGTTTTACTCCAGTGAAATTATGCATCATGAATACGCACCAGGTGGACAAATAATGAGTACTATCAGGAGGTTTTGTGACACCTTTTGTGATGCTGTGTGACAAAAACGACCATAAATGTGGGCGTTGCGAAACTGGCAACTTCACCATGACAAAGCACCTGCTCAATCTGCCCACCTGATCCAAGCTTACCTGTCCCAAAACAACACTCCACTTGTTAGACACCCTCCCAACTCTCCAGACATGGCACCTTGTGACTTCAGGTTGTTCCCTAAACTGAAAACAACCCAGAAAAGGAGACGCTTTGTGTTGAGAGAGGAAGTTATGAGAAACACGTACAATGGCAGAGCTCTACAACACTCCAATTTCTGCTTTCCAGAGATGTTACCAGCAATGGCAGCACTGCTAGGAGAAGTGTGTCCACTCCCTTTGAAGGTGATTAAATAGAATATGTGAATTGTACACAATTCTTTTCTTTATGGACCAAGGTAGATACTTTTTGATTGGACCTTATAGCTTTTTAACACACCAATTTATGTAGAAACAGAGGAGGGTAAAGGAGGAGATGAAGAAGGGTTGGTGAATGATGGCGAGCCTGTGATCTATGGAGAAGTGGTAATATTGGGGGAATCTGGTGAAGCTCACATCCCACACCTAGAATAGCCACCCAAGCCTATCATGTTATGGCTCCCCAGGATCCAGTGAGGTGCCAACAATAGATCCATGACAATTAGTATTCATCAAGGAAAGAAAATAGTGCATGTTCCTGCCATTTCCAAGTTCAGAAACACTTGGGAATGTGCGGAACAGGGATTGTGAATTTTGTTTTTTATATTAACATGCAGTAGTACCTCGAGATATGAGTTTAATTCGTTCTGTGATGGAGCTTGTATCTCAAAACAATTTTTCTTTTTGAAATGCAATGAAATGCCATTAATCTGTTCCAGCCTACCCATAAAAGCATCCCAGTTTATTTTTACGTGTTTTTAGGTAAGAAAAAGGTATTTTTAAAGAACAAATATTGTATAAAAACATACTAGAACATAACAAAAGAGAATATGAATAGGTAAATTGGTTTTATAAAGTATATTAATCTCATAGAGATCAGGGGTGCATTCCATGGGACATTACCCCATCGCATCTTGCCCCCTTGACCCCTTCACTTGGGACTGTCAATCAGCTGGAGTGTACAAATACTGTACCCACAGGACACTGGCTGCTCTATTAATCACAAAAGCTTGTTGACAACCTTGTAAACATTATTTGTATAATAAATGAAGTTTTGTTTAGGTAAGAGGAGAGAGAGAGACTGCAGAAGAGAGAGAGACTGCAGAGGTTTGTTTATATTTTTCTCTCCCAGGGCCATCAAGCATGGGTGGAGGTAGGCGGAGATGGGAGAAGTTTGTTTCACCATAACAGTTATATACACATGTATGCTTTAGCAATGTATAACAAATATATGTAAAATAAAAAATAAAAAATTATTTAGTGGCTAACAAAGGTGGATGGCAGAGGAGGAGGGAGGGAGGAAGGAAGGGATGCAGGCACCATTGACACATAAATATTAAATGCAAACTAAAACTGTACTCTCAAGTTAAGTGAATAGTGTGAAAATGACAAAAGAACGATCATAGTGCATGAGATTGTAGGAAGCATGTGGGTGCTGGCTCAGCTGAGGCTGGACCAATGTGCTGACTAGCAGCAACATCCCAAAGCATGACTTGTATTTCAAGATTTTGCTTGTATCTCAAACAAAAAAAATGGACCAAGCCATGGCTCATATCTCAAAAAACCTGTATGTCAAGCTGCTCATATCTCAGGGTATTACTGTACATACATGAGGGAACCGACCACTACACAAGTCCTTTGATATTGCAGCACATCAGTAATGCATTTCCTTGGCCAACTATGTGAGCAGCAGCTCCCTCCACCATTAAGAGGTCATGTTACACAGTGGTAATAGCTCAAAACCTAAACTTTTCCCTCTAAACTTTGGGGTCATCTTATGTACCCAGTCACCTTATAGTCCAGGATATACAGTAATGGGGTAGGTAGTGTCTGCAATGAAAGCAAAACTAGGACAGTAGTTGAATTAGCACCTGTGCTGAAAAAAGAAAAGCAGTGGAGAAAATAGGATCTGCAATCACTGCCATGAAAAAGTTAATTGGGAAAGCTTATTCAACAAAGAAAATAGTAAAATAAGGTTACCTATAATTAGAATGTGGTAAGAGAATGGTGAAGACTTACTGGTTGAATGGGATATATGTAGAATATTGATTTAATTTCCAAAATTTTTTAAGAAAGCAAAGAAAAAAGTTGAAAAATCTCAAACAACCTTGGCTGCATAAGGAGGCTATTAGATTTAACTTGACGAACCATTGTAAACAAATGTGTGCTTATGTTGACAACAAAAACATCTTGGGATTTGGCTTTGGAAAAGGAACATTTTCATGGGGCCTGCCAAGTGACCCTTTCTATATCGCTGTGACTCATAAAGTTCCATCTTTTGCTTTTGAACAGGCTGTATTTCTGACTTGTGATGGGGACACTTGTAGTGTGCACCTATCAGTGTCCACTGATGCAGAGGACGTGGATGTGGTACAGCTGCTGGTGGAGGATGGAGTAGGAGTTCCTTTGTTATCCTAGTAAGGAAGAAACATTTATTAACAGCTAAACCATTATTTTATTTTGAATTGACATCAGCATTGATGTGAGCAAAAAGCTTTTTGGACATTAAGTACAAGTGAATACCTAGTATATAAATTAAATAGGAAAGACTAATACAGTATGAGGTAATAGTATTTACAAGAAAAAATTCATAAAAATTAGAGTACTAAATGGAAAATAGAAAGCTACCACTAGCCTGTCGTTGGGCAGTGAGATATGCACAGTAGGGGTATGGAATGTTTACAGGAATCCTTCTCAGTGTCTATCCTAATTTATTGACAGCTTGTTTGGATATTGATATTGCATGTCCCATTGATTCATGTCATTTACTAAGTATCAGTATAGAAAATGGTTGGGTACAATTTCATGAATGTGTACAGGCAATTCTAGGATATGTTTCTTTAATGGCATTTTTGTTGCAAGTGCTTATTCATTGTGGGGTGACTTCCCACAAAGCTTCATGTCTTGGTAATTCTGCTCCACTGTCAGCCCAGGTATAAAGGCATGACAGGCACACAGTTCTAGGTAATGTGACACACTGTTGTGATCTGGTTTGATATTCATGACACCACACCTTTACAGTTCTGGCAGGGAAGCACATAGCCACAGCTTGAGAAGGCAGAGGATGACCTTCAAGGATTCTAATAAAGGACCATCCCTCCTACAGCCTACTCTTTTTGATGTGAGTACAGCACTGAAAGGCCTCACTTCGCTCACTTCAGAATTCCAATTTAAATTATTAGTAAAGGACAACCAATGATATTTATTGTAGAAGAAACAAACAGTTGAGTGTTATTGTAAAGGAGGAGATAGAAGGTTGTATTTGAGTTGATAGATGGAGGAATTGAGTTGTGCAGGCATTGAGCAATACTAAGTTGATACTAACCAAAAGTTACTACATGTTACTATGTGCAGATGAATTAGGGAGTCTGTTATATGGTGCCTTCTTAGTACCATATGACTATTGTAATAGCAATATTGTAATTCCATCTGAACTAATTTAGACCTTTTGAGGGCAGCATGCATGGGAGACAAGATTGAAAGTTGCCCATGTGAAGGTGTTGGAACCGTTTGTGTACCTGCATGTGCTCCTCAGCCATAGAGTTCCTGACTTCAACCAGTGAGTATGTTATTGTGCCCCCCACCCCCCATCTCTCTCTCTCTCTCTCTCTCTCTCTCTCTCTCTCTCTCTCTCTCTCTCTCTCTCTCTCTCTCTCTCTCTCTCTCTCTCTCTCTCTCTCTCTCTCTCTCTCTTTCACAAAGTAAGAAATGAGTGTGGACGTGGTTGTGCGTTTAAATATGTACTGGTGGGGGACACTTTTATCCATGTAACACTTTGATTCATTACAAAGGTTCCAAGAGCAGCTGGAAGAGACAATGGAGAGTGAGGCATCTTGCAGCACATTTGCACCAAGTTTGGGTGACAAGTGTGTGGTGATAAGGCGCAACAGACAGTATGCCAGGGCAAGAATTCTCAGTGTGAGAGAAGAACAGGCTGAGGTGTGTTGGGGACTTCACCACTAAGTCATTTTTCTTTAGATTCTTTCACATTATAACTTCAAAAATATTCATTGATATTAAAAAGTACATCCCTTTAAATGTTTCTAATACTGTCAAATGAATAAGTAGAATAAAGTGCCTCGCACTGTTCGGGCATAAAACCATCATTTAGGTGTGAGTGATGAAACATCCTTAAACAAAAGAAATGCCAAATATTTTTCAATGTTTAATAGAAATAGTTGAAGTATAGGCTTCCTTGCCACATATTAGCCCAGTGTTATTCTTTTTTCAGGTGCTGCTTCTTGACTGTGGTGGAATAGAAGAGGCCAGTGTGGCTAATCTGTGCCAACTACCTGAGGGAAAGTTCAGCACCACAGACCCCTTTTACCAAGTAGTGAATCTGGCTGGGGTACTGCCCCCGGGTGGTCTTAAGGTGTGGCCTGGAGTCACCCTGGACTACTTGAGGAACCATTTCTCCTCCTACAAGAAATTCTTCATTGTTCCTGAAGTGAGTTGGCTGTTGACCTGGCTCTTCACAGCCTTTTTGGCACTCCTAGGAAATCTTATGTTCTCTTTTTAGGAATTATTATATCAATATTTTTTGTTTCATAGTATTTCTTATGATACTTTTTCTCTTGCAGTCATGATCCTTTTCATGGAAACCAACTCCAACATTGTGATGATGATTGTGAAAAAGAGATGAAATGTTTTGCATACAAGTAATCCTCTATTGAGAATTTAATGCTTATTTCTTATTGTCAGGGTGAACCAACATGGGATGAAAAGCTACAGATGAAAGTTCAGCCAGTGGACCTTGGCTGGATGCATGAGAAGATGGGAGGACCAATGGAACCCAACAAGATCACATGGGTCTCAACAAATAAGGAACTAATCAGCTGTGGTCTGGGCCTTCCTGTCAGGTGGGTGGGACAGAATCTTCATTGGGAATCTTAAAGTTTTGGTTTCTCTTCTCGCCTCATCAGTGTGACGGTA
The DNA here is from genome assembly GCF_017591435.1 of Portunus trituberculatus. Classification (NCBI taxonomy): domain Eukaryota; kingdom Metazoa; phylum Arthropoda; class Malacostraca; order Decapoda; family Portunidae; genus Portunus; species Portunus trituberculatus. Next base: position 11,340,971 of record NC_059293.1, read on the forward strand.
GTACTGGTATACAAGATTAATCCTCACTCTTTCCTCATCTGACCTTATGAGACCTATTGCCAGTGAAGGCCTATCTTGTAGAAGCTTTATAGAAAGTGTCAATCTAATACTCTCTTTAACACCTTCTATCCACACCATGTGTATGTTTTCCAAATGCTTTCCTGGTTTCCACTATTGACTACATAGTTAATGGGTCAGATTTGAACACCTCAAGTATAGCAATGGAATGAATAAGAGTGACAGAAGGTTCAGTGTTTAATGACATGTTGGTAGATGTCCTTGAATCTATTTCAGGCTGAGTTCGCCTCTCAAGAAAGCGACCATCGAGAATGATAAGAAATTCCACTTAGACCTTGTGTGTAGCAGTGATTGCAAGAAAGGAGAGGAGGACTCACTGTCTACAGAAAAGTCTGAGGTGTGAATGCTTTATGAGGCAGCCTTTAAAAATTGTCTGTCTATGCATTAGTATACCAGGGTTAACAACGAATACTTTAGTGGGACTAAGGCATGAGGAAGTTGCGGAGTGTGTGTGAGTGTTTGTGTAAACAGGAGAAAAGTAATTTACAAATATTTATTAGTGGAAAATTTGCCTTTATGAATAAGACCTAAAAACATTACCAGAAAATGGTGACAGTATATTCAATTGATTACAATTTATGGACTTAATGTTTATAAACTGTTTTAGGGAATGTAACTTCTTTGCAAGTCATTATTCACATGTACACTAGTGTTGTTATGTTGTAAAAGTAGTAGTAAGTGGACCAACATGCATGTATCAAGAGTTAAAAAGCAAAGATATTAAAGCCAGCTGCTGATGCCAGAAGTTGGAAAATGGATCCATGATCATAAGGAAAAAGTTAATTTCTTGAGATGTTGGGATGCATCCATCTTTTTAGTCTTTTTGACTCAACTAGAATAATGCAGAAAATTATGATTATTTAAGGTTGTCAGAAAAGTACTGAACACCTTTTAATGGTGTTCAATGAGAGCATTTACTCAGACATGTGGGTATGTGGGATATGCAGGCAGAGAAGATGATGTGTGCTAAATTCAGAAAGTTTTAAGTTAAGAAAATTCAAGGAAGCTGCAATTTAGTGGAAAGCAATTTTATTTTGTTTGGCTTGCAAAGAGAGCAAGATAATAAGAGAACAAATTCTGTTAAAAGAAATGGCATGATTGAAGCTTTCTGTCCTATACTTGATGTAAGTGTAAGGAGCAAAGTGTACCTTGCTTTTAGTTACAAAGAGAATGGAATCTTTTTAAAGGTTCATATACTTAATGAATTGTATATTTATTTTATCCAGTTTTATGTGTATAACTGGAGTGGAAGTTTTCATGTTGATAATTTTCTAGTGTGAATTATTTTCACAGATTTATTGAGCCTGTTTGAGGACAGTTAAAGACACATCACTGACCTATAAGCCATAAGGTTGCTACTTATCAGGGTTTATTTCCTTGCATGGACCTTCTTTTGAGCAAACTGCAATTCTTCCTGAGCATGTTCTCTCAATAATGATTTGTTAAAGATTTCCATGCTGAAAGGAATATCTTGCATGTTCTGGTCTATACAACACTCCCAGAGATCACTGATCCCTCCTCTGTATTTCTAACTAAAACAGTCATTACAAGTGAGAAGCAGTAGAAAAAGTTAAACTTTTATGTCTCAAGAAATGAAGATGGGTTGATGGCACCAAAGGGTGAGATACCCACTGGCACCTAGTATGATCATTTGTCCACTTGAAAAACAAAGTGTCAGGCACCAAGTGATTAGATCATCAAATAAAAAATAGTGAAATTGAAAGACAGCCAATGTGCAGTCCCATTTTGGATTTTGAAAATTCTTGATCAGATTTGATAAAATAAAAATCTTTTGACTTGGAATGGAATTATCAGAACCTTAGTCAAGGTAAATAAGTCTCTCTCTCTCTCTCTCTCTCTCTCTCTCTCTCTCTCTCTCTCTCTCTCTCTCTCTCTCTCTCTCTCTCTCTCTCTCTCTCTCTCTCTCTCTCTCTCTCTCTCTCTCTCTCTCTCTCTCTCTCTCTCTCTCTCTCTCTCTCTCTCTCTCTCTCTCCACACACACATTGTCATTGGTCAGGAATTGTATATCCAGAATTTGGCCATTTTTTTCCACACCTCTTAATTGATGATTGATTTCAATGATAGACAAAAACTAAATCGTCTATGTGGTACACACTTTACATACTCATAGTCCTTATTCATTAACCATTATTAACAATATTATAGTAAAAGATGAAAACAAAAGGTAATGTGAACATTTGATATGATAAAACAGCTTCCAGCATGACTTCTTCAACTTACTGTAGTCAAAGAGCAACTCAGACTGGACCATTTCTGCAGGACACAGAAAGTGAGACCAGCTTGTCAGACGTCATGATTCCCACCAGCATTGCCTCTAAAGTCCCCAAGGGATGGATGGTGCCACCACCCCCTGTTGACCTGGCCTTCATTGCTACACCCTGCAATGTGGATGATGAGGGCCATTTCTTCCTACAACCTAAGAGTAGTGAGTCCTCTTAATTCTCAGAAAGTTCAATATGTTTGTGGTTGTAATTGAATTGTTAATAACCAAGGTGATTAAGGTGTGGTAAAGTTATCTCATCGTTATCTTTAAGTCTATTAGTATATCTTATGAAATTCACAAAAGTTGTGAATTTGACAGCCTCTTTCACTATTCTAAAGGACTTATAATTTCCCTATCTTAATCTGAATGCAGGTTTGTGTATGTACTGCACTTTTTAAACCATTTTGAAGTTGATCCAATTATGAAAAGGAAAACACTTTAAAAAAACAATTATTTAAGCTTCTGACTCTTTGTTTATTAAATTCTCCATTGTTCCTTCCCACCTCCCACAGTGAAGGCCACAATAAATCTAGTCATGGAGAGCCAGACGCTGCTGTTCGCTGGCAGCATCCCAGGGGATCAGGATCTGTGCTGGCAGCCTGGGGACCCCGTGGTGGCCAGGTACCACCTTGACAAAAAGTGGTACCGTGCCACTGTGGACAAGGCAAGTACTTGGAAGAAATTTGACAAATGTTAGCTTCAATATAGTCATTAGATTAATTTATATATATATATATATATATATATATATATATATATATATATATATATATATATATATATATATATATATATAATATATATATATATACTCAGTGCTGGCAGACTGCAAATGAGGCACGAGAAGAGTGGGAGCTAGATCCAAGAAACTTTAACGTCAGAGCAACCTCCTGCTGTGAAATGGCATCCATGAACGCTTGGAGGAACTGTAACGAGGCTGCTCTCAGGTTGCTGGGAACACCACCTCTGGAGGTGGTGTTCCCACCGGTCTTATACAATAAACCCTCGCTATAACAAACCAATTGGGGAGAAAACCCTAATGTTATAACCGAAAGTTCGTTGTATCCAAGGGTCAGTAATCCATCTTTTATAACAACCTAAATTCGCTATATCAGATAAGTCGCTCGGTCATACATCAGGCCAGTCAATGCCACCATGCCGAGGAGTGTTTTGTTTACCTTCCCGAATTCCCCACATCCACAAGAATAAACTGTAATTACTGGACGAATGTTGGGTGTAGACTGAGGCAGTGAGCCAAGCGGGGCTTTGGGGCCACGAGGCTTTGTGACACTAACCGCTTTTCACGCGCCAAACCTAGTTCGCTACTTACCGAACCAAATTCGCTATATCAGAGGATCGTTCAGCCAGAATAATGCAGTGTTATATTCGAAAATCGTCATACAGAGGTTCAATATAGCGAGGATTTACTGTATATGCATTTATGTTCACAAAACAACATTTCTATTAGCTTTTTACAAACCTTGCCCCCAAGAAAGGATTGTTTTGTAATGCATAAAGTGAAATCTTGCATGGAATACCAAAAAATAAAGCAGAGATGAGATCGGCCACAGACAAGGCAGAGACTTGCAGCTACTCGGCCGCTTCTTCTTGTGACCCTTTTAGCTAAAAGGGTCACAAGAAGAAGAAGCGGCCGAGTCGCCGTGAATTTCCGCTTCGTCTGTGGCCAATCTCATCTCTGCTTTATTTTTTGGTATTCCATGTAAGATTTCACTTAATGCATTACAAAACAATCCATTCTTGGGGGCAAGGTTTGTTAAAAGCTAATAGAAATGTTTTGTGAACATAAATGCATATACAGGCAACCCCCGCTTAACGAAAGTTCACACAACGAAATTTCGCTACAACGAAGGTTTCCTTATACTACCATCTGCTCATTTAACGAACACCAAACTCACTTTAACGAAATTTTATTCAGGTAATTTTTTTCCAAGTTTGAAAGCCCTGCCATATCACGCAAGTCGACAGGCTTTTGAATACACCAGCACCTCTCGTGGACAAAACGCACACCACTGACTCCCCCTAGTTCAAAACAATAACAGCGTCAGCAGCAGCTCATCTTCCCTCACTCTACATGTCACCAAAACGCCCTGTAATGTTGCCTAGCATTGCTAAGAAGACCAGGAAGTCTCTTGATCTCGAAGTGAAGCTGGATATTATTCACAGACACGAGAGAGGCAAGAAAACTAATAGCATTGCTTCCCCCCATGGCTTGACTCCATCTACTGTTTACCATTTTCAAGTCAGCAGACTATTAAGAAGGCTGGCGAGATCATATCTTCCTTGCAAGCTAAAAAGAACCACCTGAACTCATGACTCTGCAATGGATAAAATGGAAAGCCTTGTGGAAATTTGGTACATAAGTTTTGTATGCGGTACAATGATGTGCCCTTTGTTTACATTCCACAGGTTGCCGCCAGCTAGCATATTTCCCGCTCCACTCTTCCTCCCTTCATAAATTTAAGATCAACATTTTAAAGTTACGTACATACATACATTAGTGTACATTATAATGACTTTAGTCTTAAATTAAACTGCTTAAATGTTTAACTTCATAATTTTTACTTGCATTAAACCTTTTACTGTACTATGATGCACTCTCACTTTGTTTACTCTCAATGGAAGCTCAAGACGGGTTAAACTTGTTATAATTGGTTTGCTTAATGAAAATTTACTTAACGAAGGGTTTTTTAGGAACATAACCCCTTCGTTAAGAGGGGTTTGCCTGTATAAGACAGTAACACCACCTCAAGAGGTGGTGTTACCACTTTCATAATTTTCCCAGTCCACCTCCTTACAGTTGAAATCTCCTACCAATATCACTTTTCTCCTTTCTTTAATGATTCTTGTAAGACTTCTTATTGTGTCATTTATCATGTCTTTATATTCTTGGTTAGTCCATGAGTTTGTTTTTGGTGGCACATATGTTCCAATGATTGTTAACTCCTTTTTATTAATATGTATCTTAATATACAGTATTTCTGATTTTCCTTCCCCAAACTCTACTTGATTTACCACTATCTCCTTCCTTAACATCACGACTCCTCCTCCTCCTCCTTTACCCATTCTGTCTCTTCTCCATATATTATACCTTTTATTTATGTCTATTTTTATTGCTTCATTTAACTTTGTTTCCACCAGGCATACAATATCTTGTTCTTTCTTTATGTAATCTCTTAATTCTAATTTACTAGATAAAATCCCATCTATGTTTGTATACATCATTTTTAATTTAATGTGTGTGTGCGTGTGCATGTGCCCATTTGCTTTAATACACTAAAAGAGTGATAATGCCATGTGTTTTCTATCATTGGAATTGATTTGTTTATGGTCTTGAAATTTTTAAGTGCTGTATTTTTTTCTATATATTTTGAGGACTGTTTCACATGTATGGCAAGTGATATGTTAGGAATAGAAAGAGAAAAATTATAAACTTGAAGATATTCTTACACGTGTTTTGCCAGTTGGAGAAAAATGGGGAAGTGAAGGTTACATTTGTTGACTATGGGAACTCAGAGTCTGTCAAGGTTCGTGAAATCCGCACTCGCCTTCTACACACCAACATCCCTATACTGTGCTACAAGGCGGAGCTCAACAATGTAGTGCCTGTGAGTATTTTTGATGTGTGGTTCTGTGATGATTCCTGGTCTTGGTAAGTGTCTGGGTTTCCTGAGCGAGTCTGCAGGTCATCACGATGTTATTGTTTTATGTGTTAATTTCATTTGATGATGATAGTCAAATGTTTTTTTCTTTAGATGATTAAATTTAGCGGTTATTGCAGTTTTGCATGGTTGTAGAGGCAGAGTTGAAAATAATTAGGTGCTGCTGCAGTCAGGAGTTGGTAAAAATGTCACGACTGACTCCACAGCCATATTTTTCAGTGTATATCTGTGTACATTTAATTTTTTTTTTTTTTTTTTTTTTTTTTTTTTTTTTTTTTTGGGGGCAGGGGAGTCATTTTGTTGTGTTTTTGGATTATTTAAGTGTATGCTTTGGGAATTATAGTTTGCAATTAGAGTCCGAGTCAGTTGTTTGGTTACTGACTCAATAGTCCTGGTTTTATGAGCTCAGTGTTGTAGACAGCTTGTTTTATCTCACAAAACTAAGAGGTCCTGGTTCAAAATCAGGCAAGATAGTTTAGGTCTGCCTTATTTCCCAAAGCTAGATATGTAAATGTGACTATAAAGGCCAGTACCAGTAAACTCTTAAATTTCTTGTTTTTATTTCCTCTAGGCCAGTGAAGATGGTCAGTGGAGTACAAAGTTACTGGACTTCATGCACCGCACTATTGTTGATAAGGAGTGTCTTGTTACACTGATTGAGCCACCTGTGATGGGACAGGTGCTCAAGGTGGGTCTCTCTCTCTCTCTCTCTCTCTCTCTCTCTCTCTCTCTCTCTCTCTCTCTCTCTCTCTCTCTCTCTCTCTCTCTCTCTCTCTCTCTCTCTCTCTCTCTCTCTCTCTCTCTCAGGAAGAAATGGATGTATTAGATGTATATAATAGTGATGGTGATGTGGCAATGTCAAACTATTAGCCAAAGAATATTACTAATGAGTTAGATTTAAACCTTCAAGGTAAAACTGTGGGTTGGAAATATCCATCATGGAATAGGCTAACTACGACACAGCATTGTCAGGCTAAGTTATTCCCTGTCCTCATTTAACAAGAAGGGAAGTTGTGATAGAAAATAGTTACAACTATCTTTATATTTCCACAGTTTTAATATAAAAGTTAAATAATATGGGATGCTTATTTGTATGATTTCACACAAAATCTTTTATATTAATTTTGATGGGCATTGCATTGGAGAAATAAACATGTAATACAGGTCACCAAGAGGAGGCAGTTATGCATCAAAAAATACTCTTTTTGCTGTTGTCTCTTTCATTTACAGAATATTTTATGTAATGTGTTTGTTTGACTTCAGACATCAATATATCATTTACTATAACTTGAAATTAATGTGTTAGGATCACAGTAACTATATGAATCATATTATGTAGCTAATTTGTAAAAGATGGAAATTTTTTTGTGGTCAAAAGGTGTTTAGTCTCATCCTTCATAACTGGGCCATGAGTCTCAGGTAGTCCATTACCTGATGCATATTTTTGATCCACAGTTTTACCTTTGATTTAAACCTGATTTTTTTTTATAAATATTTTCCTACTAATAGTGTGGTATAGCCCCACATCACCCTGCTGACTCGTGATGTAACTCATCCCAGTCTTTGGGTTTACCAGGTGAATTTGAAGCTGCTTAGTACGGATCTGGATGTAACATCATTCCTGGTGGATGAATTAGGAGCCTGCAAGAGAATTAGTACACCTAAAGAAGAGGAGCAAAGTTCCCATGATGTGGTTAGTGGCTACCCTCAATGATCACATACTGTTTTAGCCCAAGCTTCACTTGTTCAATTAAAATTAGGTGCAATAAGTTATCTCATTCTTACTTATGCTCAGCCAAGTCTCCTTTTACTAAGTATATAATCATCATGTACGTCTTATTTTCCTTAGTTTGAGCTGCTGGTCTTTGAAATGGAACTGACCTGTGTAGTGTTGCAGTGTAGGTACACAAGGCCATCGGGAAACTAGTTCATTGGCACTCACTGTCTGGTTAGAACAAGACAGGCTATACTACATTTCACATCCTAGAAATATCCATGTGTTATGAATTTACTTTGCTTAACTTATTAATTTAAAATGTTTCATGTCTATACTCATTGCATTAAAGGAAATTGCCAGTAAATATTTTCCTTTTTTTAAGATACTTGTTTAACAGAACTTGACCACATTAGGGATTACTAGTAGTGATGAATTTCCATTTATTTCTAAGAATTATTTTCATAAACATTTGATTTTTAGTCTTAATGAACAAGATGCCAACTTTTTAAGATGACTAGTGACTACTAGTACCACTTGCCTGTTCTTCATTTCTCTTGGCTTTACATCTGTGCAGATCATTGAGAGTGAAGATTCAGAGGTAAGCTGCAAGTTCACCCAGTTCGTACCTACACCTCAGCTGTATCTACCTGAGGGAGAGATGTTCTGTGTGCAAGTGACAGCTGTCCAAAATCCTGCACATGTGTTCCTTATGCCACTCACCAGCCAGGAGCTGCCCAGTACTGCCTATCACAAGGCTTGGTCAGCTCAGTGCAGCAACCTTAAGAAGTTCCTAAAGCATATCAATAAAGATCCCAGGGATCTTAAAGTGGTGTCTGATCCCAAAGTTGGTGAGTTTTGTGATGATGCAGCCAATAAGTTGTTGTAGTCAATACACCATATTATAATGACAAAAATATGATGTTAGATGATGGAAAGCAATTTGGTTTAATGTACAGAAAATGTTAGCTATCCCCAGCCAAATTACTTTGTTTGTGAAGTGCAATAAGTTCATTAACCAGATGCCACTAGAGCATTCTACCTTGTGCAAATATTCTAATGGACATTCTTTAAGAGTTTAGATCATGATTCCTCAAAGGGTTGCCTCATGAAAATGATAGTTGTGGTAATAGTAATAATAATAACTGATAATAATAGTAATTATGATAGTAATGATAATAATAATAGTAATAATGATAATAATAATGATAATAGTAATAATAATCATAATCATAATTATAATAATAATAATAATTCATAAGTAGTGCTAAATATGAAAGAGAGAGAGAGAGGGAGAGTTATAAGGCTTGGAGAAGGGACTTTGTTGACATGAACGAGTCCTATTTTCCTTATCTACATATCAACATATGTATCTGTCTTACCCAGGAGCACCCATACATTAGAACTCCACCTCCTCATCTTCTTCACTTGGGATTTTAATAACCTTTTTGCCTACGGATTTGAAACACTCACCCCTCCATCCTCAAACCATGCAGTGTTCCTGAAGATGCCTTCTGTGTCAAGGCAAAAACGTTGAATAAATTAAGAAATTGAAGTCCTGCTGGTATTCCTGTTTCTTCTTTATATATATACAGTGGAGACTCAATACTTGAACTTAATTAATTCCAAATGGCTGTTCGAGTATTAAAAAGTTCGACTATTGATACCTATAAATCAGGTAATTTGTTCCAGCCATTGCCAAACCCAAGTTTAGAAAAAGTAGCGGTTTAATTTTGCCGTCGCTGCTAGCACCAATGCACAGAAGCAGGGTTAGCCTGTCTTTGATAGGCTTGTGTCCTGGCAAACGCTTCTCTTCCTTAGTTATGTAGGTCCTGTTTGGTAGTTTTTTTTTTTTTTTTTTTTTTTTTTTTTCAAAACAGGCCAGTTTCATCACAAAGATCTGTTGTGAGCTTAAGTGCTCCTTATCCACAAATTTTGTAAATTCAGGCACAAATTTCTCAGCGGCAACACTGTCAGCACTTGCGGCCTCGCTGTGCCTCACAACAGTATGAATTCCAGTTCTTTTCTTGAAATTCCCAAACCACCCCTTACTTGCTTTAAAATCATTATTGGAGTCAGATATAGTATCAGAAATAAGATCAAGATGCAGCAGCCTAGCCTTCACACAAATTATGCCCTCTGACAAAGAATCACCAGCCATCTACTTTTCGTTTATCCACACAATCAACAATTTCTTCATTTCTTCCACTGCCGCAGGTCGCTTAAATTGCCTTTTCACACTAGTCACCACATCAGCTCTTTTAGTGAGCTTACTTCTTCAGTATTGTGGCTACTGTAGTTTCAGCTATACAGTACTTAGCTGGAAGATTGGTTATTCTTCCTCCTTTCTCATATTTATCAAGAATCTCCTTTTCCTTTTGATGGTTGTCACTACAGGCAACCCCCGCTTAACGAACAGGTTACGTTCCTAAAAAAATGTTCGTTAAGCGAATTTTTGTTAAGCGAACCAATTATAACAAGTTCAACCCCTGACTTTAACATCCATTGAGAGTAAACAAAGCGAGAGTGCATCATAGTATAGTGAAAGGTTTAATGAAAGTAGAAATTATGAAGTTAAACATTTAGGCAGTTTGATTTAAGTCATTATAATGTACACTAATGTATGTATGTATGTAACTTTATAATGTTGATGATCTTAAATTTATGAAGGGAGGGAGAGTGAAGCAGGAAAGATACTAGCCGGCAACCTGTGGAATGTAAACAAAGGGCGCATCATTGTACCGCATACAAAACTTATATACCACATTTCCACAAGGTTTTCCATGTTATCCATTGTAGAGTCACAAGTTCAGGTGGTTTTTTTTAGCTTGCAAGGAAGATACGGTCTCACCAGCCTTCTCAATCCTTCTTACTCGGGAATGTCGATAGACGTTCATCACGCAAGACTCGGGGCACGTCGATCGACGTTTGGCCGTTTTGGGCTATATTTTGGCTATTTTCTTCCCGTTTTCTTTGCTTTTGAGATGGCAACACTCATCGGGAGTAAACATGTGCTATAGGTCAGTGTGTCACCAACTTCGATGATGGATGGTGAGAGCGAAAGTGATTCCACGGTGTCCGATTCCGTCACCTCTCCCGCGCGCCTCACTTCTACACCTCGGGTCTCTCGTCATGTTGTGGGGAGACAACTTTTGAATGAGAGTGGTATCGAAAGGGCATTGGAATTAACAGTTTCTACAATAAGCAAAGATAGCGATGTTCTTGGCTCTGATACGGATATAGGAGGTTCAACCACCAAGGGGGAGGACATTCTACCACCATCACCAGAGAGAGAGAGAGAGAGGATACAAGGGGCCCGTTTTCTATCGCTGTAGCCAAGGCCGCTGGCGCCAATCGGACGCAAGGTCACGTACACCGATTATACCACCTCATTCAACCTGTGATATTTATCTATCTATCTATCTATATATATATATATATATATATATATATATATATATATATATATATATATATATATATATATATATATATATATATATATATATATATATATATATATATATATATATATATATATATATATATATATATATATATATATATATATATATATATATATATATATATATATATACAGTAAAGTCCCGGGTTACGTCGGTCTCAAGTTACGTCAAACTCGTAGTTACGTCAGTCCACTATAAGGCAATTTAAGATTAAAAAAATAGAAAATTTATAAATCATAAAGTGCGGGATTTATTGTTATTGTTGGTGGTTGCTGCCACACCGCCCGCCTCACGCTTTAATACAATAACACCCTGCCTCACTTCCACCACACCGTCACCCCTGGCAAGAGTGTTATCCTACTTCTGCATTTACTGACTCAATTTCTTAGTATCTTGCTCAATGGCACCAAAGAGAAAACTTCTTAGTGACAGCAGTGATGCTAAGAAAAGGAAAACCATTACGCTACAAGAAAAAAGAGGAAATAATTAAAAGACATGAGAAGGGAGGCAGCAGTTGAGTGTGAGGGAGGGAAGAAGAAAATGGGAAGCCCGTTACCATGACAACGGGGAGGTTGACGACCTTGAGGGCTCGCACACCCATCACAACAATAACAACTCCAGAGCCTTCGCCTGGGCCACACGACGCTCGCAGCTGACTGGCACCGTCTGTGCCTGTCTGCTGATCCCTATTGCCCTTTCCTATTGCATTTCCTGCCCCGCTGCCCACGCTTCTACTCCCACCGCACTGCACTACGCTCCCAGCTGTCCACTCTGGGTGTCACAACATTCGACCTGCCCACCCTTCTGGCGGCCTCAGGCGTCCACCCCTCTCTGCAACCTGCAGTCCTTCGCGTTCGTGGCCCTAATCAACAACAAAAACAAGCTTGTGTTTCATATTCCTACATACTTGTAAATAATATAACAATATAACCTTTAACTTACCTGAATGACCATAAACAATGATCGGTTGAAAACTCCATAATATGCTTTGAAATGTATGGAAACTCAAGGTACGTACAAAATCAACTTACATCATGTTTCAGGAACGTAACTCTGACATAAACCGAGACCTTACTGTATATATATATATATATATATATATATATATATATATATATATATACATACACACACATATATATAGTGATGACTTACGCATTATAAACATATGTATAGATGGAGAAAAATATATGCAGTTCATAATTTTTTATAACATGAATATACAACAAACAAGTCAACAAAATAATTATATATATAAACTCGACCACTTTTTATGATCAATAGGTAGACAGTACGCAATAAGAGTATCAACTTTTCCTAACAGTAGAAGGTCCAGGTCACAGATAATTCCAGCACATCATGTTCATATGGCTGACCATAACGACTGCAAACATGGCTCTTTTATATACTACTTGTAAACGTGCTGTTGTACAGTAATTATCAACGTGAACCACTTCTTGCCTTCATGAAATTGTACCATACTCGTTAATAATCATATCTATCTATACATACACACTTACAGAACATTATAATGTATAAATACAGTGGTGGGAGAAGTAGGGAGGGACACAGGAGTGAGGAGCTAGGTAGAGGAGAGGAGGGATAAAGAGGGCGAGAACTTCCGAGACGGGGGAGACGTAGTAGTGGTTAGGAATGGTTTGGGTGGGTGTGTAGAGGGGCCACACTTTCATTCGAATGCATCAACATGACTCGTCGGCTTTGTGTTATTTTTCACGAGTAAACTCCTCACATAACACATATAGCACTGTGGTATGTTAACCATAAATTACGAACGGATGTTCAAGGTAGTGTGTTGAAATATCACACTCTTCCAGCGATTCGTTTAGGAGATATCTGCAAAAAACACCGTTTGTCCACTGCTGAAATGTATAGTAGTTTTATACTGATGTGTTTGTCTTGCCCTTAGGCTTTGCCTCATGATGTAGTTGATGCAGTTGATAACAATATGCATATTCCCACTGGTATATTATTGGATTATGATTGATATTTCAGGAAACTTCATGATTTAGATATTTATTTGTTCTGAGCAACTTTTTTCAAAAGTTAAGAAAAGTAACTTTTTTGTTATTTAAAAAATTTCATCCTAGAGATCATTTGGCAAATCATGGATGCACAATATGTTGCTTTTGTTAGTATACATATATGTGGCAGCAAATGGTGTTTCATATATACAAATTTATCCAAGACATTCCTCATGTCAGATGATTTGTGACTGAAATCTGCCCATGCTGTTAGGCACAGTTTGTTGACATCTATGATAACCTGATTTTGTTTGTGCATGTACAGGTAAGGTGTGTCTGGTACAGTTCAATGAGGAGATGTGGGTGCGGGCTGAGGTGGAGGAAGTGGATGCTTCCACTGCTTCTTTGCTCTATATTGACTTTGGCCACAGGGAGAAGGTGTCCAAGGAAAAGTAAGATATCATGTGCCCTGTGTAAAGCTTAGATAACCTCACATAAACCATCAATGGTTGATATAAGTATAAAATGCATGCTTAGTGATTTAATGGCAACTGTCATTCAGAATTCAATCATCTGCACATCAAATGAAGAACTTGGCTTTGTCAGGTTGGAGGTGGGAGGAGGAGCTACCCATTTCTCTCATTACCTATGTAATGCACAAGGTTAGTAGGGAGAGAAATGCTAACCATATTCCACTTCACCTCACCAGTATCTATGAGTGTCCTGTGGAGGGGAAGAAGATAGCCCGCTGTGCCAGGTTGGTGCGGCTGTCTGGCGTGGAGCCACCAGGGGGACCTCAGGCTGAGTGGGAGGCTGTGGCCATGGAGGCAATGATTGCATGCCTTATGAATCCAAAGGAGCAGTGTTTCTTGGCATCTGTCCTGGTAAGATGCAGAAGTAGCACTTTGAATAAACTGTGTGTTAGAATGTAATATTTTAATGGACTTGCTTGACTGGCATTGTGTTGGCTGTGTAGCCAATGTACTAGTCTTATTGAATTTTTGTTGTGTATACATATTAGCAAACATAATAGAGTACATTGTTTAGTACATGTATAAGCAAGTAAGACTGCAATAATTTAATGATTTTCCTTAATTTTGATGATATTGAGAATGTGAATGGCCACCACACACACTACTCGTCGGTAAGTTGCTCTCCTTCCACACGCATTGCTAAGCACAAGAATTGGTAGCTTGTAATAGCCCTTGCTAAGCTTGAAATCATCTTGTCAAAACACACTAAACAAGAAGTCCCACTTTATAGGAAAACAAAACCACATGGAAATCTATCGCATCACTCAGATTTGAATGTACAACTTTGGTCTGCTTTATCATCAATCCTGTATGGTGTGTATTTCAGGATGTGGTGGGAGATCTGGCAGAAGTGGAACTCTTCAAGATGAACTCCACACAATCCTTCATCTTGGCATACACTAAGCCAGTTGAGAAAGGGATAATTACTCTTAGGCAAAAAAAAAGTCTTGAGGCTCAGTGAATTTCATTAGTTCATAGATGATACAACCATTTCCATTTTTCAGTTTTTGAATTTCATTCTCATATTACTTTTTCATCCAAATATATATTATTATTATTATTTTTTGGGGTGATTGCCAAGTTGTATAGAAAGTTAGATACAATTCCTAGTTTATTTTCTTGAAAATTAATATATTTGGAAGTTACTGAAAACAATCATGTTCAGTAAGGTTGCATGAAAAGGACAAGCATTTATTTTGAGTGAGTACTGAGACTTCCCTTGTTTTTGTAACTTGTTAGAATATCTTTTGTTAAGAATATGATTTACAACTATTGTGTTGTATGCATGACTGATTCTCATGTAATCTTTTTAAGATGGCCCTTTTAGTTGAATCTTGTTAGATTTGATGAATTTATAACAATTTCACATAAGTATATGAAGGATACCATGCAGCAGTAATCCACAAGCTGCAGGTGCAAGCAAGGCACAGAGAGATATCTCAAGTTAAAGAATCATGATGGCCAACTCTTATATTTATTTCTAAATTTGTTTATATATGTATCTATAATAATTGATTTGCTTTTTTTTTTTTTTTTTTTTTTTTTTCAATTCTTTTTTATTATTTTTTTTTTTTTATTTCCTTTTCATGGTTACTTAGCTAACAACTTTGAAACACTAGGACATCAGAGTTACTTGGCAATACTCTAAAATGCTGATTTTGAAGGGAATATAAATAAAATAACTCAAAATCTTTTGGTAGACTTTTTTGTGCACTGCGAGTAGGCCTGGTGGCTTCTTGCGGCTTCCCTTATTTTCTTGTGTCTTCAAATTTAAGGGTGTCCCTTCCACTGCCTTTACCAGCATGACTCCAAGTTGATGAGAGCTCTTGAAGCTTGGTGTGAAGGTATGGGATTGAACCAGTTAGGGACAATTTTGCTGATGTGCATTTCAGTATGCCATACACCAATATGATTATAAATTCCTTATACAAATTAGATTTTTGCATACAATGAGTGTGACAGAGGTATGGTGGGATGTTTGCCATTTTTGGCTTGGCATCCATTTACAGCTTTAAATTTCATTCAAGAAGAGAAAGTATAATTCACCAAGCTTGATCAAGAGTGGACCCACAATCAGCAGCTGTTACTGTTTCAGTGTGAGCTTATCATGGGAGACATTGACTGCCCTGCTTATCAGCAGAATGAAATCCCAGAGGTGACCAGGCCTGAGTTGGATTTGAATTTATGCAAACTTTGATGGCCAATACAGACTCAGACCCTTTACCACTGAGCCACAAGCTTCAGTGTTTTTTGTTATGATATACAGGATAAGGTCCATACTTAGGATCTTGCTGTTCCATCATTGTTCTTTTTTGCATTCAGCTTTGTCTTAAATTCTTGTGTGTGTGTGTGTGTGTAGTTGTGATATAATTATACAGTTTGATTGTGTGTAAATGGGTCTACCTCATTGTATTTAATTAGTAGTATATTGCAGGGTTTGAGCTGGGAGCTGAGACAAAGATACAAAACACTTGCCCCATTGAAGGCACGGGAGAGAGAGAGAGTTTAAAGATAAAATTACATGATTTATATGAGAGAGGGAAGTTTAAAGATAAAATTACATGATATATATGAGAGAGAGAAGAGGGGTATAGGTGCAGAAGACTGGTAGTTAAATAAGAGGATATTTGATAAGACGGTAAGTTTTATCCTGTATTTCATATATTCACTAGTTTCCAATATTTATGTATAGTTATTCTCCTTTTATGATAATGTTGCTAAATAATAGTGTGCAGGTTAAATTATATCATTGTTATACTGACATTGTCCTATTTGTGTTAATTCTGGCAACTTAACCCCTTCAGTACTGGGATGCATTTTTACCATGAGTTTTGGGTGTGATTAGACCATTTTATTGACATTAGCAAGGGTCTAGGTCAGAAGATTAATGGCCATAGTCTTCACTATTTTAATCCACACATAAGTTTCTAAAGCTGTGTAGAATCACCAAATAGTAAGCAGAATGTATATGAAAATGCATCATATGGCTGAGGAGGTTAAACTTGCTGCCATAAATGTGTTCCGTTGGGCTATTATAGCTGCCTCACCACCCACCCACGGCCCATCAACCAACATAATTGTTTTCCACGAGGTGTAGCAGTGGCGAGAAGCAGCACGTGGAAAGGAGACTATTGAAAGTGGTGGAGCTCAAATTATAGTCCTCCAAATTCAAGCATGATTTTGTGGTGTGGCCAGTCGGGGAATTCCCGAGCTTCCAGCATTGCCAAGTGTACATGAACTAGTGAATAAGAGTTTCACGTACATAAATATAAGAAGCATAGAAAATGCTTTGATGAAAATCCAGTATCATCAACTGCAAAAAAAAAAAAAAAAAATTAAAAGAAAAATTAACATTCCACGCTTACAATATTTATATCACAATAACAAATACCAGTATAGACTGCGTAACTGTTTTTTATGTTAATGCTTATAGCACCTGTAGGTCTACTTCAAGAGTATGGGAAGCACATATTAGGGCCCATATATCACCACCATGCACATCTTTGGTGTAACCATCTAGAACCTGGGTATCATGGTGACATGAAGGTAACTTTAAACCACTCGACGAATGGCAAAGTTTCAAGGAGGTACGTGGTGGGATTCTAACCTACGTGGAGACATCTGCCCAATCCCATGCTCACCACCTTATCCACTACACCATTGCCTTCCTGCTGTAAATATGTTATAATCTTTATCAGCGTTCACAGTAGTCCTTCATAAGAAATGGTACAATAACTGTGTTCCAATTACAATACAGTATGTATGAATATATCAATAGAATTAGGTATTTTGTATATAAGATGAAATATTGTAAACTCCATTCCAAGATTACGTGTCACAGTGGTATAATAAACCTGTTTTAAAGACAATACAAAGAACTGTGACAATACAATGAGGTACCTCCTCCATTAAAGTGAATATTATAAATATACAACTCATTCAAATGGCAACATTCGTGTTGACATAAGGCAGACAGGTGTGGCCACTAGCCAGTCTTGGGTTAGGTCAGGAAGCGTTGGAATACTAGGAATCCTCTGACTGGCAACACGTACCAGAAAACCATGTTTAAATTTGGAAGATTATAGTAACGATATTAATGAAAGAATTGCTTTTTTATACCTTCTCACTAACTAAAGGCTACCTATTTGTAAATCAGTTAAGACAAGGTGATGTGTGTGTGTATTTACCTATTAGTATTATACAGGGTTCGAGCGGAGCTCATAGCGTCCTGTCTCCATATCTCCACTTATCTAATTTTTTTTTAAAGCTATGCACACTATGTGCTGTAACAACCTCATCACTCAATGCATTCCATTTTTCCACCATTCTATGTGGGAAACTGTATTTTTCAATATCTTTCACACGCTGCCTCTTCCTAATTTTCTTTGCCTGCCCTCTTGTCCTTCCAGCTTCTTCTGTCACCAGCACCATGTCTTCCTTGTCTATATTTTCAATGCTATTTACTATTTTATACATTGTTATTAGGTCTCCTCATTCTCTTCAATCTTGTAAGGTTGGCAGTCTCATTTCCTCCAACCCTTCTTCATATCTTGGGTCCTTTAGTTCTGGCACCATCTTTGTACCTACTATCTTCTGGATCCTTTCTAATCTTCGTATATCCTTTTTCAACCTTAGCAAACACACCACTGCTGTATATTCCAACTTTGGACGTATCATGCTGATGATAATTTTTTTCATCATATCTTGTCAACATTTTATATGATGATCCAAATATCTTACTTATGTGTTTTTCAGGGATCAGATTTTCTTGTATAACCACTACCAGATCTTTTTCCTTTTAGTCTTCAGTATTTGTTCCTCTTTCATCAAATAGTTCCATATCGGTCTTCTCTTACTCTTTCCTAATTCCATTATGTGACATTTCTTGGCATTGAATTCTAATTTATGTTTCTTACTCCAATCCTAAATTTTGTTTATATCTTCCTTCAGCAGCAAACCATCTTCTCGGGTCATGATTACTTCTAGCAGTTTTGCATCGTCAGCAAACAAACTCCATTCTGTATGTCGTTTACATATACCTGGAACATAATGGGGGCTAACATTGACGCTTGTTACTTTACTCCAAGATGAGTATGTATCTCTGATCACAGTTCTCATCTCTGTCCTTCAAGTAATCCCTTATCCAATCTAACATAATTTCTCGCAGCCCTCCTATGTTCTCCAACTTCCAAAGTAGTCTGCTATTGAAGGACTTTATCAAAAGCCTTTTTTATGTCTAGGTACACAGTGTCCCCCCATCCATCTCTGCTCTTCAGTCCTTCTATTACTCTTGAGTAGAAACTTAGTAAATTTGATACACATGATTTTCCTGTTCCAAACCCAAATTGTATGTTCAATATAACATGTTTTCTTCCAGTATTTAACCTATTTTTCCTTGATAACAATTTCACATATCTTACCCACAACATTTGTAAGTGACACTGGTCTGTAATTTAATGGGTCATTTGACTTTCTTCCTTTGAATATTGGGACTATGTTGGCTCTCTTCCATTCTAGTGGTACTCTCCCTTCTTTTAATGAACTTGTAAGCATTTCCCCAAATTGGTTCTAACAATTGATCTTTACATTCCTTTAGTGCCTAACCTGATTCACCATCTGTCCCCATTGCTATTCTGGAATTCTAATTTTCTAGTAGTCTTCCAATATCTTCTTTATACACTATGATTTCCTGCAATCTTTGGCAACACAATGTCCTATTTGGTTCTGCAAATTCCTCTTCTTCAGTGAACACAATTTTGAAGCTCTCATTCATTATTTCATTCATTTCCTTTGCTGTTTAGTATGTTTCCCTCCTTTAATTATTTTTTTTATTGTTTAATTATTCTTCAGCTTATCATTTATAAATTTGTAGAAAAACTTGGGTTCATCGTCACTTTCACACCACATCTTTTTCAAAGTTTCTTTCCTCCTCAGTCCTTACTCTAATATATTTATTTCTTGCATCCTTATACTGCTTTCTGTTATTTTCATTTCTCTGCTCTTTGAGTTTCGTCCAAGCTTTATATTTTGTCTTTTTAGTGTCTATACATCGGGCATTGTACCAACCATATATACTTTTCTTTACTCTATAGAAAGGTATGTATTTCTTCACTTTGTTATATTTCTGTAGGAATATTTTATATTTCCCCTGTATTGTTCTTCTGTTCATAATGTTTCTCCATTCAATGTCAGCAAAAAATTTTCTTAACTTTTCAAAATCTTCTCTTGCATAATTTAATCTCTTTTTTGTAGTCTTCTCTGTATCTTATCCCATACTCTTCTTGCATTTCCAACAATAATGTTACATGATCACTTCCCATTGGACTAAGGTATTGTATGCTGGGAGGGGGTTCAGACTTCTTTGTAAATACTAGGTCAAGCAATGATGGTTCTTCTTCCCCTCTCTACCGTGTTGATTCTTTCACCCGCTGATCCAGTGTATTTACTATAGTCAACTGTAACACCTCACTCCATTGTCTATCATTACCCATTACTTCCATCTCTCTCCAGTTTACTCTTTTACAGTTAAAGTCTCCTACTAATAGTATTCTTCCATCTCTTCTTATCATATTATCTAGGCATTTAATTACCTCTCTTTGCATATCCTTATGTTTCTCAGTTCCCCATGCATTTGTCTTAGGTGGTACATAAATAACTATGATTTTCCTTTTTTTCAATTCCTCTGTTTGGTTGTTACTCCCATTACCTCCACCATACCATCACCATATTGCACTTCCTTCACACATATATTATCACAAACCACTATTAGCACTCCTCCCCCTTTTCCCTTCCTGTACGTCTCTTCAGCTATTTTATCTCTCTTCTTTAAAGCTAACATGGATCTCCTGTTTTAGTTTAGTTTTTGCTATGCACATTACATCCAGTCTTTTTTTTTTTTTTTTTTTTTTTTTTTTTTTTTTTTTTTTCAAATAATCTCTAACCTCCAACACACTGGATAACAATCCATCCATATTAGTATAAGTCACTCTTAATTTCTTGCCTCTTCCATGACCTCCTTCCGAAGATACCACTTCTTTAGTCTCATATCTAGAACCCTCTAGTAGAAATGATTTTTCTCAATCTATCCTTTTCTCGTTTTTTTTTTCTTAAGGTTTATTTCTTAGCACTTTCTCCTCCCTCTCTTTCAGGTTCATATCTCTTTTTATCCATACATCCTTAAATTCAGTATCATCAGCCAATTTCCCTTTTCTTGTCATAATTTCCTCCACCACCACCTGTGATCTCATTCTCACTTTCATTGGTCTCTTAAGGGGCTATCACACTGGCCTATGATACGCGGAACGCGGGCCATGGTTCTTGGTACGAAACCAGGAACACTGTCACACACAAGCTGCCCGCCTTCTTGTTATGCTAGGCAAACGGCCCACTAACCAAGACAAAGCCTAATCAAAATAAACCAGAGCAAAACCATGCTGCTTATACCTCAGCCTGTGCTTTGTCCTGGAACTGCATTTGAACTTCCTCTTGTTGAAGAAAAGTAGTAGAGAAAAGATAAGACGTGTGCGACGGCAACTTTAGAGTCAGAGGTGGTTGCCATGAGCCCAAACTATCGACATGATATATATATATATATATATATATATATATATATATATATATATATATATATATATATATATATATATATATATATATATATATATATATATATTTATTTATTTATTTATTTATTTATTATTTTACCTTTCTAAATTGATGAAATTTTATTTAGTATTCCAATATGAAAAATTTAGTCACGTTCTTTTTAGTTCAAATGAAAGGTTTTTATTACATGTATTATGTTTACTTTTCCATTGGGATAACATACGGAGAACCAGGATGGACATGAAGCCATCCCAACTTGGTTTCGCTAATCCCGGGCAAGTTCCAGCTATCTGGATCGGATGTTCCTCGTTCCGCGTATCATAGGCCAGTGTGATAGGGCCTTTACCCCCTTCACTAAATCTTTCCAACCTAATCACTTCCTCCACTTCCTGGTCCAACTCCAGTGTGCTGTCCTAGACCTGTTTGATAATAGTTTTGGGCAATTCTTTCTTTCTCTTGCTCTCACGAACTTGTTTGGATTTTTTTTTTTTTTTTTTTTTTTTTTTTCCCATTCCAAAAAAATTAAGATTTGTTTCCTCTTATCCACTAAATCCCTCACTAGATCTTCTTTCTCCTTAATTACTTGTATAACTCTCCTTTGTGATTTCCTGGATGTAATTTGTTTCCTTACTACCTCTGAAAATTTAACTTTCTTCTCTCCCTGTTCCTCTTTCCCTGCATTTTGTAATTCTTCCAATTTGCTTTCACCCTTTGTATTCTCTACTTAATCATCCCCATCCTGTATTTTTTTCTGCAGGCTCCTTAAGGAATCTTGATAGTCACAACATGTAGCCTTTAGTATATTGTTTTGATTCTTGATCTACTGCATCTCCTCCTACCTCTCTTGATTTATTTCTCTTACTTTCTCACATTACTCTAATCTCACTTTTAGTCCAGTGTTTTAATTTTTTTGATAAGTTATCTTGTTTTTTCATCATACTTGACATCACTTCTTTCATGCATCTTATCTCCCTCTCCACGTTTATCAGCCTCCTCATATTACCTCTTTCCTCTCTAAATCCTGAAAAATCCTTGTCCATGTTATCATTACCCAGTCTCCTCAGACCAATTGGTGTTTTGATAAACCTTTGGTTTTCAAAACATGGCGTTTGTTTTGGTCTCGTATGTCTGGCAGCGCCACCTTGTTCTCTGTGTCCCTCCATTTTCCGCTTCATACAGTGTGTGTGTGTGTGCGTGTAATTCACCTCAGTCACTTGCTGGTCACCCAGCCAGTCTTCCCCATTACGGAGCGAGCTCAGAGCTCGTAGACCAATCTTCGGGTAGGACTGAGACCACAACACACTCCATACACCAGGAAAGCGAGGCCACAACCTCTCAAGTTACATCCCGTACCTATTTACTGCTAGGTGAACAGGGGCTACACATTAAGAGGCTTGCCCATTTGCCTCGCCACACCGGAATTCGAACCCGGCCCTCTCGGTTGTGAGCCGAGCGTGCTAACCACTACACTATACGGTGTGTGTGTATTTACCTAGTTGTATTGTACAGGGTTCGAGCAGGGTTAATAGTGTCCTGTCTCCATATCTCCATTTATCTAATTTTTCTTTAAAGTTGTGCACACTTTGTGCTGCAACAATTCCAATATCCAATGCATTCCATTTTTCCACCGTTCTGTGTGGAAAACAGTATTTTCCAATATCCTTCACACACTGCCTCATCCTGATCTTTTCATGTCTTCTTGTCCTTCCATCCTCTTCCGCCAACAGCACCAGGTCTTCTTTGTCTATATTTTCAATATCACTTATACATTGTTATTAGGTCCCCACGTTCTCTTCTATCTTGTAAGGTTGGCAGTCCCATTTCCTTCAGTCGTTCTTCATGTGTGAGATCCTTTAATTCCGGCACCATCTTTGTAGCAATCTTCTGTATCCTTTCCAGTTTTCTTATATCTTTTTTAGAACTCGGAGACCATACCACTGCTGCATATTCCAGCCTTGGGCATATCATGCTTGTGATGATTTTTTTCATCATATCTTTATCCATGTAATGAAATGCCACTCTTGTATTAGTCAACATCCCATATGATAGTCCAAAATATCTTGTTTATGTGTTTTATCAGAGCTCAGATTTTCTTGTATGATCACTCCAAGATCTTTTTCCTCTTTAGTCTTCGTTATTTGCTCCTCTCCCATTAGATAGTTCCATACTGGTCTTCTCTTACTCTTTCCTAGTTCCATTATGTGACATATCTTGGCATTAAACTCCAATTTCCACTTCTTGCTCCATTCATAGATCTTACTTAAATCTTCCTGTAGCAGTATACAGTCCTCTCTGATTTTGATAACTTTTAGCAACTTTGCATCATCAGCGAATAAATTCATATAGCTGTTTACCCCAATGTGAATGTTATTTACATAAACTTGAAACACAATGGGGCTAACACTGACCCTTGTGGCACCCTGCTAGTTACTTTACTCCAAGATGAGTATGTATCTCTGATCACAGTTCTCATTTCTCTATCCTTCAAATAATCTCTTCTCCATTCGAGCAAGGTTCCACGCATTCCTCCTATGTTCTCTAGTTTCCAAAGAAGTCTTCCATGACAGACTTTATCAAATGCCTTTTTAATGTCCAGGTATACTGTATCTACCCATCCATCTCTGTTTTCAAGTCCTGCAATAACCCTGGAGTAGAAGCTTAATAAGTTTGATACACATGGCCGCCCTCTCCTGAACCCAAATTATCTGTTTGATATGACTTGCTCCTCTTCTAGAAATTTAACCCATTTTTCTTTGATAATTATTTCACATAATTTCCCTACAATGCTTGTAAGTGACACTAGTCTGTAGTTTAATGGTTCAGTTGCCTTTCCTCCTTTAAATATCGGTACTACATTGGCTCTCTTCCACTCTAGTGGAACTTTCCCTTCATTTATTGAACTTTTAATTATTTCCCAAATTGGCTCCAGTAATTGCATTTTACATTTTTTTTAACACAGCCTGATATACCATCTGGCCCCATTGCATTTCTGACTTCCAACTTGTCCAGTAATCTTCCAATATCCTCTTTATGAACTGCAATTTCCTATAATCCTAGGCAATTCATTGTCCTATTAGGTTCTGTGAAGTCATTTTCTTCAGTGAATACCATTTTGAAGCTCTCATTCATTATTTCACATATTTCTTTCTCTATTTGGTATGTCTTTCCTTATTTAATTATTTTTTCAATTGTTTCCTTATTCTTTGTTTTGCCGTTTATAAACTTGTAGAAAAGTTTGGGTTCATCCTTGCTTTTATCCACTATATCCTTCTCAAACTTTCTTTCTTCCTCTCTCCTTACTCTAATATATTCATTACTAGTATCTTTGTACTGCCGTCTATAATAGTCATTTCCCTGCTTTAAAAGTTTCTTCCACGCTTTATCCTTTGCCTTTTTGCTTGTAAGCATCTAGCATTGTACCAAGCATGTAATTTTTTTTTTATTTTTTCTGAACTCTATAAACAGGAACAAACTTTTTTACTCCTTCATTGTATTCCTGTAAGAATATGTCATATTTCTCTTGTACAGTCTTCCTGCACATAATATTACTCAACTCAATATCAGCATAATAACTCCTTAGTTTTTCAAAATATGCATAATTTAATCTCTCTCCTTTATGGTCCTCTCTGTATCTTATCTCATCTTCCTCCTGCATTTGCTTCTCTAATGTCACATGATCACTTTTCCCCATTGGACTAAGGTATTGTATGATTGGAGGGGACTCTGGTTTTTTTGTGAAGACTAGGTCAAGTAAGGATGGATCCTCTTCCCCCCTGTATCTTGTTGACTCTTCTACCCACTGGTCCATTGTATTAACCATAGTCATCTGTAACACTTTCTCACTCCACTGCCCAGCATTGTCCGTTACTTTCATCTCTC
Organism: Portunus trituberculatus; assembly: GCF_017591435.1. Lineage (NCBI taxonomy): Eukaryota > Metazoa > Arthropoda > Malacostraca > Decapoda > Portunidae > Portunus > Portunus trituberculatus. The sequence continues at coordinate 11,366,193 of NC_059293.1, forward strand.
CTCAGTTTATTTTTTTACAGTTAAAGTCTCCAACTGAGAGTATTCTTGTATCTTTTCTTATCATGTTATCCAGATACTTTATTGTCTCTTTGCATGTCTTTATGCTCTTCTGATCCCCATGTATTAGTCTTTGGTGGAACATATGTAACTATAATTTTTCTCTTCAAATCTTCTGTTCTGATTGTTACTCCCAATGCTTCCACTTTGTCCCCTCCATATTGCACATCCTCCACACAAATGTTATCACGAACCATTATTAGCACTCCTCCCCCTGTATCATTCCTGTCCCTCCTCCAGGTATTATATCCTTCCTCTTTAAAATTGACATGTATCTCATTCTTCTGTTTTGTTTCAACGATACACATTACATCTGGCTTTTTCTCTTTCAAATAATCCCGAACTTCCAATATACTTGATAAACAAACCATCTTTGTTAGTATAAGTCACTCTTAATTTATTGCCTCCTCCACGACCTCCTCTTTTTTCTTAGGTACCACTTCTTTAGTCTCATATCCAGAACCCTGCAGTAAAAATTCTTCTTCTCTACTCTATCTCTGTCCTTTTCTCGTTTTTTTTCCTTAGCCTCACTTCTTAGCACTTTCTCCTTTTCCCTTTCCTCTAAGTTCATATCTTTTTTTATCCATATTTCCTTGTGATCGACATCATCAGCTAACTTCCCTTTTCTAGCTATTATTTCTTCTACAGCCACTTGAGATCTCATTTTCACCTTCATTGGTCTCTTACCCCCTTCAGTGTACCTTCCCAGCCTAACCACTTCCTCCACTTCCTGGTCAAATTCTTGTGTGCTGTCTTGTACCCTTTTGTTAGCCATTTTGCCCATTTCCCTTTCTTCACGTTCTGTTGTGAATTTATTTGGATTTATAACCCTTGTTCAGTGTTCCATTTTTCCAATGACCATTTTTTCTGTGATTACATTATTTTTTTTGTGTGTGTTTCTGTGGTGTTGTGACTTTGATGTGTTTTTTTTCTGTGACTTACTCTGCGTGTGGTTTAAATTTACCTTTGTGCGATCAAGTGCCTCCCTTTGGGTTAAAAGTGCTTAGTGACTTTCATTGGTATCACATAGCAGTGGTAGAGCAGGAAACCAGGTAGAAAGGCGTGTTCACCGATAGCACTTATCTCCATGTTTTGCACATAGGCAGGCGTGTAATAAATATTATCCAAGTGTTGGGATCATCATATATTCATGTGAACCCTCAATCCCCTCACTTCGCGGATCATTTTTCTCGCTAGTTAGAATTGGCCCTTTAACTAGTCCCTCAGACTAATCCGCCTCCTTATCAATAACAAGTCTCAGTACAATTCACTCCTCATCCTCGCAAGTCTTGTAACTAGAGTAATCCGGATCCTTCTTAATGTCCCTCTTAACCCCCCATTAGTGATTGTACTCATAAGTGTTTAATTAAGTATAGGCTAGGTAATTTCCAAGGTTCCCTTTATTGTCCCTCTGCCAAGTTCCTCACTTAAGTAATTCATTTATCATTTTTTTGTTGTTTAACATCTATTTAATATGGCTTCCGCTCAGTTTAACGTTAAAGATTTTTGTGCTGACCCTTCTCTGGAACAACTTAAAGGTGCTAACATAAAAAAAGACCAATGGAAAGTCATCACTAAACATTTTGATGTTCCCATCACGTCTCAGATGACTAAAAAGGTCATAAAGAATGTAGTTGTTGAATATCTAGTGCAAGAAGGTCAATTGCTAGGAAATGCCATAGAAGAGTTAACTCCCATGTCAGCAGCCTCTATGAGGACTATAATGCACAGTCCCCAGGATGAACAGGATAAGAGTAAGATAAGTCAGTGGGAAATTGAGAAGCTTAGACTAGAATACCGGATGCAAGAAAAACAAATGCAACTACAGGCAGAAAAAGAAGAGAGAGAATTTCAGTTAAAACTTAAAAGGCAGGAGAAAGAGTTAGAACTTCAGGAGTTAACCCTACGAAATGATGCTAAGTTTAGAGGGGAAGAAATAGATTTAAAGATAAAATTGGCAAGCTTTAATCCTGCTATAGCTGCTCCTCTAGTTCCCCCTTTTGATGAATCTGATGTTGACGGGTCATTTCGCGCCTTTGAGAGCATTGCTAATAGGAATAAATGGCCCAAGGATCAGTGGGTGTCTCTCCTTGTCCCCAAGCTAGTAGGAAAAGCTTACAGGGTATACAACGGCCTTAGTGATGAGGTAGAGTATGAAGAGATCAAAGGTAACATTCTAGACGCCTACTCTATCACTTCTAACGGATATAGACAACAGTTCCGAAAGTATGTGAAACCAGACTCTCACACCTATGTTGAATTTGCTTGTGAGAACCTAAGACAATTTAAGAAATGGTTAGCCGCCCTTAACATTACCACCTTTTCGGAGTTGCTCAATCTAATGGTCCTGGAAGAATGGAAGAACAAGTTAATATTCTGAGGCATGTGGAAGAACAGGGAGAGAGTGATCTTATGTCTGCCGCTAAAGTGGCTGATGCCTGTGCTTTGTTGATGGGATCCCTGGGTAGTAGAGGTCGTGGTTCACCATCTAATGTTAGGTCCTCCTTTGGGGAAAGTTTTGGGGGTGCGGTTTGGTAAGCCGACCAGATTTTCGCCAAATGCATATAATTCCCACTGGTGTACATACTGTAAGAAACCAGGTCACACGATCCAAAAATGTAGATACCCAAATTGCAAAGCCTCTCAACGTCAACCTTCTTTTGTGGCCCCTAAACCTAACGCCTTTGAGAACAAGAAACCAGTGGCCCTAGGTAACCCTGTCAACTCTCCTCTAAAACTTTATGACTCGTACACGTATCAAGATAAAGTGTCCCTGACTGATGGTAAGGACAAGGCAATAAATGTCAAGGTTCTGCATGATACAGGTGCTGCCCAATCCATCTTAAGGAAAGATGTCATCCCTAACATCAAACAGGCTTTCACTGGGGAGAAGGTGATCCTTACAGGTCTCGAATCACAGCTCTCCTATCCCTTGGCTAATATTAGCTTACAGGGCCCTTTCATTTCAGGAGAGGTTGAGGTAGCCATTAAACCTGGTGAACTGCCAGTACCAGGGATACTGGGTAATGATCTTGCAGGTAACTTGGCTGTTCCAAACTTAATTGTTCTTGAGTCTCCCTTAAAAGAAAGTCCCACTAAGACCCTGGACGAAACATCCCCTCACTTCTTCCCAGTGTGTGTAGTCACCAAGTCTCAGTCTAAGTAACCTGCCCCTTCACCACCTCCTCCACCAATGACTGCCTCTACTGACAACTTGTACAATAACATCATTTCAAAGGAGAATTTGATTAATGCTCAGGAACAGGATCTCACTTTGGCTAAGATCAGACATGTTGCCAGTGAGACAAAGGATATGTCTAAATTGCCTTGTTTTTATTATCAGGAAGGAGTCCTGATGCGTGCCTACAGACCTCCTGAACTGAAACAACTAGACACCTGGTCAGAAACACATCAAGTTGTCATCCCTTTGTCTGTAAGACCAGCCATTATAGAACTAGCTCATGATGGATTGTCAGGTCATCTAGGCATCCAAAAAACCTACAAGAAGGCTCTTCAACATTTTTTTGGCCAGGAATGAAAAGGATGTGTCACACTATGTAAAAACATGTCACATATGTCAAATTGTGGGTAAGCCTAACGAACGCCTTGTGCCAGCTCCTCTGACGCCTATTCCAGTTCAGATGGAGCCCTTCGAAAAGATCGTTCTGGACTGCGTAAGGCCCTTACCCAAAACCAAACGAGGGAATCAGTATTTGTTAACCCTCATGGATCTCACTACCAGGTACCCTGAAGCATTCCCTCTTAAGAACTTCACATCAAAGACCATTGTAAAACATCTAATACATTTTTTCACCTCGGTAGGAATTCCAAAACAAATTCAGTTTGACAAGGGTAGCAATTTCACTAGCCATTTTTTCCAACAGATAGTGAATGAGCTAAACATCGACCATGTTACCTCCTCAGCTTACCACCCCCAATCCCAAGGCTGTCTGGAGCGGTTTCACCAAACATTAAAATCCATGATGAAGTATTGCTTGAAGCATCAAGGAGACTGAGATGAAAGTATCTCTTCTTCTCTTCGCCTTAAGAGAATCTCCTCAAGATTCTTTGGGTTACTCCCCTTTTGAATTACTCTATGGTAGACAGATCAGGGGGCCTCTCAAAATATTAAAGGATCAATGGTTTACTCAAAATACTCCTTCAAGCCCCAGTGTGTCTGACTACATCAGTAACCTTAAGAATAAAATCAGTGAAGTCAGATCTTTTGCTAAATCAAACTTCCTCAAATCTCAAACTAAAATGCAACAAAATTCTCTTCCCAAATCTGTCATGAGAAGTTTCAAACCAGGAGACAAGGTTTCACTTTTTCTCCCCACTCCAGGCAATGCTCTTCACAGTAAGTTCATGGGGCCTTATGTTGTGGCTCAAAAACTAAGTCCATTAAACTATGTGGTCCACACTCCTGACCGTCGTAAGGATTCCCAACTAGTTCATATTAACCTAATGAAATCTTACCACTCCAGAGAACCATAGGACGACTTGTCTCGCACTGTACCTGTATGTCTGGTAGGGAAGGAATCTAGTCCTGTGCCCTCTGAGGAAGAGTCCGACATCGAATTCCTCTTCTCATCACCTAAAGGACGCCCCTCAAACAGCCAAATCATGTCCAACCTTGATGTTTTTTTTTTTTTTCCTTAACACCTTCACAACAGTCTGATCTTAAAAAGTTATTGCTAGACTTTTTGTAAATCACAGGTGACCTTCCAGGACTTTGTACTACTATCCAACATGATATAACATTAATATCTAATGACATCAAGCCTATAAGACAACAAGCCTATCGCATTTCACTCATTAAAAGAGACTTGATGAAAAAAGAGATAGACTATCTGCTCTGTCATCACCTACCTGTTAACATCTAAGCCAGATGGTAGTAGTTGATTTTGCACCGACTACAGGAAATTAAATAAAGTGACGGTACCAGACTCCTACCCATTGCCCTTGATAGAGGACCTTATCGATAGCATAGGAGTAGCCAAATTTGTAACCACCATAGATTTACTTAAGGGTTACTACCAAATTCCCCTCTAGGATGAGACCCGAATAATATCCGCCTTCATCACCCCCTTCAGGCTATACCAATACACAGTGATGCCCTTCGGCTTGTCTAATGTTCCTGCCACCTTCCAGAGAGCTGTAAATTACATCACCCAGGACTTAGAGGGAACATCTGCCTATCTGGACGACCTGGTGGTGACTTCGGATGACTGGGTGACACATCTGACCCGTCTCCGGAGGCTGATGGGTCGGTTGAGGGAAGCCGGTCTTACGATCAACCTGGCCAAGTCCACCTTCGTGAAGTCCACAGTGGTCTACCTGGGACATGTGGTGGGGAACAGCAAGGTTTGCCCCAAGAGAGCAAATGTGGAGGCCATCCTTGGCTTCCCTGTCCCTACCACCAGAACGGCTCTCATGAGGTTCTTGGGGATGGCTGGTTTCTACAGACGGTTCTGTAGGAACTTCTCCACCTTGGCTGCCCCCTTGACGGACCTTATCAGCACTTCCGTCTCCTTCCACTGGACCCCGACCTGCGACCAAGCCTTCCAACATCTTAAGGTGTTCCTCTCCTCGGAGCCAGTGGTATGGACACCAGATCACTCCCGCCCCTTCCATCTACAAGTGGACGCGAGTGGAGTTGAAGTGGGTGCTGTCCTACAAGCAGACCCCACAAGCGGCATCCTCCATCCCATCGCCTATCACTCCGCCAAGCTGAAGAAACACCAACTGAACTACTCCACCATTGAGAAGGAGGCTCTGGCACTCGTCCTGGTGCTCCAACGCTTTGAGTGCTACCTTCATCTTGGCCCTCAAACTACAAAGGTCTTCACCGATCACAATCCTTTGGCCTTCCTTCACGCCATGAAGAACTGAAACCAACACATACTTAGGTGGGCCTTGTTAACTCAACCCTTCAACTTGGAAGTCCACCATATCAAGGGGGTGGACAACATCATCGCCGACGCCTTATCAAGATCTCCCGTCTCACCTCCTTCATGAACCCATTACAGAGGTCTTAGGGGGATGGAAATGTTACGGCCCACCCATAACATACTAACTACCATCACCTCCTCTGCTTGCTACCTCGTTCGCCACCTCTCCACCTTCCCTCCACGTTACTGTCTCATGAACCTTTCACGTCACCGTCTCATGAAGCCCCACTACTGTCCCGAAGTTGGATTCACGCGGCCCCATTCAACTCAAGCGGAAGTGTTAAGCGAGCTCTCTGATTTCTGGAAGTCAGTCAAGGTCAAGGCCTCAACCAGTGAACACAACGCCTCTTGGATTACCATGGGATCCACATCACCCACCACTTCACCACTGCGACACCTCATAAGTATCACTTCCCCTCGTCCCGTTTTTTCCACATTGCCTCCATATAGGATTAGTGTTATTGTTAGGTATTAAGTTGGGTTCTTTATTGTTGTATTTATTTCTGTGTTATATATATATGTGTATGTCAGTTTCTTGTGTTTCATGTTATATCTATATGTGTATGTCAGTTTCATTGTTATTGGGTTATTAAATAGTTTCTTAAGTGCCCCCTTTGCATATCCTCACCAGTTGAACCTGCAGTGTTTTTTTTGTTCACCAGCTCCCCGATGCCAATCTTACCCATTTAACTGGTGAACGTAACAACTTGGACTTCATATTATCTTTAACTACCATCCTTATTTCTTCCCCCCAAATAATTTTCTATCCATCTCAATGTGCTTCCTTTTAAGCCACCCTTCTCCTCTAACTTCCATAGTAATCTTGCATGTGGCACTTTGTCAAATGCCTTTTTTAAATCTAAATAAATACAGTCAACCCATCCCTCTCTCTCATGTACTCTATCAACTATTCTAGAATAGAAACTCAATAAATTAGTTACACACGACCGTCTTTTTCTAAAACCAAATTGGCTATTTGATATTAATTTGTTGTCTTCAAGGAACTCGATCCATTGTTTCTTTATTATTCTTTCACACCTTGCATATTACACTAGTTAGTGATACCGGTCTGTAATTTAAAGGTTCTTCCTTCCTTCCGCTCTTATATATGGGAACCACCTCAGCTCTTTTCCATTCTACTGGTACTGTTCCATTTTCTATTGAGCATTTTATGATGTATATAGGACTTGCTAGTTCTTCCCTACATTCTTTCAGTATTCTGCCTGAGACTTCATCTGGTCCCATTGCCTTCTCTTCATCCAGTTCCTTCATTAACTCTTTTATTTCAAGCTTGGTTACTTTAATCTCTTTCATATAGACTGTCTCTATTACCCTGTGGCCTTTCAAATTTGGATTCCTTAGTAAAGACCTCCTGGAATTTATTATTTAATAGTTCTGCCATACTTTTTGGGTCTTCCACCATCCTGTTCTCTCCTTTTAACCTTTCTATTGTTTCTTTTTGCCTAATTTTTCCATTTATGAATCTTTAGAACAATTTTGGTTGCTCCTTACATTTTTTGACAATGTCCTTTTCAAAGTTCTTTTCCTCTTCCTTCCTCACCTTAACATATTCATTTCTCGCTGCCTTGAAGTTTTCCTTATTTGCTGGATTTCTGTTTCTCCTCCACCTTTTCCATGCTCCATCTCTTTTATCCTTTGCCCTAGCACACCTAGCATTAAACCAATCTTTCTTTCCTTCTTCTTTAGGTCTATATTTTGGGACATATTCCCTGACTCCTGTTTTGTATATTTCCAAAAATAAGTTATACTTCTCTTGCATCGTCTCTGAGTTTTCCATCTCCTCCCAGTTTACAATTTTAAAATAGTTCTTGAGATTCTCAATATCAGCCTTTCTGTAATTTAATCGGTCTCCTTTGTATGAATCGTCTCTATCTTCCTTTCCCTCTTCTATATCCATTTCTAATATTACATGGTCACTCTTTCCCAATGGGCACTTATATCTTATATCATCATTCATTTGTATACCCTTGTAAAACTAGGTCCAATCTCGCCGGCTCGTTGTTTCCTCTGAATCTTGTGCATTCCTTTACTCTCTGGTCCATCATATTGTCTTATCATTAGGTTCAGGAATCTTTCTCCCCAGGCTTCTTCCCCCATACCACTTTCATAATTTTCCCAGTCCACTTCTTTACAGTTGAAATCTACTAATATCACTTTTTTCCTATCTTTAACGATTCTCATTAGACTCCTTATTGTGTCATCTATCATGTCTGTATATTCTTGATTGGTCCATGAATTTGTTTTTGGTGGCACATATGTTACAATGATTGTTAACTCTTTTTTTTTTATTAATATGCATCTTAACATACAGTACTTCTGCTTTTCCTTCCCCACATTCCACTTGGTTTATCACTATCTCCTTCCTTAACATTATCATGACTCCTCCTTTACCCCCCCTGTCTCTTCTCCATACATTATACCTATTATCCAAGTCTTTTGATTGCCTCATTTAGTTTTGTTTAAGCCAGGCATACAATATCCGGATTTTTTTTCTTTATGTAATCTCTTAATTCTAATTTACTTGATAAAACACCGTCTATCGTCGTATACATCATTTTCAGTCTCTTGCCTTTATCATTTTTAGTTAAACTTGTTCCACTTTTTTCTCTTCCTTCTCGTTTGTATACCATTTCCTTAAACTGTCTCCTAGAATTCTCCCAAAAAAATGCCTTTTTTTCCTCTTCTGACCTAAATTTCTTAGTTAATTTCTTAGTTGTATCATTATTTCCTGCTCTGAAATAACGATGGCTCTCATCGCGGTTGATTTATTTCCTAGTTCTTCATAATTAATGTTTTTTCTCTTGTAAAATCTTCTTGAAAGTGTCTGTTCATTATTTCAGTGATTTACAATTCGTCGCTGTATTCATTATTTTCATAAACTAGTTTCTCTATGTCTTGTTTGTTTTTTAACTCTCCGTTTATATATCTTTAAAAGATCTTTGGCTGATCCTTGCATTTTTAAATTATGTTTTTCTTATAGTTTTTCTTTTCTTCTCTTTGTATTTTAACATAGTTATTCCTTTCTCTGATGTAGTCTTGCCACTTCCTTGGACGTTTGTCTTTTCTCCATATCTTCCACGTTCTATCCCTTCTATCTCTTGTTTCTTCACATTTTCTATTAAACCATTCTTCCTTATATTTGTTTTTGATTTTCAGCCTCAGTACATATCTATTCACTCCTTCATTACAAATTTCTTTAAATGTCATCCACTTTTCCTCCGCTCCTGCCTGGTTGTCAAATTTAGTCCAGTCCGTCTTTTGGAGAAAGTCAAGTCTTCGAGTCCTCTAAAATTTGTTTTGCTATATGTCTATCTTCCTTTTCTATGTTTTTCATTCCATTCATCCCTAATCACTTCCTTGAAGGTCGCTACTATTAGTACATGATCACTTTTTGCCAAAGATGTCTTTTACTTTACTCCATCCACAATTTCAGGTTCTGTTGTAAATAATAAATCCAGTCTTGATGGCTCTTCAGTATTCCTAAATTTGGTGTTTTCTTGTATCCATTGTGTCATTGTATATTCCATAGTTAACTCCAGTAACGTGTACCCCCATGAATCCTCATTTCCCTCTGTAGTCATATCTTCCCAGTGCCCTTTGACTTACAGTTGAAGTCCCCCATTATTACAGTATGTCTTTTCTTTTCTAATATTTCGATTAGTGAGTGTTCAGTATCTTTCAAAACTTCCTCATATTCTCTTAGACTCCAAGATCTTGTCTTGGGTGGTACATAGCAGACTACAAATTCTCTCTTCTCCATGTAATTTTTCTCAACTACAACTGATATAATTTCTGCACTGTTTTTGCCATGATTCACGTTCGTTACCTTTAGGTTCTTTTTGCTTAGTATCATCACTCTTCCACCCAGCTTCGCTTTTCTATTTTTCATATAGATATTGTACAGCCCGTTCTCAATGGGGTTTAGTGTCAGTTGATCTCTTAGTTTTGTTTCTGTGATCCCCATTATGTCAGGCTCAACCTCTTTAATAAAGTCTTTCAATTCATTTATCCCTGAGATGAGTCTGTTTATATTACTATAAGCAACTTTTATTTTTTCACATTTCCTGTGTGTGTGTGTGTGTGTGTGTGAGCCAGACGTTACCCTACGGAACGAGCTCAGAGCTCATTATTTCCGATCTTTGGATAGGCCTGAGACCAGGCACACACCACACACAACAAGGTCACAACTCCTCGATTTACATCCCGTACTTACTCAGTTAGGTGAACAGGGGCTACAAGTGAAAGGAGACACACCCAAATATTTCCACCCAGCCGGGGAATCGAACCCCGGTCCTCTGGCTTGTGAAGCCAGCGCTCTAACCACTGAGCTACCGGGCCGTGTGTGTGTGTGTGTGTTCCTTGTCTTTCATCATACAGATGGTGATGCAGTGTGTGTGTGTGTGTGTGTGTAATTCACCACGGTTGTCTGCTGGTCACCCAGCCAGCCTTCCCCATTACAGAGCAAGCTCAGAGCTCATAGACCGATCTTTGGATAAGACTGAGACCACAACACACTCCACACACCGGTAAAGCAAGGCCACAACCCCTGAGTTACATCCCATACCTACGAGTACATGCTGCTAGATGAACAGGAGCTATACATTAAAAGGCTTTCCCGTTTGCCTCTCGAACCAAGGCCCTCTCGGTTGTGAGGCGAGTGTGCTAACCACTACACTACACGGTGTGTGTGTGCGTTTTTTTTTTTTTTTTTTTTCATAAAATTTTATACAGAGAGAGAGAGAGAGGGTGAATTTAAAGATAGAAATATTAGATTATTTGAAGATTAATTGAAATTGCTGCTGCTACTAATACTACTATTACTAATGCACTATTCTGTGCCGTAATTATGAACCATTGTGATAAATATCTAACCAAGTACTCTCATGGATTCTCCCTAATATGCCAAGTCTCTTTCTTCACATCACTAACTTGACATACACCATGAGACGTTCCTAATTAACTGGTATTACTGGAAAAAAAAAATTACCCAAGTACTATATATAGATCGGTCGTATGCAATTTGATCAATATATTTTGATAAGGTGAATATGGGATATACAAGTTGGAAAAGTGAATATGTTGAAATTCGAAAGAATAAGCGTTGAAAAATTTTCTCCAATAGAAGAAAAGAAAACGATTTTAACCTATTATAGTGCACAGTGCAGGGAATGGTGGTGTGAATGGAGGAGTGTGTTGCGACTAAATAGATTGATGTATAACCTGAGTGTTAGCAGTTGTTTGCGTCCATTAATACAATGGCGTGTTAGCTTGTAAAGCATCCACAGTGATAGAAAAAAAAATAGGAGAAAGTTGGAGTGGAGATTAAAGAACAAGAATTATTACTATAAAGGTTGATAGAGGATATCAGTCTGTCATGCCTATACATGTAAAAAATAAAATAAATAAATAAATAATAATTTGCTGCAAAAAAAACCTCCAATTTATAAAAACGTTTGAATGCAGCAGTGCAGCCTTCCCAGTGTGGCGTGTGTGGGTGTGTCGCTTTATCAGTCTTCCGTCTCTTGCCAGGTGTTTATCCGGCGTTATCACCTGGCTTCCTCACTTCACGCTTATTTCAATGCTTATCTCTTTCATGACAATTATGTAGATAGAACTTCCTTTTTTACTATTTATATTGCCGAAAAAAAAAAACACTGACTTTAATACTGCAACACAAAGTGAGGCTCGCCACACAGCAGGCGTGGTCCTTACCGTGTGGTGGTTCAACCAAGGGGAGAAATTACAGCTTTGCCACGAAACCCACCGCCACCACCACCACTACACCATGACTAAATGGCTTCATGTGGCGGTGTTCGTGTCAACCGCCCTTGCCCTCGCAACGCCACAGGTAAGTGTGCAATCTCTGCCCCACCGTAACGCAAGCCATCACTGTTATAAGTTTGTCAATATTTGCAACCTCAGACGTCAGACATCGCGCACACACTATCTCCTGTTACCATTTGGACGTGGTGTTGTACATATTTTATTGTGGATTAGTTCAGTGTAGATATTCAAGATAGCCACGTTGTCTTCAGATGCATATGTTGTGTTACCTAAACCTACGTGTTTGGGTATGTGGACTCAAATGTACATGTCATGAATCTCTCTCTCTCTCTCTCTCTCTCTCTCTCTCTCTCTCTCTCTCTCTCTCTCTCTCTCTCTCTCTCTCTCTAAAAAAAATGAATAAAATAAAATAAATAAATGTCTGTGTGTGCTATTAGTTATTTAATATTTGCGTAAATAGACTACATTTCACATCAACACAGCTTACTTTCCACCCAGCATGGAGAGGACAGGGATGTGTTACAGGGGAGTAAAAAGTACGACCATGAAGGTGAAAAGGTGAGAACCGCTAGGGTGGTACTAGAGTCCCCAGCCCGACGACCACCTGGGCAGCCTAATCCAAGACATGATGGCAAGGTATCCCATCTACGTGCCGGTGAGTTGCCTGCTGCTGAAGTGGCTGATTTGAGCCACAATAGTGTTATTACGACAGTCATATTGTTATTTATTCAGTACATGATTTATTGCATAATAAACAGTGATTCTTACCAACTGGAGGTAAGGCAGTGAGCGATTCAGCATGTGCGTGTGATCCGTTCCATTTGCACATGTTGATTAATCCTGTCACTGCGATATGCAACAATTTAGTTTCACAACATAAGCGGCACTGTATAAAATCTTTACAAAACCTACAAATAAGAGAAAGGGGATTAATGAATAGATTTTCCAGCATAAGGGTAACACAGTGTTTAGAGGCGGCTGTAGAAAAAAAATCGATTGTTGTTTATTATAAAACCGTGTGTCAACTAAGAGTGAAAAGCTTAAGGGCGTGTCTGAAAAGAATACTGCGTGGCTTTCCTTTCAGATCCAACTATTCGTGTGATCCGTGCTTAGGACAACTTTATGATGGACGTGAATTTGAGGTTAAAGCATATTTGGATAGTGTGTATAATCACCCATCCCATCCCTCCTCCCTCTCTCTCTCTCTCTCTCTCTCTCTCTCTCTCTCTCTCTCTCTCTCAAGCAAGCAGCATAGGGGCAAGCATGTCACAAACGGCAAGGCTGTCTGCCTGTGGCTCCGATGACGTGTACCTGTGTGCCAGCGGCGATGTGATCTGCATGGTCCAAGTGTGTGATGGTGTGGCGGACTGCCCTGATTGGGAGGACGAGGCCGGCTGTGGTGAGTGCCACCTGTACCATTAGCACACACACACGAGTAGATTTATTACGCTCTCGCTCTTGTTTTGTTGCTTGCTTGCATCTCAGGCCTAGATCTGTACTAACTCCTATTCTGCAAGGTGAACAGTGTCTTCAGTGAAGATAAGTGAACTTAAGAGTCGGTCGAATTTTGCTACGAGTGACATGGGCAGTCGACCAGGTAGACGTCGCCATAGGGATGACATGGAACATCCACTAAAACTGATTTCACAGTGTTATCCAACCACTCTGCTACTTTGATATATTTTTGTTCCGTTACTTTCTGTAAAGATGTTCGCTGATATAATAGATACTAAAATCAATTAATGTCGCCTTTTGAGTTCGTCCAGGGTACCACGCAAGCCGGTCCCGTCACCGCTCGATGTGGGTCTGTTTGGCTATATTTCAAACCTGCAGCTGGTCTTTTATTGTTGTGAGCTGAACACGGTAACAATGCAACTGAAGGAAATTCGAATATGATGCCTGTTAACCCCAGACAGTGTAATGAAATTAATATACAAGTGGCTGATGAAACAGGCGGTGAGCACGCTTGCCTCACATTCCAGAAATCTCACGTTTTAATCTCTTTGAGAGCGGAGACAATTTGACTTGTGCCTTTCACACTATAGCCTCTGTTCAGTCATGGCAGGGGAACTATGTGCCGGATGTTGGCGAAGAATTGTAACACTATTATAATCACGGAGGAGTGGAGGTTTGGTAGTCTTGCTGTCAAGTGTGCTGGTGCTGGAGAAGTACAGGCGTGAACAGAAGTTGAATAACCTAGCTGCTGCACTCATTAGTATTATGCCATTGCTATTAAACTTACTAATTTGGTCTGCGAAGGAGCTTCGGCTCAATAGCTGTGCCAGTATTTCATTGGCGTATACAGTTTGTTATTGTATGAGCCTGATGTGGCAAAAAACCTTACTTTCAACGTGCTTTACGTCTTTTCTTTGATCGAAGTTTCCTGAGTTTCTGACAGTCACGAAGATCTCACCAATGCTGACTTACTCAAGAGAAAACTTTAGACTGAGGGAAGACTAAAGACAAAAGCAGTGCGGTGTGTTTCGTGACTTATCACTTATCACTGAACGAATAACTCAGTCGCGAGTCACGACATGGCCTATAGCTCTCACCCTTGTCCTCACACAGCCTGCCCCGGAGACACCATCCTTTGTGACGACGTCATATGCATCGATAACACTAATGTGTGTGACGGGGTGAAGGACTGTGCTGACGGGACGGACGAGGAGCACTGCGGTGAGTCAGGTGATGGCGCCGCTGCCGGGAGAGTTGTAACAGAGGACATTCTGTAACACTTATTTGCAGTACCTCCAATACTTACTTCCAAAAGGCTTTATTTGAAGTTAAAATAATTCTTGTGGGTTGCAGTGATAGATTAATAAGAAATTTAGTTTATTAGCAGGAGGGAGCACAACTTTTCAAGAGTACTGGCTCTCGGAGTACTGTGTAGGTGTAGGGGGAGGATGTTTACTGCTATATGATTATGAACTTAAAGTATTCAAGTTTCATTATATTTTTTATCTACTCAAGTATGTTTTGTGTTTTACCCACGTAGCACTTGAATTTTGAGCATATATATATATATATATATATATATATATATATATATATATATATATATATATATATATATATATATATATATATATATATATATATATATATATATATATATATATATATATATATATATATATATATATATATATATATATATATATATATATATACACAGTTCATGTATTGTTTAGGTGCAGTGAAAGGATTTAGGTATATAATAACTCTCTCTCTCTCTCTCTCTCTCTCTCTCTCTCTCTCTCTCTCTCTCTCTCTCTCTCTCTCTCTCTCCTCTCTCTCTCTCTCTCTCTCCAGCTATATGTACGAATATATATATTTTTTGAAGCACATCACAAAATTTGCACTGACAAACTAACACTACCATCACCACCACTAGACTCCACCACCACACCGAACACACCTGCAACCCAGAACACCACTTACCCAGCGACCACTGCCGCCACACCTGCCACCCAGAACACCACTTACCCAGCCACCACCGCCGCCACACCTGCCACCCAGAACACCACTTACCCAGCCACCACCGCCGCCACACCTGCCACCCAGAACACCACTTACCCAGCCACCACCGCCGCCACACCTGCCACCCAGAACACCACTTACCCAGCCACCACCGCCGCCACACCTGCCACCAATACCACCACTACTACCACTCCTGCCACCACCACTTCGAAGCCCTCTTGTAGTAATGGTGTCCGTCCCAAACTCTGCAAGGACTGCAAGACTTACGCCTGCTTCTGTGATGGAATGGTGGAATGTCCCAGGGGTGAGGATGAGTACCGATGCAAACCAGGTGAGTAAAACATTCTCTCTCTCTCTCTCTCTCTCTCTCTCTCTCTCTCTCTCTCTCTCTCTCTCTCTCTCTCTCTCTCTCTCTCTCTCTCTCTCTCTCTCTCTCTCTCTCTCTCTCTCTCTCTCTCTCTCTCTCTCTCTCTCTCTCTCTCTCTCTCTCTCTCTCTCTCTCTCTCTCTCATGGCACGTTCTACTTTGGTCGCAGAAGGGTGTGAGGTTGGTCAGTGGCAGTGTAGGTGTGACGGCACTTGTATCCCACAACACGCTGTTTGTAACCGACGGAAGGACTGCCGCGATGGCTCTGACGAACGTGGCTGTGTCCCAGGTAAGAAAGCACACACACACACACACACACACACACACACACACACACACACACACACACACACACACACACACACACACACACACACACACACACACACACACACACACACACACACACACACACACAGGGATAGATAGGTAGATAGTTTTCTACGATCACAGTGAATATTAATGATAATAATGATGACAATGTAATGACTATAGATTAAAGATAATGGCTATGACTTAGGTAATGGTCCTCTACTTTTGTCTTTCTGTGGGCAGGAGGTAGTGGGGAAAAAGTAATTTCGTTTGGTAGATGAGACTAACGTAAATGTAATGATTTTATTTTTTTCACGATTGTAAAAATTTAATTCTTTGTTCTCCACCGTTGTTGTGTTTTCATTGTCATTATTATCCACATTGATCCTCCTCTCCACCAATAGAACATTGATTAATTCACTCATTATCAGAAAAAAGTATATATTTTCACATTCTTGTTCCTATCACTAAATTCTAAAAGTGTCATCATCGTCGTCGTCGTCGTCGTTGTCGTTGTCTCATTTTACTTCTATTAGTCTGTATTCGTCTCCTGTTATCTTCTGCTTATTATTCTGATTATTCTCTTTCGTGTCTTCTCGTCCTTGCCTTTTGTCTGTGCGTATGTCGTTTACGTTCATCAGACCGTCTCTTCGTTCACGGACCGTATTCTGAAACACCTATCCGTTTCTCCATTGTTTTGAAGACTCGTTGAAGTGACACTGACTTTTAAGTTTCTATTCACAGTTTAATAATAGCATTTCTACCAGTCGATTGTCTCTTCATGCTTCGAAGTTCACCACATACTCGCCTTGACTGCAGGCACTGGGTGGTGGAAGTGCCGGAGGGGCGGGTGGATCAGGATGTGGCAGAGGTGCGATGGACGAAGACACTGCCATGACGGGTCTGACGAATGGTTCTGTCCACATAAACACCACTGTCACGGCGCGCACCACTGGCTCTCCTCCCTCTCCCGGCGCTCACGACTCAAACACCTGCTGGAACTCTTTGATGGTGATGGTGTTTACAGTGATAGCGAGGACAGTAAGGAAGATTAGAATGATTGGTGATTGATGGTGAAGAATATGGTGAAAATTGCTTAGATGACAGGATAAGATGTGTTTGGTGATGATTTGTATAATGTTGAGGATGGTGGTGAGGACAGTGGTGAAAATTTGATAGGATTGATGATTTTATTACTATTATTATTATTATTATTATTATTATTATTATTATTATTATTATTATTATTATCATTATTATTATTAGTGAGTACAGTAAAATATTGAAATATAATTTTTATGTTATTTGGTCCTCATAACCTCTCTCTCTCTCTCTCTCTCTCTCTCTCTCTCTCTCTCTCTCTCTCTCTCTCTCTCTCTCTCTCTCTCTCTCTCTCTCTCTCTCTCTCTCGTATAGGAATAAATACGAACTCATACAATTGTTATTGAATATGATTGTTCTTTAACACTGAATGTTGCTTTACAAACAATGACATAAATGGTTTGAATAAATTCATGAAGAGTGTGGTAAGTCCATAGACACTACATTGTTTCATAGGAACTATGGAAACTTTATATAAATGATGACAGCTTGTTAAAAAAAAAAAGAAAGAAATGAGGTGCATAGGCCAACTAACCTTTGCCCTGTTCCTATACAAGTTCATAAGAATCTTTTCGATTATCGGTTTAACCAGTAAGGCAGATAAGAAAAATAATAACTCCCTCGGATTGTACTAAAGTTTGCACCTGTACTGTCTGAAAAACTCTGTTATCAGCTGAGGCCTGTCGTCACCCTCACCTTTCACCAACCAACCTGTGGCCTCGCCGTGCCGTACTGGAGCTAGATGAGGGAGCAACCTTTAGCCTTAGCGGGATCAGCACCATCGCCAGCACTACCACCACCACCACCACTACCACCACCACTACTGCCATGGCCAACTTGCATCATATGGTGCTTGTGTCGGAGTCCTTGCTTTTGCTAGACGGCAGGTAAATCGATTACTTCTGTCCTGCCCACACGCACGTTTTGACTGCCTAACAATAAGTGCGTCAAGACTGTTCATGAAGAGTGCATCAGGTTTCTCTGGTTCACGGCTTCGGCGTTGTGAAAAAATGTTCACCACCTAAAGCAACAAAGCCATGTGAATTGAGGTGCTGTACTGTACATCTGGGCGTGCTTTTGTCGTATTTTCTTTCTTTTTTACATACATTTGATGACTCGAATAAACGCTACTTGGATACTGTGGCTTCATTTTTAGTCAACCATTTCAGTTTTGTTTAAAGAAGATTAACTTCAGCACCAAGCCAAGCAGGCAAGAGCGACTTACTGGTTCAGGCTCACGCGATCCTCACCACCTCTCTCTTCTTCTCTCCTGTAATTGATTTGCCGCAAGAGAATTGAGAATCATTAATGTTTCGTGAATGATACTGCCGTCCTTCTGTGTTGCACTATCTTGCTGCGACACTTATCTTTAAGATTGTCTTTCGTGTGTTTAAGGGAAGACATTAAAAAAATGTTTTATTTTATTTCATTTGTATTGTTTACATATGTGTGTTTACATTCAGACGATCAACAATGAAAAAATATGAACAGTGGACTGTCTTCAAGCAAATTCCATCAAATATCTCTGAAGACTTTACATTACAATTCCGGTTCAGATCACATCACGCCATTAACACTCAACGACAAAACACATCCTACACATACCTTGCAACTAATATTCAGTAAGGAAGCACGTCTTACACATACCTGATCCCATAGTCCCCCTCGATCAACATATAACACCAACATTTAACTCTGACTGCCTCTACACACTGGTAGTGTGACAGGCGGCTTGACCATCTTGACCCTCTTTCTAGTCTAACTTTGAATGTTGTCACAAGTCTACAGATGCCATGCGAGTGAGTTACTCTTGACATCTACTACTTTAAAGCCAGAGACTGAACTTATCTGTTAAATCGATTCAACACGTACGATCATCTCTCTATATAGTTGCACCGCCATTACTCTTCAAACTCACAGTACGTTTATGGATTCCACACCACACCATTTCTTCCCGTGCAGCATGACTAGGACGAAGATGGACGAGAGATCGTACGGCAGAGTTTGGAGTATGAATGATATTGAATATGTTCTGTAATTTTTACCATCCCTGCCAACCAATGCCTGCCACGCCACTCTGGACTGCTACAGAGATGTGGTGGCATTCCTCTCACTGTTCCCGCGCGGGTTTCCAACAGAATCGCGTGCTTTCCTTCTTTAACCCCTTCAGTATTGAGACGCATTTTTACCTTGATTTTTAGGTATGATTGGACGACTTTATTTGCATTTGCATTGCTATCATTTTCATTATTTGTTATTATTATTATTATTATTATTATTATTATTATTATTATTATTATTATTATTATTATTATTATTATTATTATTATTGTTGTTATTATTATTATTATCATAATTATTGATGTAATGATGGTGATGATGATGATGATGACAAGCAATTGGATAGTTAAGTAAATATCGTTCACGTTTATCCAAGTTTTGTTTGTTCTGCTTTCGTTCTCTCTCTCTCTCTCTCTCTCTCTCTCTCTCTCTCTCTCTCTCTCTCTCTCTCTCTCTCTCTCTCTCGTGGCACATAGCAGACAGTTTTGTGCTTCAGGAAGAGATTTATCGGACGTCAGGTTAGCTATTTAAATTGCAGATTTATTTTCATTACTGGACCTCAAATATAAGTGAAAATTGATTTTTACCTGCTAATGCCTTATCTAATAGCAGAAACCTGTTCCATAATTGAACAGAGAGAATGTGCTTATGTGTAATATTATTCCTAACAGAAATTAACCAATTTGACTCTTAAGTCAAATTTGGAAAATGTAAAAAAGGAAAAACTTATATGAATTTTCCCTATTAATTATAAATCAGTACTTTTGGAAGGAATTCTTTTATTTGAAAAAATGTTTGCTACTTTTCCCAGGCCCTGTCCTAAGAATGGGAGAAGTTCAACGTGCCGTTAAAAAGTTGCCATCCACCGCCACAGTTTTGTACTTTTGTTACAATTTTTTCGTTGCTTGTTGTCGTCAGTGTTTTAAGGTTACACAAAGCTTGATCCACAACTTCCTTATCAGTGACTACCTGGAGACTTCGTGAGCTTACTTAACTTTCATTTATCCTCGTAATACCAGGCAGAAAATTTGTCTACTAACCCTTTCACAGGTATGGTCATTATTAAGATTGACACCACTGCAAAATAACTGTTTTGACGGGTACAGAAAGAAACAAGAAAGAGTAGAGGGCTTAATTTTCTATTCTAAGCTACTTAACTATTTCAGAAACTGCAACACGTAAGGCAGAGTAATAAATCATAGGTGGATGTAGGAAAATATTAGTTTAGCAATGAAAGGGTTGATATGAAGCTTGACATTTTTCTTACCGTTATTTTTTTCCTGATTTATTTTTCTTTATCTCGTCAGCCATGTGATTTGTATTTAAAGTGAGAGATTCATTTGTATTTTCTAAGGAATGATTTCGGCTTCAGTAAATAACTATTGGTGTATTATTATATAAGAAATGCCCTGAAAACATCCACATTCACATCTGCATCTACTTCTGTATCGTTTTTTTTTTTTATTATTTATTTCTTTTCTTTTTTTTTCTTTTTTTAATTCAGGTGTTTCCAGGACATTTGTTGCATACCACAATGAAGAATTCCTCAGTGGTGCCTTGGGTTACTCAACATATTCCTCTGCAACATCGTGGGCGTGATAAGGAGATTGCTGGAGTATAACGTCATTTATCTATTCATTTATTTCCTTTTCATTTATCTACTATCATTCTGGTCTTCATTCATATATGCGTCATCTCTTTCTCTTTCACAAACAAGAGTGCTGATATAAGCTTTGAAATTATGCGGATATCCACCTCATTAACCAGTACATTTCCTTTTTGTTCCCGGGGTTGTGCTTGACTCACGTGTTTAGCCCTCACTCACGAACCAGCGCCCCGTGAAACATGACGTCACTCGTATTTGTTGAGTGTCAAACCTAAGCGTTGGGCCCTTCATTCACTGATTACTCTGCTGATAGTGATAGGCACTGTAAAGGAAACACACACACACACACACACACACACACACACACACACACACACACACACACACACACCGCGTAGTGTAGTGGTTAGCACGCTGGGCTCACAACCGAGAGGGTCAGGGTTCGAGTCCCGGGAAGCGGCGAGGCAAATTGTCAAGCCTTTTAATGTGTAGCCTCTGTTCACCTAGCAGTAAATAGGTACAGGATGTAACTCGAGGGGTTGTGGCCTCGCTTTCCCGGTGTGTGGAGTGTGTTGTGGTCTCAGTCCTACCCGAAGATTGGTCTATGAGCTCTGAGCTCGCTCCGTAATGGGGAAGGCTGGCTAGGTGACCAGCAAACGACCGTGATGAATTACACACACACACACACACACACATTCCTTATTATGCTTATCAGGTGGCATCTTAACCATATCCTGTGTGTGTCAAGGGACGATAATGCATGTCAGATTGGGTTACACAAGTCAGGGAGAAGTCACGCTCGAGGTTAATGTGAAAGAAGATGGAATGTGTGTTATAAATCCAAGTTCCTTCCTACCACTTGTGTTTGTTTCTTCAGTAATTTTCTCTCTCTCTCTCTCTCTCTCTCTCTCTCTCTCTCTCTCTCTCTCTCTCTCTCTCTCTCTCTCTCTCTCTCAATCGGTTTGATCCTTTTTTTTTTTTTTTCCATTCGTGGTTTTCATCCTCTGATGTTCTGGTGCAGTTTAATTTCCTTTGTCTTGGTTTATTGTTATTTTTCATGGGATCCTCAGATTATTTTGTCCTGAGGAGCCAGTCTTCCGGATCTGGAAAGTTTTCATTGTGACCGTCGAATGATTCGGTTTGTTGCTATGAAATCGAACGCCTGTGTAAACTCTGGTACTGAAGAGCCACCTTGTACAGGCTAGCATTCCCTTTTCTTCCACTCTACCTAACCGAAGTCTATTCAGGCAGCACAAGTCAGTAGATAGCGTGATAGCGGTTAATGAGTACAATCTCACGGCACCGGACTCGTGTGGCAGCTTCCACCGCCGCAACACACGGGTGAAGGCCTTGCCCTATATGCTGACCTGCTGCTGCAGCATATATACCACTGTCTCAGACAGATAAAGTGACTTTTCCGTCATTTATAGGATTTGGTGTCAAGGTTTTTTTACGTCACACAACAAATCACACAGCAAATCAGACGATTAAAGAGTGAGTTGGCAAAGGTGTAATGCCTGTGGCACTGTTGGGAGCGACAGCAAAGGAAGTCCATTCAAAGAGAAGCCTTGAGGCACACTATAGTGACACTGTTCAGCTGGTGCCCCGCTGCCCGCAGTCCTGCTGTTCGCCGGGCACTCGGCGGCCACCAGACGGTGCGTCGCAAGGACTCGTGACATGTAGGTGGAGATATTATTATATTCTATATCACGAATATTTTTACACCCACTTAAATTTTGTAATCCACCGGATTTTGTGCGTCATTGCAGTGGAATTTCTTGGAATGTATGTACTTGGCAGCAGTGTTAAGCGGTGCACTGTGTGTGAGGGAGCGTGGTGGCGCGGAGTGAGTCTACTGTCTGCCACTACACCACCGCCATCACCACCACCACTGGATTATGGCGATGCTGCCCGCCACCAGTAAACGGCTGCTGCTGGTGGCACTCTTCATAGGCACGGTCACCCAAGCTGTCGTTAAGGTAAATATCTGTTCACACCTTACTTAACCTCGGTGCTTGGCCGTGTGTGGGGCCACGCAGACTGTGTGTGTATAGCGGCGTGAAAAATTTTGCGTTAAGAAAGTCTTGAGGTTCCTTCACCACATTTCTCTCACATTTATTACTAATGGACATCACCACAAACTGGAAACACCAAGCGCATTGCCAGTTTTCATGCTAACAAGCGGAACTAAAATGAGAGGAACATTTTTCAAGCAGCAGAAGAGCGCCGTGGTGACCAGTGTGGCAGGCGCGGCGAGTGTTGTCATGCTCCGGTTTGTGTATAGCTCTGCACTTATCACTTTCACGTGCTGCTTCACGTGGTAGTACCAAAGACAGGCCGTCGTTCATACTAAGGCCACTGATACATTGCAAATACTGGGGCGGTGCAACCAACAACCATACCGAAGAAGGCGCCGCAGAGGGAGGGCGAAGAAACAGAGCGTCAGGAAACTTCTCTCTCAGGAGGCGCATATATCCGAAACACCAACTGCCATCACTCATGTTCCGGGCTGATACACCACTTATGTACCATGCCGTCTCTGGTACCACTTATGCACTGTGCAGCTGCAAGTACCACATATGTAAAGGACCGGTGTATCGTCCTCCCATCCTGTCTTCTAAAGGATGAGGATATGAGGTGAAGGCGCGTGGCCATTTATTTCGATACAGAAAGAATATGGAGACTTCGCTCGCCTCCAAAGGCTAATATTGATCTTAAATCATGCCCCTTGCCTCTTTCGTACCCTTAATTCATTTACCCGTGTCGAGCGGCGTCCACAAATCACAGGCAGGTTACAAGCCATTTGGTTGAGGAGAAAAGGGATTAGGAGGCACTAATTCGCGAATGATGAAAGTCCAGGTGTTTCCCCACGTGGTGTTGTGCGTTAGTACATGAAATGATATACTCGCACGCCATCTCTTTTAATTACTTTCTGAGAATACTTTAGAAAATGCAATGAATGATTTATCTTCGTAGTACATCTGTATGTTATATTCAACTTTTAGGATAAACACATTACATTCTGTACATTGCTGCTGCTGCTGCTGCTGAAATGAGACTTCAAACTTCCAGCACCTCGGCGTCTTATCTCAAACACTTTCAACAAGTCTTGTGGAAGTTATTAGGGTTTTCAAGGATGTTTCCATTACATTGATAATATTTTACATAGATTCCACACAAAAATAGAAAAACACTTCATGACAACCCGACTGGTAAATTTTCTGTGATCTGTTAAAATGTGACAGAACAAAGCGTTTAGAAACACATGTTCTAGCGTCGCCTGCTTACCAGGATGACACTACGTTACGTCTTGCTGTGTCACTGCGCACCACTTCATCGCTTTGTTATGTAATAGAGATGACATTTCAAAACAAAGCTTCTTGTCGACATGTTCCTTCAAATGGTTGCCTGCTGTTTCTGGTCCACAATGCCTTATTCATTTTGATCAGTGTATGAAATAGGTTTAGATCCTCGATAAGAGAATTATCAAAAAATGTCTGGCTGATAAGGATAAAGTGCTCTAGATTTACTGATAAAAGGTGTGAGTTTTTAGGAGATTTCTTCACACAAGGCTTATCCTGCTTGGATAAGATTTCCTCACTTACTTCCCTGTCTGGTTTAGTCACGAGGCAGGAAGAGTGTTTGTAAACACTTCAGGTTTTCATCAAAGCTATTTTCTAAGACCACAGAGATGATTAGTCAGGTTCCTATTTATCTTTCTCATTTCCAATTCAGTCTTTGTTAAGCTATTTAGAATCCCGAAACCAACCTTGAAAACTTACACTAGATTCCAGTAGAGCAAGGCTGGTTAAGCCATTCAGTGCTGCTTCACACTCCTTAATCGCAAACCACTTTGAGAAATTCCTTTTATATCCTACAACACTCTGTACTCGTAAATATCATACTAGTTTACCACTGATAAACCTGTCCCATTCATCACATTTTCCTCTTTGTCGGCTCCTATACTAAAACTTGAGCAGTATTCTTAGTGCCGTGACTTGTTCCGTATCACAGAGAACAGGTTCAGAATGATCTATGGATGATACTAAAAAATGTCTGGGAATGCGGTGCCGCGTGTGACTTTTGCGCCTACTTGTCATTTCACCGTTTTTAAGAATCCATCCCTTCCTATAATTCATTTATGGTACTGTTGTCACCGTACGCTCCATGAAACCTCAAAATATTGCATTTATATTCTCTTGCACCAATAACCAATAACCTCTGATAGCAAACCTTATGCATGGAAAGAGTAATAGCTTGTCCAGAGAATATTAACAATGTCAGATTTATTCCAGTGTTGATATGACAACGTGTATGAGAAACATTGCAATTACTAATATGTTGAAGGTGGACGCTGGATGGTATATCCCAGGAATGTCAACAACTGATAGTGTGAGAATGGCTGATGTGATGGAGCCGAGATGCGTGGTAACAGTCTTATCGCTCATGCACTTCACGAGATGAGAGCACCGCCTTGCCTTGATTGAATATTTGAGCTTTGAACGTCTTGATGGTGGACTCTGACATGTGACTAAGTTAAGTAGTTTTATGGATACAGTAGTGTGGAGCGTTTTGAATGGTTCTTATGCAAGACTTCGAAACTTATGATTTATTTAGGTATGTGAGCGAGTACAGCTTTTTATGATATAAAGAAATGTAAAGAGGTGATGATGTGATAATGATTTATTTGGTTCTATTTTTCTTCATGAATTTTACTAAGACAGTAATACGACAGATCACTCATACCGTTTTGCATTTGACGCTTTCAATGACCTTAGTCTGCTGCAATAAATATGCAGATTTTTGTTCCAATCACATATTTAAGACAACGAAGACTTTGGGGTCGAAAAATGAACTAGGAATACGTGTTCTCTCTTTTTCTTCTTTTCTACTTGCAATTTTAGGATGATGAGGACTTGAAGATCGAGAACGAGCTGAGAATACATGCCCTGATATTTTCTGTCCATGTTTTAAGCGTAACAAACACGGGACGAATGTGAGTAAGCTTGGTAAAACGTGACGGTCGAGGGAGAGCTGTGAATGCATGTTAAGATTTTTCTTTCTCTTTCCTTTTTACATTCACGTGAGTAGGGTGACGAAGACCTGACGTTCGAAGGGGAGGATGTGCTAAGTGCCAACGTGGTGCCTGAAGTGCCTGGGGCGGGGTTCCTGCAGAAGTCCGGCGTGGCACTGGTGCGTCGTCGGCATCAACTGTGGCCTTGGAGCTACGATGATGAAGATTATGGAAACGCAGTAGTGGAGGACGAGGAAGGGTCTGGCCTGCTTTCTGGTGAGCTGGTTGTCCTTGTTGTCATCACCGTCTCTCCTCTTCCTCCTCCTCCTCCTCACCTCTTATCGTTTTTCAGTTTTCTATTTACTGGTTTGTCCATTAATTTGTATTTTTATTCTATCTAAGAGGTATCTTTTCTTTAATCGAGATGGAAACGTCTTTGGTTTATTAGTTTCATACCTGTGTGTGTGTGTGTGTGTGTGTGTGTGTGTGTGTGTGTGTGTGTGTGTGTGTGTGTGTGTGTGTGTGCGAGTGTGTGTGTGCGTGTGTGTGTGAACACACAAGAAGTCCCTAGCCTTACCCGCCCTCAGAGTGCCTTGTGGGGTTCCCGTGTGATGGTGTACGATGCATCCCTGCAAACCAGGTGTGTGACAAGAAGCTGGACTGTGTGGACGGTGCAGACGAGGCCAGATGCGGTGAGTGTGCTGAGGGAGTGCAGCTGTGGAGGTGTCCGGGCCGCGCCGCCTCTTGTGCCTTGCCATGAGCGGTAGAAAGGAAACACACCCCGCATGCTCAAAAGTCTCTGCGTCCAGTTTACTTTTCGTATAGATTTAGCAAGATGTAGTGAATCTAAGGGTTTTTTTTAGAATGTTTCTATGACTCAAGTGGCAGTTTGATAAGAATTCTTCACAAGTAATGAGCCGAATACCCGAATCATGAAGATAATAATATATTTCTGGGCCCTGATAATAGTTAGAAATAGGTAAGTATATTCCGTATGGGTATAGGTGTGATGACTTCATATAGCTTCTATTTTTTTGTGGTTCTTTATTGTTTTGATCATCACTGTGGCGTTTAACTCTTTTCCTGTTGTTATTCTATGTATTCTTATTTTGAACCTATTATGTAAGGTTTGGTTCGGGTTACGTTAGGTTAGATAAAGTTATGTTAAGCTAATCTGTTTGTAATAATGGTTAGATCAATATTTCTCATGACGTATGAAAAGATTATAAAGACAATTCAGCTCCACTACAACATATTTTTCAGTTACAAAATAATAAGGATTAGATTAGCTTAGTTTATTCATTTATCTATTTACTCATTGTCATTAATTACCCTTTTATATAAGTACACGCATGTTTGTTTTTAATTAGTGTATATTCAAACAGTTTATGTTTTTACCTAATTAAACTTTGCTCTCTAGTCCTCCTTCGCTAGAACTGCTGTGGCACTGCACTGCTTTGGTGGACGGTTGTGTTGTTATTGTGCTCGGTGTATTAATGTTTTGTTCAGCTGTACACCGTCACCTGCTTCCTTGCCGCTCTCACTAACAACTCACGACTCAGCACACACCACATTCACCACATCACCCCTCCTCATACTGGTGACATCGCTGCTACTACTGCTATAACATCAACAACAACAACAACAACAACAACAACAACAACAACAACAACAACGACGACGACAACAACAGCAACAATTACTACTACTACTACTACTACGACAATAGCTACCATTGCCACCACTACCATCAATCACCACTACCACTTCTACAATAGGAACATATGAGCATAAGAAAATGAGGGAAGCTGCAAGAGGCGGCCAGACCAATACACGTTGCATTCTCTGTGAACAAAACTACCTAAATCCATAATAACTACTACTACCACTACAATAATTACCACCACCACCACTACTACTACTACTACTACTACTACTACTACTACTATTACTACTACTATCTTTCATTCTTCCTGCACACCATCAGTTATTCTCATCCCAACCACCACCACAACTACCACCACCACCACTGCCAGGCGCCGAGTGTGCGGTAACAAGAAAAGGCCAAGGTTGTGCAAGGACGGCGTGACCAGGGCGTGTTTCTGTGACTCCGTACGTGAATGTCCGGGAGGGGAGGACGAGGCTAAGTGCTCTAAAAGTAAGGCATCATCATCATCATCATCATCATCATCATCATCATCATTGTGTTATGCTTCTTGCTAGTTTGTTTTCATTCATTTCAGTCAATATTCTTCCTTTTTTGTATCTTCCTGTCAATATTTTCTATTTATTCCTCCGTCTCTGTTATTTCTCCTCTCTTCTCTTTTTATGTGTATTTCAGTCCACGTAACTCTCTCTAGTTTTCTATCTATCACCTCTTCTCGCTATTTATCTCTGTTTGTCTTGGCTTCTCTCCATCTACATCTGTCTATCTTATCTTTTCTTTATCTAGTCTGCCCTTTCTCCTCTGTATCGTTTTGCATTCTACCTTATCTTCTCTTCGCATTCTCTATCTGCCTCATGTCGTCTCTTCTTCTTCTTCTTCTTCTTCTTCTTCTTCTTCTTCTTCTTCTTCGCGGCGCTTGCTTCCATCATTCCTAACCTGCCTCTCTGTCCACCTTGCCCTGCTGTTACCATCTCAGCCCATGACCTGCCTTGCTTCTGTCCTCAGTTTCTTTCCAGTGTGACCATAACGCCTTCATCTTTGTTCTTCAGCCCACGGTATGTTCATCTCTCTCTCTCTCTCTCTCTCTCTCTCTCTCTCTCTCTCTCTCTCTCTCTCTCTCTCTCTCTCTCTCTCTCTCTCTCTCTCTCTCTCTCTCTCTCTCTCTCTCTCTCTCTCTCTCTCTCTCTCTCTCTCTCTCTCTCTCTCTCTCTCTCTCTCTCTCAAGAAAATATTGCTCAAGATTCGAGACTCAAGTATAGGGATTTATAATATAAACACAGTGGATTTAATAGGTTTGTGATTTTTGCTTTGTTTATTTCTTTATTTATTTTCCCTTTTCTTAATTGAAGTTTAATGTTGTAGGATTTTGTTTTCGTTTTTTTTTTCTTTTCATTTTTTGTTTATATGTACTGAAACGAATTCAGTTTTTCGATGTGTTGTAATGGACAAGCCAGTAATTAAGTAGGCTACCTAAACCTTTTCTCTCTTGACTTGTTATTATTGGATACACACACACACACACACACACACACACACACACACACACACAACGTCATTCTGCCTACTCTTTTAAGTTCACAGACAAAATGTTATTAATGTCTCAATCACTCACTCTCACTCACTCTGTCCATCTCCCTAATGCAAGAGTCCGCTCCACTGGCGAACTCTGACACTCCCTGCTTGTGTGTACTGCTAACGTGAAGTGTTTTAGTGTCTCGAGGGTGCCGGAAGGGGATGTGGAGGTGCCGTGACGGAGGCTGCGTGAAGAATGCTGCCAGGTGTGATGGTTTCTGGGACTGTCAAGATGGCTCCGACGAGAGTAACTGCCCTGCTGTATATAGTAAGAGAGAGAGAGAGAGAGAGAGAGAGAGAGAGAGAGAGAGAGAGTGTGTATGTGTGTGTGTGTGTGTGTATAAAGTACCGATTGGAAAAATATGAGCACCTTTCTAAAGGGACTGTCTAAAAAGATGGTTGACGTCAATTAAATGGATGTGAACGAAGGAAAGTGATCATTTGCAAGTTTAGAAGTTTTAATGTTTGTTTGAAAGCGATGTGTTGTTTATTTATCTATTCATCTGTTTGTTTATTTTTTCATTTACGCTTTATTCGTTTATTAATTTTCATGGTGTGTGTGTGTGTGTGTGTGTGTGTGTGTGTGTGTGTGTGTGTGTGTGTGTGTGTGTGTGTGTGTGTGTGTGTGTGTGTGTCACTGTGTGTTTTACGTCGCAAATCAACCTCCCTCTGGAGAAATAAATAATCTGAAAACAAATCAAACAAATAAAGGAAAAAAATTCACATATTCAGAGAATACATAAATAGAAATATGAATAAACCATAATGAATACATAATTTCTTGTTTAGAATGAGTGACAAGAAGCAGACATTTTCACCTTCAGGATGCAAGCAGGACGAGTGGACGTGTGGGGACGGTTACTGCCTCAGCATGAATTGCCGCTGTGACGGAACCAAGCAGTGTTTGGATGGCACGGACGAAGAGAACTGCCCGCGAGGTATGTAGCAAGATAGCACTCCTTGCGTTAATTACTATTTGTATACTTTCTATACATCTTTTATTACGTGTTTCTCCTTACTAATTTATTTACAACTTTGTTAACCCTTTCACCACTGTCAATCTTTCCCATAACCATCTACAACCTTTTAAAAAATGTGCTCTTGTATTTGTTACTACTGGGAAATGTCTCATACTATTGATGGTGGTGGTGGTGATGGTGTCTGTGCCTGAAGTCGGTAAAATTTCGGTCTCGGGAGTTCACGTGTCGGGCCGAGTCAATCGTGGCGCGGCACCTAGGTACTGAAGGCCGCCGGGATTGGAGTGAAGACTGTTCGCTAGGTGCGTCACGAAGCAACTCAAGAATTGTCATCTCTTCTCCTTATAGTGTGCCAGCCCTGGGAGTTCCAGTGCTCAAGTGACAAGTCCTGCGTCTCGAAGGCGTGTCGCTGCAATGGATACTGGGATTGTGCAGACGGCTCCGACGAAAAAGGCTGTCAAACACCAGGTGAGAATGTGTTGATGTGTGTCTTGGAGTGTCACAGGAACATTGGGAAGCTGATCTATACCAGGGATGGATTTTTAACCACGAGAGTCGTCCTGGCTGTGGATTAAGTCCACGGCCAGGAAATGTTGAAGTGTTATTAATGTTTTAAGGAAAGTTGTCTTGCTGTGTTGGTACTTTGCTGAGGAACCTTCACCATGATTGTCCTGCATCTCTCATTTTACGGTAGACGGTGCATCTCATCGCAAGCAACCTCGGATGCATGTTACTTGTTTACATTTCTTTGTGTTGCCAGCTGTGTTGACTGAGTAAACGTAGAAACATATGAACTATGAGCTGCGTAACAGAGGTTAAGTAAATCCATCTGCCCAGTGCTAAGCTGAACACGTGAGACTTACCAAGCACTATACTGTCTCCTACTAACGGTTATGATAATTTTTTCTTTCTTTTCACTTGTAATGTGTTCATCTTC
This sequence comes from Portunus trituberculatus, assembly GCF_017591435.1. NCBI lineage: Eukaryota > Metazoa > Arthropoda > Malacostraca > Decapoda > Portunidae > Portunus > Portunus trituberculatus. The sequence goes on from NC_059293.1 coordinate 11,397,098, forward strand.
CTTTCGTACAGTGTGCCAGGCCGGGGAGTTCCAGTGTTGGAATGGCAAGTCCTGCGTCTCGGAGGCGTGTCGCTGCAACGGGTACTGGGATTGTGCTGACGGCTCCGACGAAAGAGATTGCGAAAATACTCCAGGTGAGAAACCTGCATGTGATCTTTCCCAATGTCCATGTGTCTTGCCCCTTGGAGTGTCACGGAACACTGGGAAGCTAATCTAATCACAGAATCAATTTCTCCCCATGAGAGGCGCTCCCTGCCGGAGCACAGCACCTCAGACGGCAGGATCAAAGATAAGTTTCTACAATGAGAATATATAATCTATGATTATTCGCACTCGTGTCTGCACGTTAATTACTTAAGGGAAATACTACTTGTTCATACCTAGGGAGTATAAGATTGTGGTCAGTGCTGCAGTGTTGAGGAAATGTCTCTATCATCCATTCCTTATTTTAGGCTATTGTTTGGTATGATAACTCTGTCTTTATGTTCGTGTTCCCGTCTCCTCTTCGTACAGTGTGCCAGGCCGGGGAGTTCCAGTGCTGGAGTGACAAGTCCTGCGTCTCAGAGGCGTGTCGTTGCAACGGAAACTGGGATTGTGCTGACGGCTCCGACGAAAGAGGCTGCAGGGCGCCAGGTGAGAATTGTGCATGACTTTTACAGAAACACTGAGAAGCTGATTCGAGGGACGAAGATTTTATTTACAGCCACGAAAGGTGCCCTTCCCGGGGACTGAGCTCATGACATGAAAGTTTTAAGCACAGCGCCTCGGACGTCGGTACAGTAGCGATTTTCAGGACCCAATATGATTTTTCAGATCTGTTGTAATACTTCCTTTTAATGTCCTTGTATGGAATGATGTTACTTGCATTGATTTAAGGAAAATAGGACGTGAGTGTATTGTGGAGCTGTTTAAATGTCATCAGTGTTTTAATGTAATTCTGGTGATATTACTTTCCGCAATCTGTTCCCTACTAATGATTATAGTAATAATACTTTATGGTATATTCACATTCCTTCACACAGTGTGTCAGACCGGGGAGTTCCAGTGCTGGGGTGACAAGTCTTGCGTCTCGGAGGCGTGCCGCTGCAACGGATACTGGGATTGTGCTGACGGCTCCGACGAAAACGGTTGTCAAACACCAGGTGAGAAATAATAATAATAATAGTAGGCGTGTCTTGCACCTTGGAGCGTCACTAGATCACTGGGAAGCTGATATGAAGGATGAGTTTTTAGCTTGTGTTGTGCCGTGGCGTGCCGTGCCTGTGCCCACACGTCTGTCAGCTAAAGAAAAAGAGGATTTATCCATGTACAGGGATTATTGAAGCGCTGTCAATATGAGTATTGTTGATGTTCGTGTTTGTGATTGTTTTTTGTTTAGTTTTTTTTTTTATTATTGTTGTTGGGAACCTTTGCCTTTTGCTTTAACGTTTCTATTCGTAGTGGATCCGTTACGAACAGTCTTCTAAGGGCCAATTTGCTTGCCACTTAATATTTTGTTTATTTTTTACCTTTTTGGCTTAATTCTTTCGTACTGACAATGTGTTAAGTAAATTGAAACTTTGATTGATGAAGATGTACTCAATAGTCAAATGTGTGCATTAGTCCATTATTGTACAGCTCTACTCGAAACTCTTGAAACCTATCTTCAAGCTCACCAATCGATACTCCTTAAAGCTTAAAGTTCTTGTTATTACGTATTTCTTTAATGTGTTCATCTTCCCTCCTTACAGTGTGCCAGGCCGGGGAGTTCCAGTGCTGGAATGACAAGTCTTGCGTCTCGGAGGCGTGTCGCTGCAACGGATACTGGGATTGTGCTGACGGCTCCGACGAAAGTGATTGCGAAAGTACTCCAGGTGAGAAACATGTAGTCTTGTTCATGTGCCTTGCCTCTTGGAATGTCACGGAACACTGGGAAGCTAATCTGGACACGGAATGACTTTCTAGACAGGAAGAGAGGCGCTCCGTGCAGGGATTGAAATGTAGAGCATAGCACCTCAGACATAAGGGTTCAAGATAATGTGCAGGTCTTTTCTACGGTTAGAGGACATATCTATGATTATCTTTAGTCGTGTTTTCACTTTGATTACTTAAGTAAAATGCGATTTATTCATAAGAAATATAAGAATGTGGTCAGTGTTTTCATAGTTGTGTTGTTGCTGCAGTGTTGAGGAAATGCTGTCTCCTTCATCCATTCCTTATTCCAGGCTATTGTTTGGTTAAGAGTATGATAACTGTCTTTCATAATGTTCGTGTTCCCTTCTCCCCTTCGTACAGTGTGCCAGATCGGTGAGTTCCAGTGCTGGAGTGACAAGTCCTGCGTCTCGGAGGCGTGTCGCTGCAACGGAAACTGGGATTGTGCTGACGGCTCCGACGAAAGAGGCTGTGTAAACGGTGAGACCTTCATTGTCTTGTGTTTGTCTGATATGTTCCATTGTTACCTGTACCTGTATACACCTCTTTACGGGTAAATTTGTTCCCTTGTCTAATTATGTCCAACTTGCATGAAAATTTGGTAGATAGAAATGCCTTCAAATTTCAATGCGTGAGTGGCACGCACTTGTTGAAATCTATGTCCCTTTCTTACTGACTGAACTAACTAACTGAGAAAGTTATTATAGTTAGAAATGCATGTTCCTTTTATAACTAATTAACTGGCTAACTAACTAATTAACCTCTTCAATACTGGGACACAGTTTTACCTTGAGATTTGTGTACGATATGACCATTTTATTGACATTAAGAAGGGTTTATATGGAAACGCGTCATGGTAATCAAGGGATTAACTAGCATACTAATTGATTAATGTAGTAACTGGAAATCTATATCCTTTCTTAACTGGCAACTTAATTAACTAACTAACAAACAGATCAGCTCTCTGATCATTCTACTAACTCCTCGCTTTTTAATGATCTATTCCCCTCCATCTTCCTTTTTTTTTTTCTTCTTCTTTACGTGTGTGTCGTCTCCTTCCTTCCTGCAGTTTGTCAGGCTGGAGAGTTCCAGTGCAGTGACGGGTCTTGTATCACTGGCCGGTGTCGCTGCAATGGCTTCTGGGAGTGTGCTGATGGCTCGGACGAACAAGGGTGTGCAGGTGTGTATGTCTAGTAACTCTGGGACTGCCGTGGCGCCTTCTTAAGCTTAATAAAATGGTTTGGTGTGATCACAGAGTATAATTTCCCACAACACTAGTGACAACTTGACAAAGAATGAGTGATTGAGTGACGCAGAGATGTTGTGCTTGTTGTTGTATGTTGTCCGGTGAAGTCGTTATGTCATTCTATTTTTTAAGATGAAGTAGTGAATGTTGCGAGTCGGTGTTCTTAATTGACTTGTTCTCTAACGAAGATTAGGTTAGGTTAAGTTAGGTTAGGTTAGGATTGTTTTCAATGGTTGTCATGATTTTTTTTCTTTCTGAAATGGTGTTCAGAATCCTTTACCTATTACTTTAACACACACACACACACACACACACACACACACACACACACACCGCGTAGTGTAGTGGTTAGCACGCTCGGCTCACAATCGAGAGGGCCGGGTTCGAGTCCCGGTAAGCGGCGAGTCAAATGGGCAAGCCTCTTAATGTGTAGCCCCTGTTCACCTAGCAGTAAATAGGTACGGGATGTAACTCGAGGGGTTGTGGCCTCGCTTTCCCGGTGTGTGGAGTGTGTTGTGGTCTCAGTCCTACCTGAAGATCGGTCTATGAGCTCTGAGCTCGTTCCGTAATGGGGAAGAATGGCTGGGTGACCAGCAGACGACCGAGGTGAATTACACACACACACACACACACACACACGTTGGGACGTTAAAAGTAATCCAGATGAAACACCAAGATGTTTAAGAATGTTTACCATTGAACCGTTTTCTTTCAAGCTTGGTTAAGTTACCACTAATACGTTTAGTTAAGAAGAGTGAAAAGAGAAACATTCTTAAATTTTCTATCTGAAAGTAGGGATGTGTTTATTACTTAAAGAAGAACTATTGTAGACGTGTAAAATATTCTTTCGAGCTGTAGCAGTGGTGTGTAGGTGAAGAACCATATTTCACTTGTAAGCGAAATTGACTGAAAATATAAGATTGGTATATACATCCTACATCAAAATTCTGCTCATAGCTTTAAGGATTTAATAATTTGTAGAGGAAACATTTAAGCCCCAATTTTTTTTTTTTTTTTTTTTTTTTTTGCTAATTCAAGAGATTTAAGATTTTTTTTTTTTTTTTTATATCTAAATTAACTGGAGATTTCAAGAGTATTTTCATGGTTTTAATGTACGTAACTTGTGTTTTCATGGATGTTTTCTAGGTTCCAATGGAAATAAATGTGGTTTTCAAGTGTGTTTTAGTAGTTGTAGTAGGACTAAAACGAATTTTCAAGATTTTTCATGGTTTATTGGAAGTAGTAGTGATTTTCAGGAATGTCTTCATGGTTGTATAGTGGAAATAATGGGGGGTTTTAAGGGCGTTTTCATGGTTCTTCTGATGTATGAGCAAGAATTCTACACCACCAGTGGAAAAAATACTCATGGAGACATAGCTAACTAATCATTATGACAGAAAAATAGTGTCACTGGTGGCCAAAGGTGAAGGCGTCACTGGGTCCTGGCTGTGAATGCTGAGGATGCTTATTGCTTTACAGTTTAGTAAGATTGTAGCTTTGTCAGATTTACCATCTCTCTCTCTCTCTCTCTCTCTCTCTCTCTCTCTAGGTAAGTTAAATGCTCTGTTTGAAATTTAAAAGTAAAGACTGGAATACCACAAGCAAATTCGGATGTTTGCTGCTGTTTGTTACTTGTTTACATTCCTTTGTGTTGCCAGCGGTGTTGAGTGAGTAGACGTAAACAGATGAACTATGAGTTGGGTAAGAGACGAAGCAAATCTATCTGGCCAGTGCCGAGCTGAACACTTGGGACTACTATACTGTTCCTTATTAACGGTTACGATGATTTTTTTTTTTTTTTTTTTTTTTTTCCTCTTTTAATGTGTCCATCTTCCCTCCTTACAGTGTGTCAGGCCTGGGAGTTCCAGTGCTGGAGTGACAAGTCTTGCATTTCGGAGACGTGTCGCTGCAACGGGTACGCAGATTGTGCTGACGGTTCTGACGAAAGCGGTTGTGTAGAACGTGAGACATTCATTGTTTTGTGTTTATTTAGAATGTAAATGTCTATACATGTGCTTGTTGTTTTAGTTGTACTCTAATCTTTATCAACTTTTTTTTATATAGTTTGTTTCACCTATATTTGATTTCTTATTTTTGTTGCAGATTTATTTCATTCATTATTTTGTTGCCGATAGTTTGGTTCAGCTTTATTATTGTTTTTTTTTTCTTTAGACAGTATCAGTAGATGATTGGATTGAATTTTACACACACACACACACACACACACACACACACACACACACACACACACACACACACAGCACAAGCACCAGTGTGTCTGCCAGGGGAGTGGCAGTGCGCTGACCTGTGCTGCATCCCTGAGTCGGGGCGCTGTGATGGAGTGTGCCAGTGTGAAGACAACTCAGACGAAGTCAACTGCCTGTACGTTCCGCCCACCTCTCTTACCTTCTTTCCTTCCATCTCAGGGATCGTGAGGATAACACTCACTTTCTAATTTTGAAATGGTGACTATTTGTTACTGGCAAAGATGTGATATAACTGTTCAAATCGTGATCTATGCAATGAAGAACATAGTAGTGAAATAAAGAAACTGAATGACTTCAAGCTTAACCTAATAGACAAACTAATAGGAAAACTAAAATGTTGGTCCAATATAATCTCCATCTCATCCTTCTTGTCCTTGTCTCCACTTGAAGGTAAAGTTAATGATCGTGGCAGCGCTTGCTGGGAAGCCTCATAGCAGCCACCACGTGTGACGACTCCCAAGACAGTGCTCATGGCTCCGACCAACGATGCCTTGCTAAATCATGGGCGACGAACAATTCTGAACTAAAATAAAGACGGTGAAGAATGTTGTACTAAATTAAGGATGACGGAAAATGATTTACCAAATTATGGAAGACGAAGAATGATGTACTAATTTATGGATGACGAACACTGCTGCACTAAATTATGGACGACGAATACTAGATGACAAGCAATTCTGTGCGACATTATGGACGACGGACAATGCTGTAATAATCATAGACGACGAACAATGTTGTACTTAATTATAGATGACGAAGGATTACGTAGGTACTAAATCATAGACAGCGAAGAATTATGTACCAAATTAAAAATAAAAGGTTGAGCAGATATGCAAAAAGAGCGCAGACTCCTGAAAATCAAATTCAAATGTTCTATTAGCCATATCAATGTAAGAAAAGTACATGCCTGATGCTGTATATTGATTCATCACATACTAGTAGACACCTTTTTTGTATTCTATATTCTATTTCCCGGTGATAGAGGAAAGTTACATCTTATTGACGGTCTGATTAGTCTTATGTTGGTATACAGTTAGATATTCCTTGTATTCGTTATCACCCTTGTCTTTATCCCGCAAGAGTTGAGATTGAGATGCACTGGTTGCCTAAAGTAGAAGAGGCAGAATTCTAAAGCAACGCTAGTTAGAGATGATATGATAAAGACACCACACTGAAGTAAGGGTTGTCCTTGTCCTCGTTCACTGGTTTTCTGAAGTAGCAGTGACAGTTGAAAAATATTGGAAAGTCTTATGCCAGTTCTAGGCGATAAGATCAAGACATTCTCCTTAGCAGGGACAAAGGAAGGGATGAAGGTGAGGGCGAGAAATGTGTTAAGCATTGATTACTCTGGTATATTATTTTGTCAATGTATTTCCTTCCACCAAACACTATGATATATTTCTTCCTCAAAATAAAACTATGGAAAGATATCGCATTAAATCAATCTTGTTAAGATTTGTTTGTTATGTCGTTAGAGAGAGAGAGAGAGAGAGAGAGAGAGAGAGAGAGAGAGAGAGAGAGAGAGAGAGAGAGAGAGAGAGAGAGAGAGACATTGATATGTTTATTGGCCTTATCATATAATACAAGTTTAACATGCATACATATAATGTGTAGCGGGCCATTCGTCCATTGAGCTTTCGCTCTTTATGGACTTATGTTTAGTGTTTTATATTAAAATAAGGCGAAGCAGTGAAGGCCGACGAACTATTTACATGATTCAGTTATATATACTATAGAAATCTATTGTTGAACAGTATAGAATTTAAGGAAAATGCAGTTTGTAACACTTACTATTACTTGATATAGTAATAATACGAAATTAATTATATTAATGGTACCAATAATAATAATAATAATAATAATAATAATAATAATAATAATGATAAGAATAATAAGAATAAGAATATTGATATTAATATTAGTAATAATAATAATGATAATAAAAATAATAATAGTAATAATAATAATATCATAATAACAATAACATTAACAACATAAGTATTAATTTTAACTATAATAATATTAGTAGTAGTAATAATAATAGTAAATAATAGTAAAATAATAATAATAATAATAATAATAATAATAATAATAATGTTAAACAATTAAGCACTTGCTCATACATAATTATATATAGAAAGTACATATTGTAAATACACTTAAACGTACTAACCTACATAAATCACATTTTCTAAAGCAATACACATGTACACAAGTAGATAAGAGATAAGTTTTAATTGGGTATATGTGAAGGTGTCACTAACACATGTAAACATAAAAATTCTTCAAATGTTAATAGTAACTAAGTATTGTTTTCAAGAGTTTACTTTTAAATGTAATATAATTGGTATCTGTAATGATGGACTCTGGCAGTGTTCCATTGTTGAGCACCTCTAGAGAGAATACTCTGTTTTGCGTGGGAAGTTCTGTACAATGGTAAGCGAAGATGGAAAGTTCTGCGTGCAGCATTGTGGGAAAATAGTGTGAAACCTTGGTCTTTGGTAAAGGAGTGCAAAGACTTATGAACAAATAAAATCGTTTGTACCTTAATAATGTCTGAGACGGTAAATACTTTGTGATTACTAAATAATTCTTTCGTGTGTGCATATCGACTTTTAAAAAACATCATCCTGAATAACTTTTTCTGGCAAACCAAAATACTATCTATGTAAATGTTGTATGCTCCTCCCCAGATTGCACTACAACATATTGTAAGTGTGGTTATATTAACGAGAGATGAATTTGTCTTAAACATTTTCCGTTTATAAATTCCCTGAGTCTAAATAGAATGCCGGTTAATACAGATGTTCTGGAGTTAATGATGTCAATGTAATGTTTCCATTTCAACCTGTTATCAATAGTTACACCTAGAAATTTAAATCAAATTACTTTATTCATTGGAACATTATCTATCATCATTGGTGGGCACAATGGATGAGACATAAGAGGGCGTCACCAGGAACTTTGTTTTATTTAAATTCAGTGTAAGCTTGTTACTCTTTATCCACAGAGAGAGAGAGAGAGAGAGAGAGAGAGAGAGAGAGAGAGAGAGAGAGAGAGAGAGAGAGAGAGAGAGAGAGAGAGAGAGAGAGAATACCAAAAAGCTTTCTTTATCCCTAAACCCCCTTATCTAAAGCTTGCATTTTCCTAAGGCATTACCCAGTTTGATTCGTCTAAACTAAAGTATTCTTTGATTCCCTGCATTTCACTTCCGCGTAGTTACCGATAAGTTTGGTCATGCCTTGAGGCGCGTGACAAGTGCGATCAAGCTGTCAATAAACTCGTGCCTAGTTGAACACTATACCCTTCCTCTGACTTTGACTGTTTTTATTCCCGTAGTCGTTTTTGTTCATTTCTAGATCATTGACACTTCATTTTCCGCTTTCGTTCACCACTGTTCTGTCCACCTCGCTCCTAGTTGAACACTATATAATAATACCCTCCCTCTGACTTTGACTCTTATTTCCGTAGTCGTTTTTGTTACTTTCTAGATCAATGACACTTCATTTTCCGCTTGCGTTCACCACTGTTCTGTTCACCTCACTATTGCGAATGCTGACCTGTATCTTCACTCTTTCATTCCTTTTACTGGCAAACTAGACTGTTCAACTTGTTTCTGTTTTTCCTCCTTCCTAAGACCTGAGTTGTTTTACAGACACCTTTGAGAATGAACAGGCAAAGTACTTTTTTTTTTTTTCTTTCATTCTTTTCTTGGTTTTTTTTTTTTTTTTTTTAGGAGTAGCATTGCAAACTGGGTATAAGTATATATTTCTTTTTTCCTTCTATATCTTTGGCCTACTTCCAGAGAGAGAGAGAGAGAGAGAGAGAGAGAGAGAGAGAGAGAGTGTCGCTTCCTACGCCACTGCTGGTATAATGATGTCGCCAAACAGGCTTTTTCAATAGAGCCACGAGAGAGAGAGAGAGAGAGAGAGAGAGAGAGAGAGAGAGAGAGAGAGTTCCTTATGTATTTACAAGTATACTTACTGTACTTTTGCCACAGGAAATCTTGTAATTTTTGTAGAGAGAGAGAGAGAGAGAGAGAGAGAGAGAGAGAGAGAGAGAGAGAGAGAGAGAGAGAGAGAGAACATAATAAGCAGATAAAGAGGATAAATATACATTGACTCGTGTGTTGCATATCAGTCACATTCACTGCGCACGTGTTTTCCCTTCAGTATCTACGTTAAGGTTTGTGTTTTGCGTTCACTGATAACCCTTTCCTTCGTCTTTAACACCTTCCTTGCTTCCTTGCCCCTCCTTCCCTCCCTCCATCCGCGTCTCCCTCCGGCCCTCATCTCTCCTCATTGGGGAAGGCAGAGGGCAAGAGAGACGTCTGCAGTTCAGTGAGTGTTGATTGGCTGACGAAAGCTTGAGTCCGTTGAGGCATTGACATTTTGAGATTATGTACTTATGATTGTGTGTAATGGTGATGGTGGTGAGTGTTCTTGAAAATTTTGTTAGTCGTTATTTGCACACCACCTCCACAACAACTAGTCAACTATCACTACCACAACCATTAGTAACAAGGATAATTAGCCAGCCACAGCCATGAGACTTATACTACTGCTGCTGCTGCTGGTACTCCTCACCCACGCCCTGCTCAGCCACGCCATGCCAAAGGTAAAACGCACATCTTTCCTCTATACACATTACTCTCTTCTGTTTTCTATCACTTCCTCCTATTTCATCCTTCCTTTTTCCTTCTTCGAGTGATTTCAACCATTCCTTCCCACTCTATGTTTCTTTATTTTTACAATGTTCGACCTCATCGTGTAATTTTTGTCTTCTCTTCTCTTACCTAGCCTACCTTCTGTTATCTCTTTCCCCTTTGCGCGATTCATGTCATTATTTTTTCTTTTTCTTCTATTTGTTGATATTCTCCCCATCATCTATCTTCTCTTGCACCTTCTTTTTTTCTTCCCCATCTTCCTTCTCCTCTTCCTGCCCTTAATTTTCACCCTGCATTGGATATCGAATCATTCTCCTCTATGATCCATCCTCTTATTCTTTTGCAGTGTTTCATTTTTTTGTTGCTCGGGTGGGACTCAATGCATAAGGTTAAGTGGAGTAGCCAATAGTCAGGCCAAGTTAGCAAGTGGAGGTGGACTTATTGTATCTTATTTTTTTTTTTTTTCTATACCTCCACATCTCAAAATTCACTAAGTTGTATAGATACTTCTGTCGGTCGGAGCAATGTAAGAATTCAACATCGTGCACTGTCAATCATTCTGAACCCTTCATTTTTTTTTTTCTCTCTCTCTCTCCATCCGCAGCCTAGCGATGATTTTACGTTCCAGGACGAGGATATGTTCGAGGAGATCCTAGCGTCCGAGCCATCGTCCCTTCAAGAGAACTCACAAGAGGAGAGGAAAGGAGATAGGAATGCTGGTGAGTTAGGATGGTGTTAAGATAGCATTTAAGTTACTGTTTAAGACCTAAGTTAAGTTTTGATATATTGGATTGGCATCTCTGTGGGCACCTTTCAGCTCTTGTGCTTCTTGACCAGTGGCTCTTGCATGAAAAAAGAAGAAAAAACTTAACTTTACTCAGTCACTCACACAGACAAGACAGGTTTTGCCCAGAAATAAACAGCCACCGTCTCGAAATCAATATGCTAAGGTTATTTCTATGAAAACCATTAAATGAGTGTGTAGACTGTAGAGTATAGAATATAGAGTTTTAAATGTATAATATCCAGCATTTTTCCTTGCTCCTCTTTGCGGCGAGTTCCCTGTCAATCAGTAAATCAGTTCTTCCCTTCTTCCTCTTCTCATGCCATCTGCCTCATCCATGCCTACAGGCGGAGGATCTGGGAGGTGTGCCAGCGATCACATGTTCATCTGCGCTGGAGGGGAGGAAGTGTGCGAGGTGCAGAAGTGTGACGGTGTGCAGGATTGCCCCATGGCGGACGACGAGGACTGCGGTGTGTGTGTGTGTGTGTGTGTGTGTGTGTGTGTGTTGCAACATGTTATATCAATTTCCTTTTCAAACATTATGCGCTTTTCGTGTTTTAAGGCCATATGACAAGAACTGACAACTATTACTACTTCAACTACTACCACTACTACTGCTACTACTACTACTACTACTACTACTACTACTACTACTACTACTACTACTACTACTACTACTACTACTACTACTGCTACTACTACTACTGCTAAACCATTACTACTACTACTATACCATTACTACTACTACTATACCATACTACTACTACTACTACTACTACTACTACTACTACTACTACTACTACTACTGCTACTACTACTAACGACTTCTCTCCTGCTGATGCTCCTTGCCACACTCAGGCTGCACGGCGGGTGAGCAGTTTCTGTGTGATGGCTTCCGTTGCTTGGCGGGTGAGCTTTGGTGCGACGGCGTACCTGACTGTCAGGACTGGGCAGACGAAGCCAACTGTGACGGTGAGTGAGATAGTGCCCGCGTCTATCTTTGCAGCTTCTATTTGGTTATCTAGGAAGTTCGAGACGCTTTCAACTGTTTTCATGACCCCGGCAGTAATTTAGCACTCATAACAACACGATTTAATCCTCTCCTCCTTCTCTCCATCCATCCTGTTACAGCTCTTCGTTCTTTCATTCGCCCTTCCCCTCCTTTGCATTGTACTACACAGCAGCTCAGTCCAGATCATCTTATCAGGTTATCAGAAATGAAGCTATGAAACAGTAATAACGAAACGTGTGTTTGTGTGTGTGTGTGTGTGTGTGTGTGTGTGTGTGTGTGTGTGTGTGTGTGTGTGTGTGTGTGTGTGTGTGTGTGTGTGTGTGTGTGTGTGTGTGTAATTCACCTTGTTCGCCTGCTGGTCACCCAGGCTGGGTGACCCAGCCAGTCTTCCCCATTACGGAGCGAGCTCAGAGCTCATAGACCGTGTGTGTGTGTGTGTGTGTGTGTGTGTAATTCACTGTTTGATCTGCTGCAGTCTCTGACGAGACAGCCAGACGTTACTCTACGGAACGAGCTCAGAGCTCATTATTTCCGATCTTGGGATAGGTCTGAGACCAGGCACACACCACACACCGGGACAACAAGGTCACAACTCCTCGATTTACATCCCGTACCAACTCACTGTGTGTGTGTGTGTGTGTGTGTGTGTGTGTGTGTGTGTGTGACGTAGTCAGGCGTTCCTTATATCCTTCTTTCTTTGTTATTTCTTTCCTCCCTCCTCGTTATCCACCTTTCATCATTCTGGAATCATGAAAACACTGAGACTCCATGCAGCACCTCTCACTGCAGCCTGCTAAACGTAGTCGAGATGGGACGCCAAGGTGTTTGTAAATGCGTTCTAAGATTTTACGAGTTGCGATTTCCTAACCCTGCCGCTGCTTCCACCACTCACTTCTCTCTCGCCAGTCGCCTCCTTGAACATGCAGTAACAGTTTATCTGCCTGCAGGTGATGGAGGAGGTTGTGATGGCGACCACATATTCATCTGCGCCAGTGGAAAAGAAATATGTGACGTGCAAGTGTGTGACGGTCTAGTGGATTGCCCCATGATGGACGACGAGGCAGGCTGCAGTGAGTGAACATAAGAGGAAAAGAAAATGAGGAAAGCTGCAAGAGGCCGTTAGACCTAGCCGTTGCAGTCCCTGTATAAACATGACTACCTAATTCCACCTATCATCCTCATCCATAAATTTGTTGAATCATCTTTTCACCTACGTCCTTATTTGAGCGGTGTTTTCCTTCCTCCTCCTCCTCCTCCTCCTCCTCCTCCATAGAGTGATCCCTCCCCACTTCTGCAGGTGTGAGAAGTATTGCTGCGGAAAATAGCTAGGCCTACTGTGCTTACTTCTAATATGCGCCTTTATGGGTGACAAAAATCCACGTATATTGCGAAAACACATATTATGAACTGAAGAAGCAGGAAAAATGGCATATGGTCACCTAGCTCCGAGATGCGCATATTGAGGGTAAACACCATTTTGTGTATAATCATACGATCAAATTCTCATATTAATAATTCCATTTCGCATTTAAAAAAAAAAAAATAATATTTTTGGAATGAAGCTACATATTGTGAAAAATGCATATTGTGAACACGCATATTGCTGTTAACTACTGTACATGGGTGATCTGCTCCTGGAGAGGTTCTGCTGACGGTGGCCAGGCAGGGGCGGTATGGGCAACCTGGTGATCCATGCTCCCACCACCACCGCCACCACCATGCCCGCGTTATTATTTTTGTTCTACTTGTTTTCTTTACCATTAGTATTGTTATTGTTCCTGTTATTGTTTATATGTTATATTCAGTGTTACGTTGCTATTTGTTCCCGTTACGGCGTTCCCGGTGCGTCTATAATGTCTGTTACGATGCTGCATCTGTTCAAGTCCTAAGTCTTATATTGGAATACTTTGATTTTGATGTTCTTTTTCTTTAGCTTTCCTGGAGAGAGAGAGAGAGAGAGAGAGAGAGAGAGAGAGAGAGAGAGAGAGAGATCGGAGGGAGACACGGCCATTTCTGCTTCTCTTAAAACTAATCCTTGAATCCATGAATCTTTTGAAAATACGGGGCTGAACGATTGAAATAATAAATGAATGAATGAACGAAGGAAACTAAAGAGATGAAAACGAAGAAAAAAGATCGTATAGATGAGAATGAATGAAAGAGACCGTAGAGATAAGAAGGAAGGAGAAGGAATGAGGAGAGGAGGCGAGACAAACTGGGAACAGAACCAAAGCATCGACACAGATTCAAACCCATGAAACACATCCTACCTTTCAGTACCACATTCATTCTGTTTTCTATTTGGTGATTTTATAGAGCTTCAAAAACTTATGTGGGGGATTAAAATAGTGAAGAGTCTGGCCATTAATCTTCTGACCTCCATAGATCCTTCCTTATGTAGGTAAAATCGTCTAATTATACCCAAAAGTATGATAAAAATGTGTTCCAGTACTGAAGAGGTTAACAAAACAAAATAAACACAACCACATATGTACCTAGGAACGAGTAAAAGTAAGTCACATACTTATAATTTATCAACACTTTTTTTTTATGTACCAGCGAGAATGAGACTTAGAAGGGAAAGAATTAACATATTTAAGTAATATGTTCGTTAATCTTCGGTTCTCCACTCTCCAGTCTCGACTCTTCAGCGCTAGTGAGAGTTGGTTGGGCCACGGTCCAGATATACGAGTACATATCGTGGGTTGGACAGTGGTGGAGGGAGTACCGTACATGTTGCATCTGTGTTGAGAATGTTCTTATCTCTTCAACTACTTGGACTTAGTACTACGAGGGGACGCAGGGAGGAGGAGAGAGCAAGAATGAGTGTTAGTTTAGACATGAGAAGTTTGGTATTAGTGATTGAAATGTAGAAATAAGGTTAGCTCTGAATCAAAATGGTCAGTTTTCCTAGCACATGTGATGTTGCTACTATTTCAAGAGTAGGCTACTCCCACTATTGTTACTGTTATTACTGCCAGGTTGTTACTATGTTTGGTAATTACTACTGTTACCAGAGAGAGAAAGAACGAATATTTTGTAGGTAACTCAATTAGATTTTGATATAACTCGTTTTTTAGTGTTTTAATGTGTTCACAGTTTAGTCGCGCATGTAGTTAATTACTAACATAATCCACTTGATGACCAACTTCAGTAGTAGTATTTTGTTACTGAGAAGAGAGAGAAAAAAAAAGTGAATTTGAATGACAGATGAGTATAAGAGAAAACGAAGATATTTGATGGTAAACTTTATGAAACCTGAATGTATCTAGTTTATTTTTTCCATTACCTCTTTCATTGCAATATACAACACTTTACAACACAAAAAACATCGAAACCCTAATATACATTGAAAAGAACCGTAAAAAAAAAAAAAAGATTAAAGATATAAATTTATTTATTTTTTTTTTTCCCATTCTCTCTCATCGCCCCTTTGCCTTCCCACACAGTACCTCCCGCCCCTCTCACAGCGCTCCCGGAGGCGGCAATACTACAATATAAATTTGTTGACACGTGAGTGGTGAAGAGTAAATAAGGTAATGGTTCTTCTCTTGCGTCATAAAAGGTTTTCAGACGTAAATTATGAAAACTAAATAATATTGATACGAAAATGGCAGAGTAAGCAATTGATGAAAAATATTGTTATTATTATTTTTTTTTCTTTGTGTGTAAGAGGGGAGACTGGCCAAGGGCAACTAAAACTGGAAAAAGGGCACACTGGATTGCCAGTTCTTTTAAAGTTATTAAAAGTTATCCAAAAATTAGGGACAAATATCTTAAAACCTTCCTCTTAAAAGAAGTCAAGTCGTAGGAAGATGAAAATAGAGAAGCAGGCAGGGAATTTCTGAGTTTGCCAGAGAATGACATGAATAATTGAGAGTACTGGTTAACTCTTGTGATAGAGGGTTGGACAGAGTAGGGGTAAGAGAAAGAAGAAAGCCTTGTGCAGCGAGGCGGCAGGAGGAGAAGCATGCAGTTAGAAAGATCAGCGGAGATAGAAAGAGATGCAACATTCCGAGTGCCAGTTCATGTAAGCCGTGTTGGAACTAAGAGCTATGTTAAGGACACCAGGAGTGAGAGAAAGAGAAAGAGATTGAATAGGGTGTGAAGACAGTTGAGGAGGATCAGGTATGAAACTGAAGAGGCAAAAAAGTTAATTCCAGAATGTATGGACAGCTTGCATATGTGAAGGAGCAGTGAGTCACGAAGCGGAAGATAATGTACGTATGCCAACGGTAGGTGTGAGAGAAGCATGATGTAGTCCCTCAGAAAGGTGTGGAAGGGGGTAAAAAATGGTATAGATTCTTGAGTGGTGAGGAGATGCCTGACTGAGAATGTGGAGAGCTCAGTGAATATGGTAACAGGTAATGAATTAAGAAATGAGAAGGGTGATAAAGGAGTTTGAGAAGAGATTGGAGGTGTAGGTTAGGTGTTTGATGTAAGGAAAGGTGTGTTGCACTGGAGAGGAAGGAGCGATGGGTATGAGATGAATGAAAGAATCAGCAGAGAGAAGGTGGAAAAATGTGTGAAAAGGCAAAAGAATGGGAAGGCAGAAGGGCCATGATGATAGATACCGTATGAAGTGTACAAAAATGGAGATGTGATCAATAAGATTACAAAAGACATAGTCATTGGTATCAAAGAAGAATATTGTTATGACAACAGACCATCCTCCATCTGGTACAGGAGCAGAGTTAGGTCACAGGTGGCGCCGTTACACACAGGGAAAGCCACCGACAGTCATCACAGCGATCGGACATACACAGAAATGAGTCTGAATGACGTTTAGCGCCGATACTCATAAGTGAAACCACTGACCTCTGTCTGTAGTTCTGTGTAAGTATATTTAATGTATCATAATGTGGTGAACAGCAGTAGTGGTGCGTCCATGTCTCTCAAGTCACAACTCGCAGTCGTTGCGGTTCGTCTCTACGGATGGGACAATCTACCACTAGTCTGCCACGCTTGTGAGAACTGAGAACCCCTTTGGATCGTCCTCTCCGTTAAAAGACGGCTCTGCAGACAGTCCGTAAATTCTGGCGCCCGCTTCCATTAAAAAAAAAAAAAAAAATCAATAGCACCCCTCTTACCAGAGAGGTGGCTATAACTGTAAGACGTCAACAGCTTGTTTATTTTCTGCCGCATATGTTGCACTTTCCAGCCTAGAATTATAACAGTCTTTGTGGGTGTATGTTTATTATTTGTGGCTGGCGCAACTGCGGAATGTGTCTTCTACCATAAAGAAACCCACTAGGTGAGCCACTACCGTGTGTGTGTGTGTGTGTGTGTGTTGGCAAGGTGTGTTGATGAGTTCTTGTCCTAGCTGCATTGTATCACTGGTTTGCCATATATGCACTGTATCATTGCAGCGCTGTTACGTACCACTGGGCACTATAGTCCTGCTTGTATAAGAATGTGGATTGGGTGCAGCCCCCATGGGAAATAGCGGGAGGACAGCGCTGCCATACCTTTAATCCCTCGTTGGCTACCCCCCCTCTCTCCCTCTTCCTCCCTCTCTCTTACCCCTCCCTCTTCCTCCCCCTCTCTTTCTTCCTGGTCAAGGACACCGCAGCTGACCTCCCATCACCTGTATGGATGGCGGGCGTGATTGGTGTTGCTGCCGTGAAGATTTGAATGCAGTTTTTTTCTTACTTATGTCAGCTTATTTTAAAGTACTTTCCTTCACGATATAATCAAATTATAACTATGGAACTATTTACCCATCCCAAACTGCAAGGAAAACTCTTTATAAGTATATAATTTTTTTGTAGCAACACTGTAAAATATGTATGCCACGTTTCTTGCCAGGCTTATGAATATATTATCAATAATAAGTTTACTGCTCTCTCATACGTTGTAATACTAAGGTTAAATGCGTATTTATATTTGCTGACCATATTTGCTAAAGTTTTACTAATATTAGAACTCTGCTGCTTCACTGGCTATGAGACATGCTTCACCACTGTACAGCGGGAATTCCCCAACACAGCCGCACCCAATCCACATTGTTGGAGGAGCAGGACTATAGTGTGTCCCCGGGCCCCGGCTGCCTCGGCCAGGGCCAGCAAGTGTGAGTTGCCAATTGTGGATTTTTCTTGCAGTTCTACCATGTAGGATGAGATCATAAATTGTCTCTTGCTCCTATCATCCTAACCTAACTGTACCCAGTCAGACTTAAATCTAACTAAATCAGTAAATAACCTAAAAGAAAATCAATACAATTTTAAAAGTTATTGATGGCATTGTTATTAGTGAATGAATCTCTTTGGCTGACTACCAAATTAGTTAGGTTTGGTCCTGTTAGATTAAGGTAGGTTGGGTTAAGTTTGGCTATGTTTAGTAAAGTTTGAATTCTAGTAGTTTGACATGCTAATACTGTAAACCACAAAAAAATACACAACTGGTAACTCAGACTTGACAGATGCACCTGAGGCAGCTGGGGACCATAGGTTGACATGAGTGTGCACCATTGCTTTCATATATCCCAAACAAGGGTGTAATTGTATCAGTTCATTGATGGAGATAGAATTGAGCAAGATATTTTTCTCTGTCTATATTAATAGAGTTATATTTGTCTTGATTCTTTAGAATTATCCCCCTTAACAAGCTTTAGGATCTGGGATTGTGGGTTTTATTTGGGGTATGAGGAGATGAACTGCCAAAATTTGGTGATGAAAAAAAAAAAAAAAGGCTAAGGATTTTTCCCTAGATATTTATGGAAATATTCCTAGATATGTATGTGATTTATAAAGAAAATGATAATCGTTTATAACAAGCTTTGAGCATGTGAGAAATCTGGGTTTTGGATGGGGAACAAGAAATCAGTGAAATATGTGTGTTGAAATGTCTATGGGAATTTCACTTAGTATTTTCACATTTTTCAAAGCAAGCTTAAGGGGCTATCACACTGGCCCATGATACGTGGAACGAGGAACATCCACTCCAGATAGCTGGAACTTTCCTGCGATTAGCGGAGCCAAGTTGGGATGGCTTCATATCCATCCCAGTTCTCCGTATGCTATCCCAATAAAAAAAAGAATCATAATATATGTAATAAAAATCTTTCATTTAAAGTAGAAAGAACGTGCCTAAATTTTTCATATTTGAATATTGAATGATATTTCATCAATTTAGAAAGATATATATATATATATATATATATATATATATATATATATATATATATATATATATATATATATATATATATATATATATATATCATGTTTATAGTTTGGGGTCACGGCAACCATCTCTGACTCCAAAGTTGCTGTCGCACACGTCTTGATTTTTTTTTTTTTTTTTTTTATACCATGTGGGCTTTTCACGGGAATTTAGTTTCTTTTACTTACTTTTCTTCAACAAGAGGAAGTGCAAATGTAATTCCAGAATGAAGCACAGGTTGAGATATAAGCAGCATGATTTTGTTCTGGTTTATTTTGATTAGGCTTGGTCTTGGTTGCTGGGCCGTTTGCCTAGCATAGCAAGAACACAGGCAGCTTGTGTGTGGTAATGTTCCTGGTTTCATACCAAGAACCATGGCGCTTGTTCTGCGTACCATAGGCCAGTGTGATAACCTCTTTAGGAAGATGTTTTTAATTCAGCCACATCAGATACAACCACGAATTTCACATTTCATGTAAAAGGGTTGGTGATCTTGCAGGTGGGGAAGATTTTAATATTTTGTTATTTATTTCATATTCAGGTAACATTTATGTTGTAATTTTATATAAAACATGAATGTGCTCATGGAAGATCTCTAAACATGAAAATGATGCTGTGGTACATAGTTTGTGCCAGAGTGACTAGAACCTTTGCCAAAACTACATTTCTTCTTTTACCATTATTTCCATATGCATGATCTCAGGAAATAGGAGAATATTTAAAAAGATGGCCAACTCTATGGATGGATTCCTTTGCTCTGTGGATCAAACAGTTGCAGCATTTCCTCCTTTAAATGTGTCATTATCCGTAACCTTTAGCCCCATTAACACACTGCTACCAATAATTGCCAATAATTACCCCTCATAATTTGCAATGAGTTCTTTAGTAAAAGAGCACCATGGTGGCAACTGCCATCTTTGTGGCACACTCTCCCAACCAGTGTCTGCTTCTCACGGTGACTACCTACCACTTTCTAGTGATGATTGTTTCAAATGGGAGGACTCACATGAAGCCACCTTTTTTGTCTTTAATCCATCACTTTTCATGTAGTCAGAATTAGAAAGGTTCAGATGTTTGGGTCAATTTGCAGTTTCACCAATCCATGGAATCTCTGATGTGGCTTATGTTTTTCTGGTGAGACATGTAGTGAATTGATTTATGGTGTATATATATATATATATATATATATATATATATATATATATATATATATATATATATATATATATATATATATATATATAATATAAAATTTGTCACTAATGAAAATTTTTTGAGTTTTACTGTTTTTCAACTCCAACTTATGCCTGCCTCTCATTCCCAATGATTGTGGGTGATCTGTGGGATATCAGCATTTTGGATGGGGGAGCATTAGAATTAAGTTATGTGCATTGCAAAAGATGTCAAAAATCAAAATCACCAAAAAAAATTCTGAAAATACTTTGATGGGGGGAGGTGGTGGCTGGATGTGGCAGTGTTGAGCATTGCTTTCTTATTGTTGAGTAGCGTTGGCAATGATTCACTACCCCTGGATTTGGGTCTGTTACAAAGGCTGTCCACTGACATACTTATTACATACCGATCCTCCCCAAGGTTACTAATCAAACCCAACATTAAAACCTTGATTTAATACTTGTCACTAATCAAACCCAACATTGTAGCATAACCAAAAAGGTACAGCCTGCCTGGGCACCCCCTGCCAAGGATTACTAACCAAACCCAACTTTATAACCTTGATTTAATGTACTTTAAAAAAAAATTTTTTTTTTTTTTTTTTTTTTTTTGGATTGGGAGAAACTATAAATTGTGAAAAAAAAACATTACAAGGCCTTCTATGAGGTAAGGATAATGGGTTTGGTTAGTAACTTGGGAAGGAGTGTCCAGGGGACACAGTTTTTCACACCCCCTCACCCCCACTTAGGCTAGCAGGTTTTAATGTTAGGGTTTGTGTAGTTATTCTTAGGGGCGTCTGTGGTGTGCAGCCCCCCAGCTAAGTTATAATGTTGGGTTTGATTAGTAAGCCTTTGGGATTTTTGCTAAATGTAGTGGATAAAGTTAGAAACATAGGGAACTGTTGGCAACGCTACTCAGAAATAACAAAGCAATGCTTGCCGCTGCTGCAGTCAGATGCCATCACAACAATCAAAGTATTTTCAGAATTTTGTGTGATTTTGTCGATTTCCAACTTCTTTTGCAATGCACATGCTTGTATGTCATTGCATTGTATATAGCTATATAAAACATACATACGTATAAATTTCCAGATGAATATACATAAATATAATGTAGAATGATAATAGTAATAATAGTAATCATGTGAAGGGCCACCACTGTTAGTCAATTTAATACTCCCCCACCCAAAAACCATGATTTCCCACAGATCCTCCAAGATCCTTGGAAGTAAGAGGTAGACATAAGTTTAGAATTGAAAAACATTAATAACTCGAAAAATATTAATTTGTGATGGAAATCATATATATACCACCAATCAGTTTAATATATTTCTCACCAAAAATAAAACATAAGCCACATCAGAGATTCCATGGTTGGGTGAAACTACAAATTGCCCAACAATTGTAATGTAGAAGAAAAGATGACACAAAATGAAAACAGGAGGATATGATTTTTAAAATAGAAAACACTCATCAATTTGGCATCTATCCTCTGAAGATGTAGCAGTGACTGAGAGGAGGAATGCCTCCTGATGAATTTGGGAAGTTCCTCAAATGAAAGCTAGCTCAAAACAAAGGAAGTCTTTTTTTCTCATGAGCATGTAATTCCTTGTGCAAGTGTGATTTTGGCCTCTATCTTTCCTAATTTATAGAATATGATGACATGTATGTATTTTCCTTCCAAGAGTATCTATTTTCCCGGTCAACAAAGCAGAGAAATAGCTTCTCCACTCATGCCATTCCTTCAAGTGACAAGCATGAGAAAGGATGGTATGAGTCAATGGTAGTCACTTGTAGCTTGCAGTTATGTTGATCTTTCACACTAAGTTGATATGAATGATTTAATTCCTTTCTTTATAGATCCACTATGGAAGACTTGTTGTCAAGTTTTGGTGGTGTTGAGGTCACCTCCCACCCCAACAACCCTCATGCTGAGCACCCTCACTTTGCCCTCTACAAGAATAAGACGACTGGTTCATCTCAGGAAGAGCGTCGTAAGATGGTACTTCAGGCCAGGAAAGAGTGAGTCCTCATCACACTTCATTAGAACTTAACTGTATACTGTAACTGAATACCTAGTTATAGCTATTTTAGTGTCACTGAAATTATAACCTTAGTCTATCTGCCACATAGCTAGCCTTGTGTCAAACAAGTGGGGTGGCCCATCAAAAAACTTGAATATTCAAAATAATTATTTACAATAATTTACACATTTTTACTAATGCATAATTGGAAAACTGTAGTTACCATTGTTTTTACACTCAGGGCCCGCTACGACTTGTTGTCTCTGGTGCGTAATCTTGAAGGGGAGAATGAAGTGACTGATGACTCTGAAGGTGATATGGAGTGTGAAGAGGCAAGTGAAATTTGGTTATTGTGTGGAAATTATTGATAACAATGGTGTTGTGATCATTTTACTTATCTTAGGCTGGGAATTAGCAGTCACCTAAACAAAAGATGTTACATTAATCATGCAAGATCACTGGTTAATGTTGGTAAAATTTTCTACAGGTGCGCACATGTTATGCGCGGCCGAAGAAATTCAGGAACTTCTTAATGCTGAGTGAGTGGCTGGTGGACGTGCCTGAGGATTTTACCTCCACCTACTTGGCTGTGCCCTGCCCTGTGGGGAAGAGGTGCCTTGTAATGTCCTCTAAGGTGAGATGAATTTTCTGTCTCAGTCAGTCATTATTTAATGCTGATACTTTCTCTTATGGGATAGAATGGCTTATGAGAGTCTCCCACTGTTTGCAGTTTTAGGCAATGTCTTCTCCATTGTTCATTCCTCTCATGTCATCCTCCATTCTTCATCTATAGGTCTTCTTTGGTCCAGGGCAGCTTTAGTGTATTTACTCATTGTTATTCAACCTTTTTCTCTTGGATACTTGAGGTTTCTCTATTTCAAATTAAATTATGTATATAATTGATAACAAAAGTGCTCTTTTTTATTTCTCATTGTTTTATTGGAAGCACAAATTTATGGTGAGGGTTTATAGTCTTTAGAGTTTCTCTTATGTAGGAACAGATATATAGTTACCTTTAGAGATGATTTACTTTGCTGATAGGACAGGGAAATCCTAATCATAAGTTTCTATTTAAAATATGAACTTTAAGAATTATGATTGATATTGAATTGTGGAAGCTTTTTGTCATGAAGATACTAATGATATGATACAATGTTTTTATATTGAGGTTTCACTTTTTTATTCTGGTCTACATTGTGGCAAGTCAGCACCATGTGAAATATTTTGAAATTAAGGATTTTTCACATGATCACGGAATGAGTGTGGTGGCCAAGGATGCTTATCAGTAATCTTGGTGAAGAGTGTGTTTCAATTAGAGTTTTGTGTCATTGATAAACCCACTTGAACATGGATGATACTTTAGGTCCATGCATCTACATGAGCAATTCCCACACATACTTTACTCCTATACAGAATCACCACACTTGTATACTGATTATGTGACAGTGTTCCTTAAGGATGATGGTGGTGGTGATAATAGTAAGCTGAGTGTACCATTCTGTCAGGGCAGGACTCGAGTATATGCCAAGTCAGGTGTGATGGTGAGGGAGTTTCCGTCCATGCTGCCAGGAGGGAATCGTCGCATCTGTTCCCGAGGCTTTGCTCTGCTGGACTGCATCTGGTCTGAGGTGAACAAGACTTACTACATCCTAGATCTCATCATGTGGCGGAACCAGTCCATCATGGAGTGTGAGGTGAGGGGTTGTCTTTTAAGTTACCTCCTGCCTGTAGAATTATGGAAAGTGACTGAGGGATAGATTGTGGTGGTGGTAGAACAGATAGAAGGAAGATGAATTGTTGCATGGATATTAATGATGATGATTGGTTACAGAATTTTGAATTAGATATTATTTGTGTTGATGTGGGGGGGATGAGAATGTTAAAGAGTTGGGAATGGAACGTTTGATGGTGTTTGCATGGACAGGATGTTGTGTTGGGAAGAAGCTGAAGGCATACAGAAAGAATGAGGGGGTTATGTATTGACCAAAGAAATTGAAGTCTAGGAAGACTATGAAAAAGATAAGAGGTAGGTAGAACATTGATTCATTGATAGTGTTAAATATGTCCAGAAATATAAAGGAACATTGTTAGATAGCAGTTTAGAAAGGGAAGATAAGATAATTGACTTGCATTGCAGAAGTAGTTATGAGTGGCTATGAGATGGATGAGAGCCTGGTGAATTGTATGTGACAAACAAGTTATTGGTGTGTTGGATAACGAAAGCAATAGTACAGTGGAGACTACTGGAATGTCTTAATAGTCAAACTTTTCAATACTTGAATGCAAGTTTGATTTAATACTCAATAAAATACCTGATAGTTGAATATCTGCATACATGGTTGTAAACAAAGGCTCCTTAGCCTCTCCATCCCTCCCTCTGCCAGTTGTGCCACTGTGGTCTTCAGAATAACATTCTCGTAAGTTGTCTATAATTTTTCATTTATAAACTTACATTAACACCAAAGGCTTATTAGTGGTGAAAATATCTGGTAATCAAACAGTTGCACACATGGTTGTAAACAAAGCTCTGGCCTTTCCCTCTGCACTGCTGCCATTGTCCCGTTTTGATACCGTATTACCGATAAAAAAAATTGCCGGTATTCTGGTGTACCGGATACTGGTGTGCATCCCTAGCCCTGTTGCAGTCTTGAGAAAAACCACATTCTTCTGCATTCTGTTAGTAGTTTTCATTTAGAAGGAATCTTGTGAAAGTGCAAGCATTAGTGAGCCACATCCCTCCATTAGTGGGTTCACAGGAATCACACCATACGTTCTCATGAATGGTGACTTGTCCTCCAATGACCTCCCTCCTCCCCTCCTCTTCTATGTTATCCAAGACCAGCCTTCACACATAGTATGTACAAATCAAAAGTATAAGAAAAAGTTTCATTGCAATTTTTATAAACGAGGTTTTGCTAAGATTAGAACGAATTACCTAATTTATAGGTATCGAGTCACATTTTTTTTATACTTAAACAGCCATTTGGAACTAATTAAGTTTTTTAGTATTGAGTCTCCACTGTATTAATGAAAGCTGGGTTTTGTAGAATGGAGTGAAATAAGAAATGTGTTAATTTCATAAAATATAACTTTGTGTATGCCTGTTTACTTAATCTGATCCTCCATTGCTTTTTATATCACAGATCTTGCTCTTCATCTTTTGACTTCTTGCAGACATTGTTCCGATTTGAGTGGCTGCGGTGCAAGATAGAGGAGGAGGGTCAGGAGGTGCAGGAAGTATCCAATCTCAACCCAGTAATGTAAGTTAAGATGAGCCCAGCTTGGGAACCTCTCTGATATTTAGTGCTGCAGATGTTGGTCTGTGTTGTATCTTGCATTAATTTGCTCACAGCATACATAAGAGTAAATTTGTCTTGCTTGTAGGGAATTGTATTTTGAAGTTGTACATAATGCAATCTTAGTGTGCTGTTTAATTTAGTTGTATCTTTATTCCTTATTCCATACCTTAATGCATGGAAGGACATAGTATCATAATTTTATCAATGCATAAGTTTTTTTGCATTGCAGATTCCAACGAGTGCCTTATTACGACTGTTGCCCAGAGACCTTACAGAGGCTGATGGCAGACCAGCTTCCTTTCTCAGTGGCGCTGGATGGTGTCCTATTTTACCACAGGGAGACTCACTACACACATGGCAACACTCCCCTGGTGGGCTGGCTCAAGGGATACATGTTCCCTGAAATTCTTGGTAAGTTAATTCTCTCTCTCTCTCTCTAAAAGATGAATGATAAATTGAGTTAGGATGGATAATTGATGACCAATAAGGTTCAGCGTTGATATCTTAGTCTTTCTACTCAGGTGTTCCTGTCCCAGAGTCTGTTCTTCAGGAGAGACCACTCAAGTATGTCAACCTTCAGGCTCACATCCAATATGGGCAGCAGAAAAGAAATGTCAAAAAAAGTGAGGAAAAGGTGGGTGTTCAGTTATATTGCAAAAGTTTATGTACTTAAAGTGAAGAATTGTAACTAATAGCCATTTGAAATATACCTTTTTTGTGAGTCCTGTTTGTTCTCCAAAGGCTGTTCCACACACAAAGCAAATGCATGGCTGGCACTCTGATTAGCCTGTACCATATTTTACAGCTTGCAAGATGCTGCATCTTGGAAGATGCACCCTAATATTTGAAAGAAATTTCTCTGAAAAAAAAAAAAAAAAAAAAAAAAAAAAAAGTCATTATCATACCTTATCTAACCTAACCCCCAAATTTTTGTGTTCCATTATCCATGAACACAAGTCTTTTTCTAACTGTGGCCATTTTGCTGGTACTTGACATAAATTGTGCTTTGTCTTATTTCCAGCTTCACTCAATTCTTGTTTCCTCCACTGCCGAATCATTTTTTTGGTAGGCAGTGATCCAAAGTGTTCCTGCTGCTCTGTTATCATGTTCTTTGGCATATCGTACAACTTGTAGCTTGTATGAGATAGTATAACTAAACCGTTTAGATGAACTAGCCATGGGTGACAATTTCCAGGACAAAAAAGCTTGTGATATATGTGACAGCCTGGTGGTAACTGATATATTTCACGACATAAGAGTGTGAGTAAACCTTTTATACACCTAAAGTCCTCAATTTCGGAGGTTTGTCATTCGGAAATTCCAAAGTTTTGGAGATTTAGGAGGCTGAAAAACTTGGGTTATTAAAATAGCTGAATCCTCCAATTGCCAAAACTGAACGCGTCAATGCTGCAGTTCGTATTTATTTTATTTTGCAATGGTGCTTCACAGGCTTTATTAAAGAATGTTAATATAATTCACAAGTGGAGTTTTGACTCTTGCTTGAACGAGTAAGCCATTTGAATGTTCTATTAATAAAGGTATAAAGGCACCTTAGCATGTGTGTGCGTTCGTGTGTATGTATGTGTGTGTTGCTATGAGATGAGTGAGCGGCCCGTTTTCTTCACACGCTGAGTAGACTCCAGGAAGGATTATAGTATTGGAAATATTTGTAACAGCTAAGTACTGAGTTTACGTCATATAAAAGGCTGAATTAAATAGTACTTAAACTAACATCATAATGTAATGACTCAACATACAAATCCAGGTCACTATCGGTCAAATGTCCAAGCTCACTTGAAGCTAGGTGTTGTCTTACAATACAACATTCATCTTGGAAGACGCACTAGTATTTTTCATGGTATTTTTTAGAAAAAAAAAGTGCTTCTTGTAAGCCGTAAAATACGGTAATTGTCTCGCTTTGAAACAGTGTTATCAGATAAAATAGTCCAATTGAGGCAGGCGAACATATGACTTGGGCCATACACTGGGCAGAGGGCAGAGTGCAGTCAATGCTGTGTTAGACGTCAGCCAGTGGGCTAAACTCTCTGTTCAGTACGACAACAACGGACGCAAGAATCATTGCTGTTTTCTTTGATGCTGGTTTTGCAGTGTATCAATCTTCTTTCTCACATCTTCAGCAGAGAATGACCAACCATGGCTGTTCATGTGTTCTGCTATTTTCTGTAGTGTTGTGGTCTTTCTATCACTATTTCTTTATTCCACAGTCTTGACATTCAGACACTGTTCCTCTCTGTACAAATCTATTAAATGCCAGGTTGTTTCCCATGTCCACTTTTCATGACAAAATTTCACTCCATCTAGTCTACAATTGATACAGACACCCATGGAGGGCACAGTGTTGACTTGTAACATTGTGTGTTCCCTAGTCAGGCGTCCATCCCGTGCCTCAACAACAGGCACGGGTTACTTGGATGGTTTGCCTGTGGTTTCCTCATCTATCTACACTTGTGAATGCCACCCATACCACAAAATTGGTAGCAGCGTCTGCCCCTTGTGTGGAAGGACCTTAAGTGTGTCATTAAAAAAAAAAAAAAAAAAAAAAAAAAAATAAAATAAAAAAAAATTTAAAAAGCCGTATTTTTTGTTTTGTTTTCTTTTTGATAAAAATCAAATTTTCAGAGAGGAGTCAAGTTTATAGTCATTGTATATATGAATCACATTAAAACTCATCTTCAGAAATCATGAGTCTGAATTGCATCAGGTCTACTCACAATTAAGATGCTAGTACTTTTCAAGTAGTCATCATTTTAATTATTCTTTTACCTTTTAGATGGAGGTTGCCTCAACTAAGTCCCAAAAGAAAAATACAAAGAAGGCCGGAAAGAGTAATTCCCAAGAAAATGAGATGGAGGTGTCTGGCACTTAGGTTTGTATTTGTTGATAGATTTCTTCATCTCATCATCATAATAATTGGCATCACTGTATCCTGCTGATGCTGATTTTTCATTGCTGCCAGTCTCATATAAGACGTGCTTATTTAAAGTGTAGTTAAATTAATAGTATAACTGATTTACACTGTACATATCTGCCAGAAACAGTATCAAAGGCTAGATAGATTCCTTAACCTCTCACTGTCTGGTGTAATTTTGTGCAGACACACTTGAACTTTACTTTCATTGTTAGGTTCCCTTGTTTTTCTTAATCAGTTGTCTTTTTTACATAGTAAGGATGTTAGAATTATCACTTTGAAGTTAGGATGGTCTGCCTGTATGTAAAATAATCACTTTGAAGTAAGGATGGTCTGCCTGAGAGGTGCTTCCTTTATTTTTTAATATTTAAATTGAACTGAATTGAAATTTAATTAATATTTCAAATATTTGTCATGTATCACACAAGAAGTTATTTTCATTTAAGTAATACATAGTGGCTAAATTTTAGATGGAATAGTATAAAGTACCAGGCCAGCTTTTGAAAAATCATAAGCTGAATTGATGCGATATGACTCATACAGGCACTTGAGCATTTCATTTTATCATGGGTTAGCCTGTGCATTCGTTCAGCTTGCAATTATTCTAGCAGACTTTTTCTTTTTTTGTCACATTTGGAAAATGGCTTGTTACGTGATGAATATAGGAATGTACTACTGCGAGTCAGTGAGGTTAATACTACTGTTGATTTATTTGGCAAACAGAGTTATTATTGCTGGCTATACTCATGATGTTGCATTGGGTTGGATAAATGGAAAGGATTGACACTCACTTGCCTTGAATTCATGCATTTTAAATAGTTTGCTTTTTCTTTCTAATTATAGTAATGCCACAGCTGGCAGGTCCAGATTTGAGGTCAATTTTTTTCAATTTTGTGGTTATGCAGAGTATGTATGTCTTTATGGAATGAAGTTAGATTTAAAATCTTCCTCTCACTTGGCAATAATACTCTTGTGAAATGCAATCTCAGAGTTTCTAGATAATATTTGAAGAAAATGAGGAGAAAAAAATTATATTCCCGAAATACTTTTGGTTGCAGGAGAAATGATATTGTATGATGTCAGGACTATATTAAAAGAACATTGATAAGAAACATGTGAACAGTCCAAGACCTTTGAGATTGCATCGGTTTCATCCTGAGATTGGGCTCCACAACTCATGAGAACTTAATATCTTGAATGATTTCTTCCTTTGTTTACTTAACTGTGTTCAGTTTGAAATACAACTTTTTGCTAGATACAAGGTACTGAGTAGTGGTGCACTTATGGTTTTTGATGATCTGATGTTACTGAGTTCATTACCTAACATCCACTTCACATAATTGATTTCCAGATACCTCCAGATATAATGTGGTTATTGTGACTAGTATTTAGGAAGCATGTTGAATAAGTAGCTTTTTGTTGGGACACTGATAAAACTTGTAATATATTCTAATGTATGAAGTGTAGATTTTTTTTGTAGTTTGCCTTTCCTTACAGGGCTCTTACTGAATGTAATATAGAGGTGTGGAAAGATAAAAAGTTAGTATCTCCTGCTGTGTTCCATGTTAAAGCTGGTCATATCACCCAAAAATAGTTTGGCATTTTTTTTCCTGTAGTTTAGCACTTTCAAACCAATACTGATCAGTCTCAGGTGGATATTCTTGATTGGTTTTAGTACAGGACGAACCAGTATGTAATAATTAGTCTAGTAGAAAGGGACATTGTTGAGTAGTGGGTTTGCAGTATCACTATGCACAGAAAATTTTGATGCCACATGGCCAATGTCTCCTTGTTGCAGTAAGTGGTTGAGGCTTCCAACTACCTTCCTGGGAAGGCAAGATGTTCTGATGCTTCTGCAACACCTAACTAGCAACTTCTTACACTGAAAAGTAGGCACCGGTGTGTGAGTCAGCTCAACTTTTTAGCTGAGTGTGGTCTGTCATTTTGTGTCAGACAAAGGCTAACTGCTATTTTGTATGCCCAAACTGACTACAAGGAAGATGCTTACATTACAAAAGACTGGCCACGATCACAATCTCCAATTTGTTTCCACTCAAACAGGAGTTAGGCTGAGGACACCATGGGGATTGCTACACTGTTTCAAAGGTGCTGGAGAGATTGCTGCACTCGCCCCACTTCCCAAGTCTGGCAGGTCTTGCAAGACCACTGAAGACCTGTGCACTGACTTCCAGACAGGTTGCTAGAAAACCAAGGCTGACAGCACAGAAAGTCAAAGAAAATCAAAATTACCAGACTTAGGAAATTTGTGAGTGCAGTAGTTTCATCGGCATCCTTGAAACAGTGTACCAGCTGTTATGTTGTTCTCAGTCTATTTGAGTAGATATAAATGGGAGATCATTATCAACCTTGTGTAATCTAATCTCACATTTCTCCTTAATTGTAGTCATTTTGGGAATATTGAGAGGGTGGGAGGAAACAAAATAGTAGTGCAGTTTTTGTCTGGCACATCAGATGACAGACCATGCTCTCTTCATAATTAGCTAAACAGCTACTGAGGTGACTCACACACTGGTGCCTACTCTTTGGACAACGTAAAAGGTTGCCAGTTAGTGTTCTAGAAGCACCAGAACATCTGCCTTCCTTGGAAGATTGAGAGGGTGGGAGGAAACAAAATAGTAGTGCAGTTTTTGTCTGGCACATCAGATGACAGACCATGCTCTCTTCATAATTAGCTAAACAGCTACTGAGGTGACTCACACACTGGTGCCTACTCTCTGGACAAAGTAAAAGGTTGCCAGTTAGTGTTTTAGAAGCACCAGAACATCTGCCTTCCTTGGAAGGTGGTGCGAGTCACTTACTGTGAAGAGAAATTATGTTGGCCACGTGGCATCAAGAGTTTCTGTGCTTACTGCAAGTACTTCCTCATTTCTGATTGTGATCAAGTCATTTTCTTGAACATAATCAGAATGTTCATTTAGAAATTTTTAGATCAGTAATGAGAACATAAGAAAATGAGGGAAGCTCCTACAGGCTGCCAGGCCTATACATAGCAAATTTCACCTATCATCCTCTTTCACAAATTTATGTAATCTTTATAAGCTACAACCATAGGGATAAAAAAGAAAATTTATTTGTAATTGTTTATCTAATTCTGTACTAAAGAGTAGTGACTGACAGCAATGCTATAACAGTCAATGTGTGACACAGAATTCATCGACACAAACAAGGTAATATTTGCTCACAAGATAAACTGTGTATGGAGTCCTCTCCTGCTACATTAGAAAAATGTAGCATGATGTGACTTTTGCAGCTTCTTTCTTGAGTGTTACCTTGCATGTGCAGGAAGTGTAAGGTGGAGAGAGAGAGAAAAAAAAGAATGGTATTTTATATACTATCAGGTATGCTTTAACTGATAACAAATGAATGCAGGTTTGGTGTCAGGCCAACTCCCACTCCCGGTAGTTTCTGCCAGTCCACTCAGCTTGTTTCCATCATTGTATCTGTTCCTGGAAACAACAAAACAACAATGGTGACAACACACACAAGGTAAAAACTTGAGATAATAAGGAAGAGATTAGTGAAGGAGGAAGGATAATAGAAGGGGAGGGAGAAAAAGGAGTGGGATACATATGCCTCAAGGCTGCCAGATACTTTTGATAAAGAAAAATGCATTTTCAACCAAAAGCATCAACAATAATACATCTAATGTATTATTGTTCAATAACACTGGAGTAATTAATTTTGTTAGCTAATGTTGCTGAAGTTGAAGAAGTTGAGGCAAGGTGCTTTGTTCCTCAATATTTCTCTCTTTGAAGGTGTTTTTGTTGCAGAGACATTAGGGATTTAAGTACCTTGCCTCAACTTCTGTCCCACTGTCTCAGGCAGTGGAGGACAGCAGCAACAGGCATTCCAGCACCTCAAGGGTTTACTCTCCCCAGAAAATGTGTTGGCTCACTTCGATCCTATCTTGTCCACTACCAAGATGAAATTAAGCGTCCCAGCAAGAGCAAATCCAAGACACGGACAGTAACTCTGTCTGGGTAGACTGAGCCATCTGTTTAAGTAGCCAGCACTATCAGGCTCAGCACCCCAAGCCATAGCCATGAGAGTCCTGCAGTGTGCCTTCCCGGCAGACAGTCATGTGGTAGAGAAGACTGCTGTAGGGCACTCATGCAGAGGTGGAGGGTGGAAGTCGGGGATGGGGAGGTCCACCTGTGGCTAGGGTCAGTTGCCAGTATGGGCAAGAATGTAGGTGGCCAGGGTGATCTGGGGTTGTCAGTACCCTGGGTGTGCACCATGTGTAGTTTCCTCTGTGTTGCACCCACCACATCACATGCCATCACCCTAGCTGTGCAGCAGGTGGTGATCTGCTGAACTTTTGTGGTTAGGGGCACTAGGCTGACCTTACTTTGCATGGCACGTGCACCAGTCCATCTTGGTGCTTAGTGTTTTGGTGCTCTCAGCATGGTTCTCATAGCATGTAATACAGGCACAGGACAGAGTAGTGGCACCTGCCGTGAGTTGTGTCATGGCCCGCATTATAATCAGCTTGGCCTGCATCCTCTCCTTTAAGAAGGCGGTGTTGGCTATGAAGAACAACCGTTAGTCAATTCAAACCGTGAGGTACTGGTAAGCTTTAGTCCCTGGACATGGAGATGCCAGGCCTGGATTTGCCGACACCACCATTGTGGCCAGGGACTTCTCAGCTGATATCCTCAGCCACAGTTCCTTGCACTTTCTGCTGATAGCATAGATGCCTGCTGCATTTGCCCCTGCCAGTGATGACAAGGGTCACTGCAGCAGCATAAGCCACTAATGAATGGGTGGAAGCTGAACAAAGCTTCCCATACTCTTTCAAGTATACCTACAGGTGCTATAGGTAAAAAACTGTCCTCCCTGCTGTTTTGGCTGTGCAGCTGAGGAGGGAGATGGTCTGAGCTTGGTGAGCTCCTTCAGTTTGGGGATGGATTGTATGTCTGCCTACTTTCACACAGATAGCAAGACAGCCTGCCATTCACAATGCATTAAGCATGGCTAGCAGCGTGGCGTCATTGTCACTCAACTGAACTCTTGAAGGGAGACAACATGCCTGGTGGAAGCTGGTCACTGGAATCTTGCTCTGTGAAGACAGTGACAAGCCTCTCTACCTCCTGTTGTGGGTGAGGGTGAGCAGGGTAGGGCAGCCTATGAGGCCATCCTCACACTTCTCTAGAGTAGGCCCAAGGATACATGGTGGCTAAAAGTGGAGTACCACTCCAGCACGTAGTGACTGACATCCTTGAACAGCATGGTGGGCATTGAGGTTGCCGGGCACAAGGAGGTTGTTGTGGGAAGAGAGGATGAGAAACTCTACCTCCAGCAGATACCACTGGCTCTGTGTATCTAATACACTAGGAGTGGGAGGCCTCCCATCTGCAACTTGAGAGCCAGAACCTCAATGCCATCACCACACTGCACTGGGATGGTGACCCTGCAGTGAGGGATGGTGCTGGTGCCCTCTGTGGTGGTGAGTGTGAAGTCCACCACTTGCCACTCAAAGTTGCCAAAGCTGGTCCCTGTGGATAGCATCCTCAGTAAATTGACGCTCTATCTTGGTGGTGGTTGGTTGAGTGGAGTGAATGCAGGCATGGGTCCCTCAGGTTGGGTGGAGGCTGGCAGTCACACTCGCAGATGGCAGTGGCTGTCTCTTGATGGAGAAGTGTGTCCAGATCCTCGAGCTTGTCAGAAGCATTGTTGGGGGCATCAGATACATCATCTGCACCATGATGCAGTTCACTGATACCTGGATCTCCTCAGTTAAAATGACAGGAATGTCATGGAGGGGGTTGCTCAGGGCCATGGCTCATCTTGCCATTGTCTGTGCTGAGCCCATGGCTGCGGGATCATCATGAGTGTTGGTGCTTGTATCCAGGTTCTGGGGTCTGGCTCTGCCACTAGGCTTGGGTGTTGGTTGAGGTGGTGCTGTTATTTGTCTCCCTGGTTCAGTTGCCAGATACACCTGAGTATCTTCCTTTCTAATCATGGACTGGCAATGAACAGGGGAGAGGACTTGGGATGGGCCAACTGGATCCCTCTTCCACTTTGGCAAGGAGTGTGCTGTGGGGTTGGAGTAGGTGGGAACCTGTGGCTGGACCCATATCGACCTGACTGGAGGTGAGGCAAGGCAAGGGAATGCCATTGCTGTTGTTGGTGGGACTGGCCATGTGGATGCTGGTGTTGCTCACAGTGCTGGGTGGCCTTCTATGATGCCTTGGGGTGCTGGAGTTTTTGTGGCACCTGGGACTGCTGCTGTCACTACTGGAGGGACCCAGGAAGCCAGCAGAGCCTTGAAGGTGAGCCTCTGCTGTACTGAGGAACAGGTACAGCAGGTAGAGCTCCAGCATCACCCTTTGTATCTTCTTGCTGGGGTCAAGGAGCATCCTGTTCTTGTTGGCATAGCGATGTTGTTGAGTATTTGTCCTTGAGCATGAAGATATACTTGCCTTGGAGGTTGGGCCACACCTCCATTCTCAGGTCAGTAAATTCTCTCTCTAGGGCAGTGATGGCTAGGTAGGCATTGCTGTGGTCCCCTGTGCTGCCCAGGTTGAACTTGGGCCTCAGGGTTTGCTGAGGGTGAGCTTGGTCAGTCCTGACAGTTGTCCTTTCTCATCACTGTCCTTCTGCTGTTTCTACCCCTTGTTGCTCCTGAGGGATAGCTCAAGTGGGACACAGTCACTGTTGCACTCCATCAAGTTGGGCTGTCCTTTTGGGTAGCATTTGGTACTATTGCTGCTGCTGTCCTCCAGCAGGTCACATTGGCAGTGGTAGGCTGCCTTCTTCAGAGTGGAGTCCTTATCCAGGGTTGCTAATGGAGACAGTGCCCTTGGTCTCTTACCTGTACTGTCACTGAACATCACTACTTTGCTGTTCACCACCAACAACCATGTAGCATAACCAGTAGAAAGGTCATGCAGATCAGAAAGTGACCTGACTTCACTAAGCCAGTGGAGGGAAGGACTGCATGTCCACTCATCTTGGTGGTCATAGGTCAATGTGGAGTGTCATTTATCTTGAGGAAAATAAGCACATTAGTGAGAAGGTGGCAAAGTAGATAAGGTGGTGAGCGTGGGATCAGGCAGACATCCACACGTAGGTTCGAATCCCACCAAGTACGACCTTGAAACTATGCCATTTGTCGAGTGGCTTAAAGTTACCTACATATCACCATGATACCCAGGTTTTAGGTGGTTACACGTGGTTACACACCAAAGATGCACTTGGGTGATAATATGGGTACCACTATAAATAAAATAGCCTGTGCCATTAATGGATGGAAGCTTAACAGTGCTTCCAATACTCTTCCAAGTTACCTACAGGTGCTATAGGCCAGAACATAAAAAAATTCATCAAGCAGGGGTACCCAAAGGATACCCTGGAACTGGAAGACAAGGTGCACAAGATTTTAGGGAGGAAGGTCAGACAGAAAGAGAAGAAATGACTGATCCTCCATGTGTCGGAGGAAACGCACACTTGGAGAGGCTCTCCACCACACTAACCAAAGTGTGGTGAGCACTGGAGGGTGGAAAATAAGTGAAGAACTTTACACAAGGCAGAAGAGCAGCCCTATCAGCATGGTATACTGAATCCCATGCAGTGGCTACGACATCAGCTACTACAATAAAACAAGCAGGGAGCTGGATACCAGAATAAAAAGAACACCGTGCTGGTGTGAGGCACAACACACATCCAGTGCCTTAATAAACTAAATGGACAGGATAGATCTACCAAACTGGAAGAATCCCAGTGTTGCATCGTGGCTTATGCAGGAAGAAGACAACACTAGAGGCCACACACATTTCCATCAACATAAACAACAATTAAAGAGTAAATGTGTGAGTGGCTCTAGCAGCAGCATTGTGTGTCATGAAGGACAAGGGCAGAACATATGGTGCCCTGTAGCCCAATCAGTGCACTATGAATCCAATATAACACATGTTGTCCACATAAAAGTGAAGAAATGATAACTGAACCATGAAAAAGTGGGAGCTCATTGAACTTATTTGTAGTGAATGAGTACCGACTCCAAATATCATAAAGATGAGAATTGTAAAAGTGAAATATCTAATGGTATGTCAAGGAAGACCTGCTGTACCAATGATGCCAGTTATCTTTGCTATCAATCCAGGTGGGTTCCAGGGATGATGACCAAATGGTTTGGCAGCCACACCCATCTGGAGAAGACATCAGTTATGGCCTCACTTCATACTAGATGAAGTTAATGAGCCTCGTGAGGATTTATCTTGCAAGAGGGAGGCACTGGACACATTGTGACAAAGTGGGTACATTAAAGGGAAACTGAACATAAGACAAAAGACTGCACTAGTGTATGGATCTGGGAACCCAAGAAGGTCAGAGGAGAGCAAACCACAAAGGTGTCTGGGGTAGTGAATATCCAGGGAAATGTCAACTTAATGGTAAGTGTTGTGATAGTTAACAGCTGTTACCTCAAAAGACAATAACAATAAATTTATACTGAGATACTACACAATATGTTAGGATGGAGAAAAATTGCTACAGATTACTGTTCACCAATTCCCAAGGCATGCTGAAAGTTATAAGGCATTAGTGCATAGCTGAGGGATGTGATGATACTATGGAAGAGGTTAATGCTTTTGGCTAAAATGATTCCCTCTCAAGAAAACCATGCTTTTTTTCTTCTGCCAAGGCATCCAATACTTATGATTATACCTTGTTTACTTAACCTATATTCCTGACGCCGAGGCGGGTTTAAAAGCTGGGCGCTGATTGGCTGCACCCCTCTCTCGCTAGCACCCACGGAGAGGCTGTGTCTCGTATGTCCAGTGAGAAATGTTTTTATTTTATATGCTGTAACTCACTTCATATAAGGGATAGCCAGATTTGGTTAACACCATGACTCAGCAGTGACTGTACAATCAAGATATATTGTAGAAAATTAACAAAAGAAAAAAGATAATGGTATTATGACGAGTTGAACTGCGACGATTTCATAAAAATGTTTATATCCTGTTTTGTTTTGCTCGTTATTTTCAAAGGATGTTCATTGAATGCTGAAATATATTATTGCATCATATAGAAAAAACTGTCATGAATACAATAGTGTTATCAGAATGCAGGTAAACCTCCACTTAACAAAAACACTTTGTCATTTGTAGCCACATGTTACTCGCCGCCGCTTACGGCGAGCTGCTCCACCACCACCAACACTACTACGGAGCGGCTCGCCGCAAGCCGCGGCGAGTAACATGTGGCTACAAATGACTATGTGTTTTCATTAAGTGGAGGTTTACCTGCATTCTGATAACACTATCGCGTTCATGGGAGTTTTTCCTATATGATGCAATAATACATTTCAGCATTCAATGAACATCCTTTGAAAATAACGAGCAAAACAAAACAGGATATATGGTGTTAACCAAATCTGGCTATCCCTTATATGAAGTGAGTTATAGCATATAAAATAAAAACATTTCTCACTGGACATACGAGACACAGCCTCTCCGTGGGTGCTAGTGAGAGAGGGGTGCAGCCAATCAGCGTCCAGCTTTTACACCAGCCTCAGCGCCAGGAATATAGGTTAAGTGAACAAGGTATACTACTGTATACATTTGAAACCAAACAAGTTCTATTTAGTAGTCAAGTCACATTCTTCAACATAACATGACACCCAAGGAATCATCACTCAAATAGTTCAACAATGATTTTTATGGGTCTCAAATTAAGCTGATTAGTTCTACCACAGCAAATTTCCTGTAACTATCAAAATAAATAATAGGTCTAGTTCCACATGTGATATGACATGATAACACATCTGGTATAACTTTTTTTTTACCCATGCAATCAAAGTTAATTGGAATGGTGATCCATAGTACATTATAAATTCTAATATGACACCCTTAAGCTACATTTTACCTTCATCAAACATAAATTCATCCTCATATTCCTTCAAGAACTTCTGGGATCTTTGTTCATCAATGAAAAGCTGATAAACTTTCTTGACATCTGGTATTGTTATCTGAAATAAAAATCTCAGTTGTAAGAACAACCTTTATCGTTTTTTAGTAAATTTATCCTTATAAATTCTACATGAAAAAATAATACAGCATTACCAACAGGAAATTATTTTCACTCAAAACATTTGACATCACAAGGGAATAATTTAGCAGTGTGTATGGCATGCAATGCATTTTATTCTCCTTATTAAAAGAAGCAATACCCAATATTACCTGTTTTTCTTTTCTCTTAATAGCAACAAGATTTGCCAACGTGATCAATTGGATGGCATATCGCAGGGATGTCTCCACACCAATCTTGGTCAACACAACTAACGCTTCATCTTGAATTTCACAGTCTTCCTCTTCACATCTGAAAAGAACACTTTTAAGTAAAATTTCCTTTGTGAATTTTAATGTATTTCATCATTAACCCTTTCCTTCCAGCAATCATATATATATATATAATTGCATCAATGCGTCCGTAGCGACGGCGATCATACTCGTAATCAAGAATTTTCGCGCTTCAATTTTGAGCTCCAAGCGCTGTTTCTCGAGTCAGATGGTGAGTGGAAGTGTCTAGCATATGTTTCCACATGTAGTGTTGTCACTAGCTCTGGAAATTTAGCGGTAACTAAGCTATTTTCCCATTCTCCGGGCGACACTTGGCAACCCCAGCGACCCACCGGGTGGAAAGCACCGTGATAAGTACGAAGAGACATCTGATAAGAGCAAAGGATCTCAGATCATAACTCACCATAGAGCAGGACAGAACATATTTATTTAGCAGTGCTTCTGAGTTTGAAGACAGTGACAGTGAATATTTAGAAGAAGAAACTGAACTATTATGACTACGGGTAATCTTCCTCAGAGGATGAGAGGATCAGGGCTTCCTACTGTACAAGGATGATTGTTCAATTTATTACTCCTACCTAGCTATAAATATCGTAGTATATGATAATCTACTAATAATAGTACGTCTCATTTGTAATTAACAACATAGTTACTTGAAATAAAATATTTTTTGTCAACTTACTTATTCCTTACAAGGATGCTGGAACCCAATTTGGTATATTTCTACATGATGAGTATCTTCATCGGAAGATAAGTCTGAGTCATCCTGCACATCAGGATAGTAGAAGAATCGGATGGTGAAAGATGTGGGGAGGAGAACATACTAAACATAACAGAGACTGAAGGTGGGGTATAAGGAGAGGAAAGTGAAGACAACCAGAGAGGTAAAGAGAAGGAAACTAAGGAGTTTAGAGGACTTTGAGGTGATGGAGGAGTGTGAAGTGGTGGTGTGTGGGAGCGAGAAGGAGGGACTTCAGGGGAGGGAGTGCGAAGTCAAGGTGTGAAGGAAAGAGAAGGAGGGATTTCAGAGGGAGTTCGAATAAGTGAAGTATTGGAGAGAGAACGAGGGACTTCATGGGAGGGAGTACGAACTAGAGGTTGGGAGGGAGGAGTGTGGGACAGAAGAGAGATCACAGGGGAGGGAGGAGAGTGAAGAAGTGAAGTGTAGGAGGGAGAAGGAGAAATTTGAGGGGGTGAAGGAGGTGCAGGAGACGATTCCTTGGGCAGTATTTGCGCCATGACTAACTTGCAGAGACTGATATAATTGGCTTCCGCTGCTTCTTGCCAGCTATTTTTGCAACATACCCTAAATTTTCGAATATATCTGTAATTCTTCTCAATTCTCAGAGCATATTTTATATAAAGTCACTTATTATGTTTCTCCTCCTCTTGTACAGGAAAGTGAAAAAAAAATATTACCTATCATTCATTTATGTTCATTTTTTCATTATCTTCGATTTTATAATAAAATGGTAGAAGGTAACTTGTCAGAGAGAGAGAGAGAGAGAGAGAGAGAGAGAGAGAGAGAGAGAGAGAGAGAGAGAGAGAGAGAGAGAGAGAGAGAGAGAGAGAGAGAGAGAGAGAGAGAGTGCGCGGTGTCATCGCTCTCTGGGCTGTTTCTGGTTGATGGATCACACAGCGG
This sequence comes from Portunus trituberculatus, assembly GCF_017591435.1. Lineage (NCBI taxonomy): Eukaryota > Metazoa > Arthropoda > Malacostraca > Decapoda > Portunidae > Portunus > Portunus trituberculatus. The sequence continues at coordinate 11,437,539 of NC_059293.1, forward strand.
GAGGAGGAGGAATCCTTGATAAGGCATAAACTGAACTTTCAGAGGTCACATCGAGCTACAAAGTACATCATTGTATTCAGAATAACAAAGAGAAAATAATAATTATTATTCAAACAGTTTTCTGACAATTTCTAGGTTTACCATTTTAGCCGTCATAGCAAACGGGAAAATAGTTTAAGCGCCGGAAGGAAAGGGTTAAGAGAATATTAATTTCTACTTACATTTGTCTTTTCATGTCTGAACCAAAGAAATAAATTTCCTGTCTTAATCATAGAAAGAGAAACAGATTCTAAAATTAGGGAATGTGGCAAATGAAGGAAGAAAGTAGCTGCAAGTTGATCTACACAATCAAAAATGAATTCTATATTTTTTTTCAATGCAAATACATTCAATCCTTGCTGTACTTTATCATCTTCAAAGCTTTTTGTAGACCTAGCATTTCTAATGCATTTAAACCGCCGTGGTACAGTGAAACCATGCGTGCTTTGAAGTCCGCCAGGTCTCTGAGCGCACGGGTTCGAATCCTGTCCACAGTCTGAGTGTAGGTTGGGCTTCCTCACTCGGGGCAACGGTTTCCTAGCGGGTGGGCTTTGAGATAGGAGGCAGCCCAAAAAAGTACTCCCTTTAGCCCATAAATTTTGTGAAAAGCCCACATGGTGGGAAAAAAAAAAAAAAAAAAAAAAAAAAAAACGTGGTATCTGAATGCATTAACAGATCCAGTATTTACCAAAAAATCACGAAAAGCAAATCTACACTGGGATGGAAATCCAACCATCACTACATACAGACCTGATTTTTAAGATTTCTTTGATTTCCTTCTCCTGGTATGGAACGGTCTTAATGATGATCATTCTGTCCAGCATGTCGATGGGTATGCCGTGTGGGGACATGTTCTGGGTGCCTCTGATGCGCGTGATGCCTCGGTTGGTGGCCACTATCACCACAGGGGCCATATCGTCTTCTAAGGCTCGGTTCAGGAAGGAGAAACACTCAATGTCCAACATGTGTACCTAAAAAATGTTAGTCTTGCTTTGATAAAATGTAATGTACTTGATACAAAAGAGAAGGGAGGAGGGAGGGCACTCAGTAAGAGTGAGTCAGTTCCATTACTCATCAACCATTATGTCTCCAATAACTCATATTGACTTTCACAAAGCACAATACAGATTATGAAGTTACTAATAACTACATTGTGCCAGCTTTAAGTGGAGTGAAATTGAAATATCGATCAATGCATTCTCATGCCAGCATATTTCAGATAGAGCTAAAAACACTTACACATCCAGCTTTAGTAGGTATATACATGATTTAGTTTTTGAGCCATGTCCCTTCAATTTTACCGGTATACCAAATATTTGTTACATGTGGGGGTTATGTTCTGCAAAAAGCTTGCATAATATAAATTCACTTATATTGATCTTATCCCATTAATTATAGGGGGGTTATGTTCCACAACTTATTTTAAAATCACAACTATTCATTCAGGCACTGTTTGAGACACATTAGAATTATACACCTTAAGGCCTCCAATTTATGTCAAAAAGACTAAATAATCCTGATACACTAGTTATGGAGGAAAAAGCCTATACTTGACTTGGTTCACCCTTGAATAAGCTATAGAGGAATGGTTCTCAAAGTGGTTGATGACTATCGAGGGGATTGATGAATAACTGGGGAACAGTAAATATTACTGTTGGCATTGAAGGGATCATTGAAACTTCCATTTGGAAAATTTATAATCTACATTATAATTTGTAAAAATTTGAAGAAAATCAGGTATTAGATTAAAAAATAAAAAAGTTCTTGAATTCAAACCACGAGTAATTATTTTTTAGTAATCAGTCTTGAGGAATTTAAGCAGTGGTGGCAAGTGGCAACACTACCTTCAACCTTCAAGAGAGAAGCATCAAGAAACCTTGCTAACTAAACTGGCCATTGTTTTGAATACGCCATGTTCTTTTTCTTTTTGGAGTGGCAAATAGTGGCTTTTATTCTGTGTTTTTTTTCCCTTGGTTGCCATCACTGATGTAAGTAAAACACTACTACTGCACAGGGTTTTTGTCACTGGAATTATTTTCCTAAATAAAAAGATAGTGGGTCCTTGGAAATTTTGAAACTTCATTGTGGGGGAGGGAGGGAGGGTTGATGAGTTAAAAAAGAGCCCCAGCTATAGAGATAAGATGACTCATAAGCATAAATATACATATACAGTAAAACCTCGCTTGACGAACGTCTCTAAGGACGAACAATTCGGGAGACGACCAAAAAATCTGTCAATATATCGACCCAGGGGACGAACGATACTTTGGGGGACGAACATGGTTAAACGGCTCGCCGGCAGGCTAGCCGTTTGTGTGATAGCTAACCCGGCTATCACACAACAACAAAACAAAATATAAGCACAAAAGAAAATAGAAACAGGAACATACGAATAATATTACATAACATAATCTCCGTGCCACCACGATTTTCTCCTGTTTTTCCTGGGCATGGTGATGTTACCGGCGCGCTCTACTGTAGCTTCCTCGGCGTTATCCTCACTGCTCTGGTGGCTCTCAGTGTTGCTGTCATCATCATCCTGGCCATGTCCAGGTACTGCAGATTGTGGCACATCCATCGCAGCTGTTTCCTCGCTCGCCTGGCAAGGAACATTGCCCTACTGCCCGCTCCTCTCACACTGAGCATTACCTCCGAAGATCAAAGGAACTTCCTGGCCACGTGCCTTTAACTTCCCTTCTTGGAAGTCCAAACTTGCTCCCACATGCGTGAGGAAGTCAATCCCCAGCAGGCAAGGGTCTTCCAAGGCAGAGACGAAGACTGGCAATCTTTCCATGTTTCCCACGCCGATGTTCACTATAACGGGGCCCCACATAGCGGCACTGACTTGTGACGCTACACAGCTGTTGTGTAGCTCTGGCACGCTGCGCACATCCAAAGTCCTCTCTCATGACTGTCTTCTCGGATCTTGTCTGTCTTCCTCCCCATCCTCCTCTCCTCCATTCCATCATGCCATCAACGTCCAGTCTCTCAAGTAAATAACCTTTTCTTTTTTATTCATTTTATTATCATTTTGATAGCATTTAGGTAAGTAAAACAATTTAGGCTTTTTATAATTATTTCGTTCATGTCATGCATACATTAAAGGTATTTTGAATGGGTTTTATGGACAAAAGTATGATTTTTTTTTTTGGTCTGGAACGGATTAATGGTATTTCAATACATTCTTATGGGAAAAATTGACCCAGGGGACGAACAAATCGGGTGACGAACAGGATTTAGGAATGAATTATGGTCGTGAGCTGAGGTTTTACTGTAAATGTAATCTTTAGGCATATAACAACAAACTTACATGCACAATGCTGTGATGATAGTATGAACGGACAGTGTTGGCAGTGTGGCACTCACCTCATCCACAAAGAGAACACCAGGGACCAGTTCTGCCTTTCCTTCCTCCCGCCACTCTGCTACTTTGGCGTTGATCTGCTGCCGCACCTCTCCCTTGATCTCACCAGTGTCTCCTGCAGATTCAGAATTGAGGACTGAGAACAACAAACACAGAGAGGCTGGGTGTTCAGGGAAAGCTACTTGTGAATAACCAAAGTTTGATAGAGGAAAATTCTAAAAAAATCCATATTCCAGGTAGTAAGTAAAGGAACATATTGTTATGTACACTTACAAAAAAAGTACAGTGTCAGAGCCTACACAGTATTATGTAAGAAAATATTAAAAATTTTTGCTTCAGTACATCCTTGCAAATATATGTCACATCAGGGTCTATTAAGATCTATAACACATTTTAATCAAAACACCATCAAAGCAATTCTTAGTCTGGATGACGTCTACTGCAATTTTCACAATACACACACACACACACACACCTGAGAAGAGAGCAAGAAAGCCTTGAGTTCTGTTGTTGATGACGTCTATCTCATGCAGCGTGACAGTGTGTACCACTTCCTTTCTCTTCTGTAATTCTCCTTCTGGACACTGAACGAACCTGTCAACACAATCAATCTTATGGTTCTGGACACATCTTTAAAGGCTAGCAATGCTTAAATTCACATAATGTGACCAAAAATCTCCACATAACAAAGGAAACACAAGTCTCACCTGGTTTGGGGTCCTGTGGCATCATAATCACGAGCCCGTGTGAATGAGCGACCTAACTTGGTGATCTTGCCTGTAGCCTTGTCAATGGTTATCACATCACCAGCCTGGACCTGTGGAAAGGAACAAGTCATACTAGCTATTGGAATGTGGCAACCCCAAGTGTCAGTAAATTTGAAAGAGAAAGCATCTTTGCACTCAGAAGTTTGAAATTAGAAATTTTTTCTTTGCAAGTAAGATGTTTGTATGTTTTAAATCGCATTTCTTCTTTAACCCCTTCCTCGGCAGAAATGAGTATACTCGTTTTCACTTGTTCCATTTTCCGTCTTTGACGAGTATACTCGTCTAAAACTACGACCTTCAAAAATCAGCCACAGACATATATACTCATCGATTCTGAGCCTTTCTAAGCCATTCTATGCGTGAAATGAGTATTTTCGTCAAATCATACGCCTGGCAGAGGCAACAGGATGGAGCGGTGGGATTTCAAGGACACTTTTACTAGACTTGCTCCGGCAACCACTGTCGTCGCATGGGTGTTGTTTTCATCCACATTACCACTCATGTTTTGTACCCTTTTCAAATAATTTACACCCCAAATGTCTAGTTCTGAGGAAGATAGCGAATATGAACCTTCCCTCTGAAGCTTGAATACTTATGATGACACTGCCAGTTCATCAGACAATGAATATTTCTCGACAAGTGTGGAGGAGGAGGAGGAGGAGGAGGAGGAGGAGAGCTTGAAGTTTATAGGAAGACGAGTTAACTCGTATATGTCTACAAAGGTATCTTCAAAATAAAAAGTTAACCACAAAAATGGGGGAAAACAGTAATTACAAGCTGTTTTCATAATCAGCATGAAAAATACTAGTGTCGACCTGGGTAACTTGGACCAGGTTTTGACAAACTTTGATACTGTTCCCACATTTATTAAGATAAACTTACAAAAATTTTATGAAAACATAAGCAAGTTATTGCCTTTAAATCACTAAAAAAAAAAAAATCATTCATAGCAGATTCTTCAGCTTTGAAGTAATAAGTGTGGTTCACAGTTATCAAAAAGACAGGGTAATGTGAACCCCCCACCGGGGTAAACTGAACCACCCATAGGGTAATTTGAACCACCCTTTATAAATGAAAAAAAAAAAAAAAAAAAAAAAAAAAAAAAAAAAATGTATATATAAAAATGGATATAATTTCTCAAAAAAATAAAGTTTTACTTCATAAACATTGAGCCTTTCACATTCAAAATAACAAAATCAATGGCAAGAAACAGTGTAGAACAAAAAACTGTTACTCATAGACTACATAGCCTACTCATTTACTTGGCTACTTTAGCCAATGTTTTGGTGTAACACTTGAAGTTATTGTATTCAGTAAGAAGATTATTTATTCTGAATGTGAAAGGTACTTTTATAAGGTCCCTATGAAGTGATACATAAGCATATAATAAGCAGATTATATGCATATATATTACTAATGGGCACTCCTAGCAGATGAAAGAGGATCAGCTGAGTAAAAACAGGGTATAGGCTCAGGGTGTCAAAAGACTGGTCACGTTAATTTTCCTTCCCACTCTGCAGGCTAGCGAGCAACAGGGAGCTGATTTTTTGTATAAAAATACTGCTCATTGGTTTCCACATTCATTTTTCTATAGATTATTGAGCTCGCTATCGCTCGCTAGCCTGTAGAGAGAGTGTGAGCGGACAATTCCTAGCTTTTTGAAGTCCTTTATAGGCTTATAGTCTTCATTAAAATTTCCTAAATTACCCTAATTATCCTAATAATCATTATTGGGTATATAATGAGTCTAAGCAATCCCCTTTATAAGCCAAAGATGGCACAGGGCAAAATATTAATGCATATTCTCAAAATATAAACAATTGCGCACTAAAAACTACCGGTTCGATTTCCCCCGGCCGCATTTTCCTTACCAGGGTAAATTGAACCAAAAAGTGAGCGTTAATTGTGAGAAAACGAAGCTAAATAAAGTATTGCTGATGAAATCATGTTAAAGTAGAGGTAAAACACTCTATAATCATCAATTTGGAAGAGGATAGTTAGCCGCGTCTGACCGCCACAACAAAGTTCGCCAAAACCGCTGATTTGGTAAAACAAACTTTGCCGCACTTTTTTTTTGGCTACGATTCAGTGCTTTCAGTCATACAATTGTAAATTCTTTCCTGTATCGATTTTTTTTTTTTATCAAACCTGCACAAGAAATGTGAAAATAGTTACTTTCTATCGTGAAATGCTCAAAACTTCAAAAAGAAATTTATATATGAATTTATTGTAAATAAGAATGAGGCGGTCCGAATTGTACCGGCTTGTTGGACGGTCCAATTTTCCCCGGTCGACACTATATAGAACCAAAATAAAAAAATTAGTCTGAAAAAGAAACATTTAAAAAAAAATTGTTGGGGAAGGGGTTAAAGGCCTTTTATTTAGTGTTTCAAATATTGATTATTTTAGATTAATAGACTATGCAACCCTATAAAATTGTGAATTTCTAATGTGGCCCTTGCACTGAAAAGTTTGACTACCCCTGGTCCAACTCCTATCCCCCTTCCTTGCAACCTTACCTTCTCCTTTGTCAGGGACTCTATCAACTTGTTCCCGAGGTCATAGATTGTCTCCATCTCTGTAGTCTTGAGTGTCAGCTTGCCCACCTTGGCACCGGTACCTGTGGCAGGCCGGTCAATCTGCACTTCCACTACCTCACCCTCGATGATCTCAGTCTCCTCTTTGATGCGCACACCAATGGATCGCCTGAAGGCTTGTGTCAGCACCTCAGTCTTGGACATACCCAGGCTGGTGTGATGATGTCCCAAAGATCACACTTTGATTAAGATATGATGATGAATACAAATGCAAACACACACACACACACACACACACTTTTTGGCCATATGCAACAACAAAAAACACTGGTATTCATTGATAAAGAGAGCAGTGTGGGAAAAAAAATTTAAAGAAAAGAAAAGAAATAAATGATGAAAGTAAATTATAAATAGAAAATTGGACTTGACATGGTCCAGCAAAAATGTAATTACTCAAAAACATGGAAATGCACACCCAGTCTACCTGCAACTATTCATTACACACCCTCTGGCTCTCACCTGTATATTTCTGAGGCAGAGATAGCAGTGAAAGGAGTGTCTGAGCCAAGAGACTGTGCAAGTCCCAGGGCAATGGCTGTCTTGCCTGTGCCTGGCTGGCCAGCTATTAGTACTGCCTGCCCTGCCAGCTTGGCCTCCTTGATCATGTTCTGCACCACTCCCGCTGCACGCCGAGCCTGTGAATAGTGAAATAATTATTATACAAATTGGGTTAATATATATATATATATATATATATATATATATATATATATATATATATATATATATATATATATATATATATATATCACATTATCAAGAAATATTTTTTTTCAATTAATGGAAATGTATGTAGAAAAATTTACATCCATACTATCCATGACTGATATGCTCAGTAAATATTGATTGATAATGTGTATTTTGTGGTTAGTTGCTTTCTCCCTCTGGCCCATATTCTCTAAATGAGTCTAGGTGATTACCCCCTGACCTTTATCCCTCTTAGGTGATTTTCCCCCTGGCCTTCACCCCCCTTAGGTTATTTCCACCCCGGCCTTTAACACCCCAGGAACATCCCATTCGTGATTCCCCTTGCCCAACCCAGTCTCCCCTCCCAACTACATATAATTCATCATAGAAATGCATCATGCATGATTGCGAAATGACTATCGTGTCGTGGACAATACGAATATTTGGTAAGAGAAATCCACAACGAAAGTTAAAATGTTCTTTACTTTTAACACAAAAATATGAAAGGGAAGTTACACTAAGATTATCTTTAAATTTAAATGACACTAAGGCATTACATCTTTATTACATAATTGCTGACATTGTTAATACTCTGATCTTTGTAATAAAATATAAATAATAAAATACTGCACATTTCAAATCATGTTTCTCACAGATGAAAATTGTGAGCGATTCCTCTGAGGTAGTTGATAATAGGGCAATTTACAAAGTCATGACCAACCACGGCGAGGTGCTGCTTGGGTGTTTCATGAGCACCTTGGGCAATCATAAAGGGGGTATCTAAATCCCCCATGGGGGTTAAAGGCCTGGGGGTAAATAACCTTAGGGGGGGTAAATCACCAGTGGGGAAATGGCCTGTTACCTCACTAAACATTCAGCTATCTCACCACAGCTATTTGCAATGGTCACAAGATTGGCTGCCCTCACAATCATGTTTCTCATGTCCATAATGTAGAAAACTTGTTAATCTTTCACAACCATAAAACACTGAAAAAGTTTCACTTCACCTAGAGCCTTTTGAACATAGTGAAGATGAAGAGCACCAACGTTTCAAAATACAGACCTCTCCCAAACAGCTCCTGTCCCCATCCCCCATCTCAGCTCACCTTGATCTGGCCCACCATGCCCTGCGCCGAGGCCTTGGGAGTGAGGTCATCAGTCAGCCCCAGGCCCCGGATGTGAGAGTGAGCTCCAATGCGCTCAATCTTGGTCATTTCATGTTCCTCGCTGGCTGCCAAGCTTACCTGTGAAAGGGAATGTAAGATAATGAAGAGCAGGATGCATTAATTATTCTTTGTCATTACATTCAGACCCTGCTCCACCAACTAGTGGCGCTCTGCAGAGCGCATATGTTACTGTTCCACATGCATACATTTCAGAGCTTGTTTTTGTCTCAAATTTGGATATGGGCACTCTAGTTCTTACTAAATTGTCAGATACCACAATGAGATTGTGTAGATGTCAGATTCATGTATGTTAGTATATAAGTATACATGTATATACAAGTATAACAATATGTGGAAGTCTCAGCTGACTGTAGGTTACCATTCAAATATATCAAAATATTATCATCATTATTATTTAATAGAACAAATGGTAAAAAAAAGTTCTAAAAGAACATAACTTATTGTTTGCAATTCATTAATGACAAAGACACCAAAATGACATGGTTAGAAGAATATAAAAATTAAAATGTAGTAATTGAAAAATGAAAGTATAAAACACAAATACAAGATATTGTTTGCAATTCACAATTAACAAACCAAAAATTACAAAAAGCAAGGTTATAAACTAGAAATTATAATGCAATAATTGAAAAACAAAAGTATAAAAAGCCTCAAACCACAAAATTCACCCACAGCTAACATTAAAACAAGAACATTCACATATTATTGCCAGTATAATGAAAAACTGCCTCCATAAAGTTTCCAGCAGATCTATGGCCACTAGAAAATTAGTCCCAAGTTTTACAAGTTGTCCAGAATGCTTCGTATATATTTTTTTTTTTTTTTATTGGTGTCACAATATATATCTTTTAATAAATGCACTTGTAGTGTTACAAACCTTGTTGCATTATGCAAATGTTTGTAATATGATTATGTATCATATTAAGGTTCTTTAGTCCTCATACCTTTCCTTCAGTTTCTTTTACATTCATCACAGCTGTTTGTTTCCAATATTATTTGTCATTTTTCCTTTGTAGAAATTTTGGTACATATATATCAGCAATTTTGTACTAGAAGTACTTATGCATATTTAGTTCCATAAATTTTCTAGGTTATATATTTGTTTCTTGATACAGTGAGCAACTTTACAAAAGTGCATTGTTAAATTATTAGTGTGTGCTTTATGGGAGTAAAGGAGTGTGGGCTGTAGAGGACTGTACCAGCATAGAGAAGATTAATTTAAGAACAGTGGAGTGGAGACTCAATACTGAACTTAATTCACTCCAAATAGCTGTTTGAGTTTCAAAAAGTTTGACTAACAATACCTATAAATCAGGTCATTTGTTCTAATCTTAGCAAAACCTCAAGTTTATAAAAAAATCAATGCAATTTTTTTTATCATTGATTTGTACATACTGTAAATGAAGGCTGGTGATTGACAATGTAGAAGAGGAGGCAGGGGATTAGGATAACATTTTGTCCGACCAGTTTTCCCCTAAAGTAATTAAAAAGTTTATAATGAGGCAAAATAACAGCTTTTCATGTTGCTTTGATGACATCATGAAATGCAAAAACTTAAAAAAATGACCTCATGAAGTATGGAGAAAAAAAAAAAAAAAAAAAAAAAAAAAAAAGGAATTCTCTACATTTCTTCAGGTATCTTTTAAGTATATATATTCTACATATATATATATATATATATATATATATATATATATATATATATATATATATATATATATATATATATATATAAGTACATTTAAAAAAAAAAAACTTGAGATAAGGTCTGTATGGCATTTTGAATGCAACTCTATACATGCTATCATTACTCTATCACATTCATATCCATACACATCAAAGACAACCAGTAGCTTATAATATTCTGAAAACCTCTAGTCATAAATCATGTAACTTTTTTTTCAATGAATTTTTCAAATCTTGGCTGCAACATGCCCTTAATGACTTTAATGTCGCGAGTGTGTATACATGGGGAGACTCTGGGTCATCTTAATCACTTTAATGTTGCAGGATGGGGATAAATGTGTGTGTGTGTGTGTGTGTGTGTGTGTGTGTGTGTGTGTGTGTGTGTGTGTGTGTGTGTGTGTGTGTGTGTGTGTGTGTGTGTGTGTGTGTGTGTGTGTATTTACCTAGTTGTAGTTTTACAGGGCCTGGGCTTTATGCTCGTGTGGCCCCGTCTCCATATCTACACTTATCCAATCTTACTTTAAAAGTGTGCACACTCGTTGCAGACACTACTTCTTCATCTAAACTGTTCCACGTCTCAATACAATATATTTTTTAATATCTCTCAGACATCTTCCTTTTCTCAGCTTATTACTATGCGATCTTGTGCTTCGGATGTCGTATTCTTCTCTCAGGATCAGTTTCTCATTATCCACTTGGTCCATTCCGTTGATCAATTTATAAACTTGTATCAGGTCTCCTCTCTCCCTTCTTTGTTCCAGGGTTGGTAGATCCATAGCCTTTAGTCTCTCCTCATATGTCATCCCTTCAAATTCTGGAACCATTCTTGACACTATTTTTCGTAGCCTCTCCAATTTCCTTATGTGTTTCTTTTTATGAGGGGTCCACACTACTCCTGCATATTCCAATCTGGGTCTTATTATAGTACTTATCAATTTCTTCATCATTTCTTTGTCCATGTAGTGAAATGCTACTCCAATATTCCTTAGCAAATTATATGTTTCTCTGAAAATTCTATCAATATGGCTTACTGGTTGATTGTTTTCTTCCATCGTCACTCCCAAGTCCTTTTCCTTCTTTACTTTTTCTAGTTCTACTCCATCTCCCATCTTATAGATTCCCACTGGTCGTCTTTCACTCTTTCCCATTTCCATGACATGGCTTTTGTCCACATTGAATTTCATCTCCCATTTTTACTCCATTTCCAGATCTTGTTTAAGTCTTCCTGCAGTATTTCACAATCCTCTTTTTGTTTTATGACTCTGCACAGTTTCGCATCATCCGCAAACAGATTTATGTAGCTGTTCACTCCTCTGGCATGTCGTTTATATATACGAGAAAAGTATTGGTGCCAATACTGACCCCTGTGGCACTCCGCTGTCTACTGCTCTCCACTTGGACTTCATATCTTTAACTACCATCCTTATTTCTCTCCCCCTCAAGTAATTTTCATCCATCTCAATGTGCTTCCTTTTAAGCCACCCTTCTCCTCTAACTTCCATAGTAATCTTTCATGTGGCACTTTATCAAATGCCTTTTTTAAATCTAAATAAATACAGTCAATCCATCCTCTCTCTTGTACTTTATCAACTATTCTAGAGTAGAAACTCAATAAATTTGTTACACATGACCGACCTTTTCTAAAACCAAATTGGCTATTTGATAATAATTTGTTGTCTTCAAGAAACTCAATCCATTGTTTCTTTATTACTCTTTCACACATCTTGCATATTACACTAGTTAGTGATACCGGTCTGTAATTTAAAGGTTCTTCCTTCCTTCCGCTCTTATATATGGGAACCACCTCAGCTCTTTTCCATTCTACTGGTACTGTTCCATTTTCTATTGAGCATTTTATGATGTTGTATATAGGACTTGCTAGTTCTTCCCTACATTCTTTCAGTATTCTGCCTGAGACTTCATCCGGTCCCATTGCCTTCTCCTCATCCAATTCCGTCATCAACTTTTTATTTCAAGCTTGGTTACTTTAACCTCTTTCATATGGACAATGTCTCTATTACTCTGTGGTCTTTCAAATTTGGATTCCTTAGTAAAGACCTCATGAAATTTACTATTTAACAGTTCTGCCATACCTTTTGGGTCTTCCACCATCCCATTCTCTCCTTTTAACCTTTCTATTGTTTCATTTTGCCTTATTTTTCCATTTATGAATCTGTAGAACAATTTTGGTTGTTCTTTACATTTTTCGACAATGTCCTTTTCATTGTTCCTTTCTTCTTCCTTTCTCACCTTAGCATATTCATTTCTTGCTGTTTTGTGTGTGTGTGTGTGTGTGTGTGTGTGTGTGTGTGTGTGTGTGTGTGTGTGTGTGGGCGAGACTTTGGGTTGTCTTAATCACTTACGTTAACATTATTTTAACTGTAAAGAAAATGCTAAGGAGAAAGAGATTCTATCGTATACACACACCACACGTTCTAACAGTGCAACAGAGAGAGAGAGAGAGAGAGAGAGAGAGAGAGAGAGAGAGAGAGAGAGAGAGAGAGAGAGAGAGAGAGAGAGTCTTTCGTTATACTGGCAACAGTATACATCTGGCTGAGATCTGGCGACCGATGGCAACCCAAACCCGCGCAGCTGAGAGGTAGGTGACGGGGTAACTGTTCTGTGATAGTGCCTGCTATTCTAACCTATCCTAACCAGGAAGAGGGGCAGAGTGGTGCCATAAGTCCCCGCTGCATTATTCTAACCTAACCTAACCAATGAAAAACCTATCCTAACCATGGGGGCTGCTCTCCCAGTGGACCGCCCCATTATGACACCTACCAGACTACAAGCACCTGTATGGGACACACAAGGTAGGGGCGCCCACTAAATAGAACCACAAGAAACAATGTATTGTGCATAAGTGCTTCATTACTAAACGTGAATGATTTACAGCTTCGTTAGGAGGTGCTGTTGCTAAACCAATCCCAATTTTCTTCTACCATCCAATTTACACGCCTCTAGGTAGGCAAGACAATAGTGCCTGAGACCCTGACTGCAAACTCCACATGGACCAATTGAGAAGTCAGTCGGCACATTCACAACAGTATCCATGGCTACTCAGCTCTTGTCAGTGGTGCAGCAACCCTCAGTTCACGCCACACCTGCAAACTAGCGCGTTAATGATAAAAATAAGAGTAACTCACCCCCGCCATGATGCCGCGTGGTACTCCTGAGTGTTGTGAAGGACTGGGCGGCGATGGCTGGTGCGCCGGGACGCCGCCCGCTCATTGGCTCAGATAGTTAGTCGGTCAGCTCTGTCTTTGCAACGGCTCGCTACATTTTTATCCTACCAGCTGGTACATAGTCACTTGGATTAATTATCTAAGTTCCACGAAAACTTGAGCTAAACATCACATGATACCATAAATAAAGTGACACCAATAACCTCACGGGAAACTTTACCTAAGCCTACACAGGGCGCTAAACACAATACGGATTATTCTAAATACCTCGCAGTTACTAGATTTCGAGGATTTTAAACTTCCAGACACTCAATTCGATGCATATAAAACCATTCTTACAGAATAAAGCATAAAAACACAGGAAACTGAAGCTGAGCGTCACCGTCACCATGGCAACACTACACAACAGAACGACTGAACAACACATAACTGTGACATAAGTAACATTCCAGTGCGCACAGACAGTGAAGTTGGACAGCCTTTACTACAATCACTTCAAAACATAGTGAGAATGTCTCAACTACCACGAGAGAGAGAGAGAGAGAGAGAGAGAGAGAGAGAGAGAGAGAGATTGCAACTTAAACACGTTTTGTTCATGAGCAAAAAATATCTTACAAACTGAAGAGGTGCATCCTATTCATGTGTACGGAATACTCTAAATATCTTTGAAATTATCAAAAGAAATCATGTTTACATACGCACACCTTAATACATGTCTATAATATATAAAGTAGTTTTATATCTTGCCTGGGTATAAAGTTTCAAGAAGAATGACTTTGCTGCATATCTCTACGTTTAACTACATTTAACAGAAGATTATTACCGTCTCCTTTTCAGTTGTCAGATTATGATGCGGCATTCTTCTACCTATTTGTAGTATTAAAAGTGCTCAAAACTGAGCACTAAAATTTCACTCTTGCAGGAGAAATGAATTTCCTCACAAAAAAAAAAAAAAAAAAAAAAAAAAAAAAAAACTATTCTCGCAAACTGATCATTAACATAATTTCCAATTAATTTTCAATTATCTGAAGCTGGGGCTGCTTATCTCACTTTCACTTAAGAGAAAATGCAAAGAAAATGTGCCTTATCCTTAAAATAAAAACTTCATCTCATGTTCACACAAAACCCTCGCATCTCGCAGATTAGCACGGTGCTGGAGACACGTGAATAGTGATCGCGTAAGTGACTCTTGGTGCTGGAAACGTGACTGACAATTAAGGAACTATGAGTGAGGAGATCAAGTTTATCGTGGGTGAGCTGAACAAGCCGCCCTATAGTCGCAACTACAACCTCATCTCCTTTGACAGTCTGAATGCTGAGTCCTTGCTGCAGGTGGGTGGGTTGGTCATTAGTTTCCTCATGTGGATCATGCACTGCTAATATTGCTCTTATGTCTTTCCCAGTTTCCTTTTGCATATAAAATTATCATGTGCTACTATGATTTTGTGTCTTCTCCAGTTTCCTCTTTTATTAAACCATTTATTGCTGCGTGTGAATAACCCCAGTCTCCCAGCTGAAAGAAGAAGCTAGAAGATGTACCAACATGCATTTTTGACAGATTTATGAATTTTCTTTTCCTGTCTATCAGTTTACGTTTCAGTCCTCCTATCTTTATTTCTGTTTCATTCTCTATCAATCAATCTGTCAATCAGTCAGTCTAGCTGTATCTCTCAGCTTACATGTAGTTTTAGATTTGAGATGTAGCCTTTACACCAGTGGTTCCCAACCCTTTAGTGATCTAGTACCACTTGGAGGTCCTGTACAGTCGCCGCGTACCACCTGGTTCCAGAGAAACTCAATTCGATCAGATATTACTTTATTTACCATAATTTTACAAGTAAAACACACAAATGAACTAAAAAAAATTCAACTCAATTCGAGGGCTGCATCTGCTTCTTCTCCACCAGCTGGTCAATGCGGGGCATGACTTTGCTCACAGCACATCGGAAATCATTTTATTTTATGTTAGTGCCATAGGCAGTAAACATTTTTGTGAAGTAAAAAATAACTAAAAATCGTTCATGACCCCGAAAGTGCTCGCGTACCACTTGGAAGGCCCTCGCATACCACTAGTGGTACGCGTACCACAGGTTGGGAACCACTGCTTTACACTAATGGAAGCTCTAAGAGATTATATCCTTTAGTGACTTTCTTGCCCTTTCTATTTCTTCTTTCCCATCTTCCAGATGCACTTAACTTCTTTCCTTGCTTCTATTTCAGTCTGGGTGTTGATGAACAGGAAGTCCCAGTGTTTTGTTTACACACATGTACATTTCAGGTCCTCAATGATGTGTTTGCTGAGATTGACTCCAAGAACAAACTGGACATTCGGGAGGAGGAGCCAGAGCAGATGGCTGTCAGGATGCTGGGGATGCTACGAATTCTCAAGTACAGACCTCCAGATGAAGCAATGTGAGTGTGTGCAGTGTAGCCTGAGTCTCTCCAGGGCCTCTTCCATTCACACCTCACAATATGAACTGCTGTAGCTGAAGTTGTTTACTGTATGACATTTCAGGAACAATTTCCGTCAAGGGCTGGTCTCTGGGGACAAGCACGTCATCTACCCCATCCTGATGTGGCTGCTGCAGAGAATGGATGAGCTGAAGAAGAGAGCATACCTGGCCAAGTATCTGGTGAAGCTGGATGTTCCTGCAGAAATGCTCGGTGATGCAGACGTGGCTGATGTGCATGTTAAGGTATGTATGGCTCATGATTTCTGGGGGCAGATACGATAAGCAAGTCTACACTCTGACACTGCTTTATAAATTAACCTAATAACTGTGAGTGATTTTAAATGTACTAAGATGATACTAATTCAACCTTCACCTTTGTTTCAGTACGAAGAGCTCATTGACCAGTTCAAGAGTGTTCACCGGGAGTATGAGGCGCTGCGGACCAGCGGGTTCTCTACGGCAGAGCTGCGGCGGGACATCACGGCTATGGAGGAGGAGCGGGACCTGGTGCTACGCAGGATTGAGAGGATGAAGCAGAAGGTCAGCCACTAGACCAACCAACTATTGAATTAAAACTCACAATGAATCCTTCTTGAAACTCAAACTGAATTATTAGTTAAACACACAGACTCCTTATAAGTGAACAAATATTTACAAAGCTTTAGATACTGGTAAACTCTGGAATTCCCTGCCTAGCTGCTTCTGTATTTTCATCTTCTTTTGACTTGAACTCATTTAAGAGGAAGGTTTCCAGATATTTATCCCATTCTTTTGGCTAACACTCTCAGACTTGCTTGGGGACTGGCATCTAAGTGGGCATATTAGTTTAGTCGTTTTGTTGCCCTAGGACGGATTTCCCCTCTTCAATAAAATAGAAGCGGAAGTAAACTCAGCCTGTCCACATCCTGGTACTACAGGTGGAAGGAACCCCAAACAGTGATGCTATGTTGACATCAGCACGAGGTATGCGCCAGGAGAGGGAGAAACAGAAGGAGATGGTTCAGCAAAAGACCAACCTTCAGGCAGCCAGTCAGTTGTTGGAGCAGAGAATCTCCCGTCTTCAGGCACAGCTCAAGGATATTCGCAAGGCCGGTATTGGCACCACTCCTGAAGGTGAGGCATTTAATTGTTGTTGTCACCACCACTGTAATACATTATCAGAAAGATGTATTGTTGTATTCATGAGTCATCTGTGTTTGCCTTCTTGCTTTTGTGTCAATGTGAATAGAGTAAGTCATAGTGAAGGGAAGGCTGCATTTGAGGTTATAATAGTAGGGTTTGCCTCTGTTGTAATATTCTACAGACTCGGGTTTACTTTCTAACCAGGCACTGACTGACTACATTTGGCTAACACTCTTCCTTACCACTAACATGGAAACATGCAGTATAGCTACATTCTTTCACAGCAAATAAAACAGCCAAGACTTTCCTACTGCATAATTACTGACTCAACAGCCAAGACTTTCGTAATGCCTTGTTACTGACTGACTGGCTGACTACTTTCAACTTACTCTTATACTTACCACCAATATGGAACCACACAATATACTTTAATTTCCCTAGCAACATAATATAAGACAGCTCAGGCTCACTCACCCAGGGCTGCTGCAGAGGCTTGAGGAGGACATGAATGTGAACAGCTACATAGTGAAGGAGAAGCTACCCAAGGAGGTGGCAGTGAGACAGCGGCTGGTGGAGACCTTGCAGCGTGTGGCAGCTCAGCCAGCCATGGGCCAGCAGGAGATTGACCAAGTTAACAAACAGGTTGGATGTTTATCATTACTCATAGTGTTCAGGTGTCCTCTTTCAGCAGGTGTGTGTTAATTATTATTAGATGGGTAATAAACAGTGTCAGCTTCAGTGAACTGAAGTATCTGAGATCTCATTATCACTCAATGAAAAGATGTGTAAATAATCTCACAGGAGTCAGGAAACAAGTGTCTGCGTTTACTGAAATCAATACTCATTTCTGTTTCATTAATTCCTACATATAAGTGTCAAGCTTAATTTGTTATACAAAGACACACACTTTCACTGTGGTCAGTATAATGGCACATATATTTGTCAGTCATATCCGTAATTAAAAGATTTAACTTAATACTATATATATATATATATATATATATATATATATATATATATATATATATATATATATATATATATTATACAGTAAGTCCTCCTTATACGGTACTTCGTTATGCGGTAAATTCACAGTTACAGTGTTTGTTTATTACTATCCTTGTTTCTATTTTCGGTAAGAAAAATTCAGATATGGTATCCGCTTGTGTTTTGTTTACACCGTACCATAGCGCCACCACAACAATCAGTCTCTTCCTGCGTTTCTCATTGAACACCAATTAAAATCCATACAGCGTGTTTTATGTGGATATTACGAGTAAGGGATGAAATCCCTACTGTCCCTTAGCCTTGGGAGGGACATCATCTGATAGAATACATGGCAAGTGAAAGATAAATAAACAAATTTTTGTTTATTTATTTTGCGTAGTACTTTACAATTTTTATATGACTATTTTCATGTATTTTCATGTCTGTAGGGGTGACTTTCAACGTGCTGGAACATATCCCCTATTATTACATGTTATAATGGGTTTGGCATACGGTAATTTTGATTTGCGGTAAGGTTTTCATGAACGCATATATACCATATAACAAAGACTTATATATATATATATATATATATATATATATATATATATATATATAGTATACACTTAACCCTCGGCTATCACGCCGAATTGGGGCCGAAATAGCCGCGCCATAGCTGAAAACGCGATAGCCGAATTGATCTTGGCGTGAAGGCGGTTTTGGCCAATGAGCACTCAGATATCCCATGACGTCATGGCTGGGTGCACGATAGCAGGCATCTGAGGTTGCGATAATGAAATTTTAGCAGCTTTTCATGGGTGCGTGATAGCAATAAAATGCAATAGCTGAAGTCACGATAGCCAAGGGTTGACTGTATATATATGCAGTAAGCCCCCACATTTAGCAATCCTATTAGTCTGCCGAAACCATCGCTAAATTGGAATTTTGCCACATTTGAATGCTACTTTAAATAGGGAAAAATACCAATCAGTCTTTCGTCCGCCCAAAGTCCCCATTTCGAGTCCCCATTTACAGCTGCAACATCGCCACCCTCATGAGAATCAGCACCCCCCCAAACCACTAGTGGAGGCCATGGTGATAGCAAAACTCGCTAAACAGTGAGGATGGGAACACAAAAAATGAGTTCACATGCTGGATTAACAAACACAATAGCTCAAGTGTCGAGCAGGAATGCCGGAGGCACTGTGGGGCTGATGTCACGGCCAAACAGACACGCAATTGGCTCAGAGTGAGCGGGAGGCGGGACAGTGTAGCACGGTACATTCGCTAAATATGAGAGAAAATCGCTAAACTTGAGGGCTTGGCCTTTTTCCAGACATTCGCTAAATAAGGGTTTCACTAATCTGGATTTCGCTAAATTTGGGGACTTACTGTATATATATATATATATATATATATATATATATATATATATATATATATATATATATATATATATATATATATATATATATATATCACATTACTATGTGGGGTCTTATTGGTTAGTAAATGAAAGCTCTCCCCATGTCAATAAGACTGAATATGAAACTTACTACAGGTTGAACCTCCTTAATCCGGTATTCTTTCATCTGGCAACATCTGTAATCCGGCAAAATTTTTGTTTGCCGGAATTTTTGAATTGGCCGGAGTAATTTGCTGGACCACCGCTAGGACGCAGTGGCGCTGTACTGTGTTTTGGAGCCCGGGCATTCTGGGTCAAATTTGGATCAGTACCACACTGCCGCTCATTGCAAGCACCAGCCCCCAGGTGTATAAACATTTTTTTTCTGTAATATTTGCCCCTAAACATGGCTTCCAAGCGACCAGGAAGTGATAATGTTGTGTGTGAACCAAAGAAAAAGCGCAAACATATGACAATATCAGTGCAACAGAAAGAGGACCTATAGAGGAAACTAGATAAAGGTGTTTCAGTGCAGAGCCTATGCCAACAGTACAACATTGGCTCATGAACTGTCTATGATATAAAAAAGCAGAAGAATCAACTTCTCAAGTTTTATACAGTGAGTGTGAGAGCAAGAAGAACATGGAGGTTCGTAGAACACTTAAGGAGGGTAAAAGCAGTGATTTAGACAGGGCTCTCATACAGTGGTTTAAGCTTTGGCGCGCTGGTAACGTCCCTGTGTCCGGCGAGATGATAATGGCGCAGGCAAAAATTTTCCATCCTAAACTTAATTTACAATGTGTTTTTCTATATACTTCTGCATGTATATTTTCATGTACAACTATCATATATCAAAACAATGTTACAGCTGCACCTGTATAATGCAGGATAAGTACGAGTATATAGAGGGTGTTTTGGGGACCACCTATAGTTCAGAATTTTTCATGGTCTGGCAAGTCTAAGGTCCGGTGGTTGCCGGATTTGGGAGGTTCAGCCTGTATGAGCTTTGTTTTTCCTCTTTTTCCCTGACTAGAAATGTAATTACAATAATGATAAACTTGTATCAATGTAATGGTGATGATTACAGCAATGAGTTTTTTTTTTTATTTATTTAATTTTTTTCATGTAGAGTGGTCTGGGATAGGACAACTAAAATGTTATATGTGAAAAAGGCCAGCTAAAAGAGCCAGTATCTGTAGAGTATAGAGTGAAATAGGATCTCATTATTTTCTTGCACCACAGATCCAAGTCCTGAACAGTGAAATCAACAACCTAAATGAAGCACGCATGAAGGAAGTGGAGGAGGATGAAAGTCCAGAGAGCAAGGTAAGCATTGTGGAGGAAGGGGGTCGCATTCCTTCATCTCTGTAGTGGCATTACTCTGAATGGAAGAAGAGATGGTTGGTGGTGAATCTTAATTCAATTAACAAATGTAGCATTCACTTTCCTTATACATCGTTTGTTGGGAAAGCTTACAACTTAATATTACTAGTGAAGAAGTGAAAATATAAAGGAAGGTGTCTACAGTCTCCACACTCCTCTTATTTTTGTTGTCTTTTACAACAATGTGCATGGATAGCAGTGTTCTTCCAAACCAGAAGGAATTTGCAACCAGGCCATCCTACTTGTTACATGGGAGAGTATAGTAATAACTGATGTATTGCTAAACATTTTCCTCAGTGGCCTCTCTATGTTTCTTCCTTTTAGGTTGGGAAGCTGTCATTTTTTCGCCAGAATGCTGCCATCATCACCAGAAAGAAGGAACAGACGGCTGAAAAGCTGAATGAACTGCGCAGTGAAATAACAAACTACCAGGAAGAAATGAGGGTGAGTTGGGGCGTGGAAGGAGAGCAGAAGCAGAATGCATAATGGAAGTGATAAGATGAAAAGAAGAACATGGTTTAATCACATGGTAAGAAGAGAAGACTAGGAACCAATTAAAAGGGGATTCAAAGAGCATGAAAAAAAATTTATTGACAGAAGATCAAGGGGAAGATAGAGTGTGAGAAGGAGGGAAAGGAGTCACAGAGGAAGACACAAGGAGCTAAAACAACAAGAGGAGACTCACACATGGCACCAGGTACTGAGTCTTGGGAAGTGGTGAAAGGAAAAGAAATAGAGAGTGTTATAATGTGATGCAAGGCAATGTAATCATACAACTCAACTTTTTCTTTTGATAGCCATAAAACATGAATTCTTTTGACATCCACTAAAATGTATACAATGGGGTTAACTCAATAATACAGATTAGATTACGTGGAGAAATTAAGTGAGTAAAATATTCCTTGCATGTGCTGTAATAATTTTTTTTTTTTTTTTTTTCTGTCCAAGTCTGTAGGTAACTTGAAGAGTATTGGAAGCACTGTTAAGCTTTCACCCATTAGTGGTGCATGGAATTATTTATAGTGGTACCCATATTAGGGCCCATATCATGACCCAAATTTATCTTTAAACCACTTGACAAATGGCAAAGTTTCAAGGCAGTACTTGGTAGGATTCGAACCTATGCGTGGACATCTGCCTGATCCCATGCTCACCACCTTATCCACTACACCACCACCTGCAAGAATTATGTGGAGATGAAAACAAGAATGACAAGGTAAAGCATTCAAAGTATCACCAGGTGTAAAGCAGACCAGTGACAGGTGAACTAAGGGAGACACATGGTGATCTCTGAGTAAAGCACCTCATGAATAAATAAATAAATAGATAAATAAATAAGTAAATAAATAAATAGATAGATAAATAGTAAATAAATAAATAGGTAGATAAAGTTAAAATATGTGAAAACTTTAAAGAGAAGGAGGAGGAGGAGGAGGAGGAGGAGGAGGAGGAGGAGGAGGAGGAGGAGGAGGAGGAGGAGGAGGAGGAGGAAGAAGAGACTGACAGACAAATAAAAAAAAAGAACAAGAACACAGAATAAAAAAAAAAAATAATAATAATAATAAATAAAAATTACCAAGCTAAGAAAGAAAAAAACAAAACAAAAAAGGAAAGAAAGAGAAAATAAATAAAGAAACTGGTCTACAAAGCTCTGTCACCTTACATACTCCAACACTCTTCAAAGGCAACATTTCTTAGTCAATTCCTGGAACGTTAAAACAACTAAGACAGTTCACTTGAATTTATTTATGGGGTGAGGTTTCAAGGTATTCATCCCATTCTTTTGACTAACTCTTTTGACCCTATTTGGGGACTAACATCTTAGTGGGCCATTTAATTTATTGATTGTTTTGTTGCCCTTGGCCAGCCTTCCCCTTAAAAAAAAAAAAAAAAAAAAAAAAAAAAAAAAAAAAAACACAATCCACTATCCAGTTTTACGAGTACTATAAGTGGCACTCTGTAGTCAGATGCCCCTTGAATGGACCTGTATGGGAACTGGCAACTTAGTGATTTTTTTTTTTTTAACTTTCTGTTGCACATGGCTATAGTTTCCTCCTTCAAAATAAATAAATGAAATAAATAAAAAAAAATCTCCCTTGTGCATGATCCTCTCCTTGGCCACCACCTTTCAGGAAAAACAAGACCAATTGAAGCAGTTTTCGGGAGAGCAGGTGTTGCGTGGGGAGGAGTTCAAGCGTTACGTCAACAAGCTGCGGGGGAAGAGCTCAGTGTACAAGATGAAACGTGCCGAGCTGAGTGACCTGCGGGCTGAGTATGGCATCCTCAGCAGGACCGAGGAGATACTGAAGGCCAAGGATGCACAGTTGCTGGAGCAGTTGGTAAGGTATTACAGCTTACTTATAAATATATTATTCATGAGAGGCCAGACTTCCTCATGCAAATATTCTTCATGAAAGGTTGACATATTTCACCACAGTCTAACATCACATCTATACATACATTAAAGTCATTGCCCGGTGCTTGAACAGAATGCAATGGAGGCTCAGATGGGTGTGTCAGGTTTCCATGAGACTCAGGAGAGCATGGAGAAGGTGTCCTCCATGAAGGCCACCATTGATGCACGGAAGGGAGAGACTCTGGAGGAGATGTCTGGCATGGTGATGGATTTGAACAAGAAGATTGCTGAGAGAAAGGCACACTTAGCTCCCATCATCAAAGGTGAGTTATTGCTAGTAATGACCTACACACTTGGCTTCTACAGAACACTTCTTGAACTGCAGCTTTTGTTGTAGTAAGCAAAAAATCTCCACCATCCACATTCCTTTAACTGTAGGTGACACTAAAAGTCTTTCCATTCTATCTAACAATGCCTTTTAACTTTGGTATTTTAGGTATAGGAGCATGCTGCTTATAATCTTTAAGGGGAAGTAGTATTATGCTGTGCTGTGAGGAGGAGTAATGTAGGTGTGATACTGTAATGACAAAACAATCACGGTTGACCGTCATCCATCTGGGTCTTAGTGATCATCTTGGTCTAAGTGTCCTGTCTGACATTCACTACCTGGTGGTGATCTCTCATGGCTTGTCTTCAGATTAATCCCTTAGTCTTCCTGTTACACTCCAAGAAGAGCATTGCAGATACCCAGTAGTATTTTTCATGTTGAATAATTAAAGAAGTGGATCCTGTGCTTGTAATGGCAGATGAATGAAATACTCAGTAATGTGGTTGTTAAAGTTGAGTCATTAAGGTGCTTTAAAAGATTAGACAAATTTATGAATGAGGGTGAAAGGTGGAAATAGGTAGGTATGTTTATTACAGGGACTAACATATCTTATGTTCTTATTTGATAGTATGGAACATTAAGATAGGCATTAAGCTTGTGTGGTGCAGCTCATTTCAGAGCAGTTTGATATATTCAAGTGGTTCCTTTGTAGAACTTCGGCCACTGAGGCAAAAGATGCAGGACCTGACTGTGGACTACAATGAGAAGAAGCACTCCTATGACTCTGTGGCAGCTGGACTGGACTCTAACATGGCCAAGCTGGAACAAGAAGTCAAGGTGATACTCTTGATAATTTATCTATTTATTTTTCTTGCTTCATAGCAAAACAATAAAATAATATACTTTATTTCATGATTTTACATTAATCAAAACAAGTGTGTGGGTCTCTCCATAAACTGCCTGCACGGCAATCCTTGGACAATGCTGTATGGTTCTTTTCTTAGTAACTCCATTAAAACAATTTAATATATACAAACAACAATAAGTAAAATAAATAAAGGTATGTGAATGAATAAAATAAAAAATAAAGTAAAACTAGAACAAATTTATATAAATCAGTGAATATAAATTAAAAGTTAAAGAAAATATAAGGAATTAAAAGACAACATGTAAACAAATATTTGTAATGTGGTTGGCTTGCAAATTCAGGGTAGTGAGAGGGAACAAATTATGTGTAAGAAGAGATTTTAAGTAACAGAATCTTTTTATTTCAGAATCTTATAAAAAACATTAAGAATCTTACTACAGCAAAAGGCAGTACAGCAGCTTTGTCCATAATATTAAAGGAAGGTTAGGTTTACCTGTGTAAGGTCAGGCATAAATACTATGTATGTACAGTAAGCCCCTGCACTTGGCGAATCTCAGCCTGGCGAAATTCATTTTTGGCTGTAGGGTGGCCACAGACCACCAAGTGCATGCTTGGTGAAGCACACATGTGAACAATAACATCAAAAATAGAGAAAGTATTGAAAGTTTAGAAGTAAATGGAGTATGCAGTGAAGATCCCAGGGAAATGGCAGAGGCTATGAATGGATGCTTTCGGAAGGTATTCACAAAGGAGACTGCTTTTGACAAACCACTGGTAATGGAACAGAAAGGGATTATGAAGGAGTTTCAAGTAACTGTGGAGGAGATCAAGAACATGATGGGGAGTTTAGAAGTGAGAAAAGCTGTGGGACCTGATGGGGTATCAGGATGGATTTTAAGAGAATGCAGGGAGCAATTGGCAGAAAAAGTTTGTGAAGTAATTGATGCCTCATTAAGGGAAGGTGTAGTGCCCCAAGACTGGAAAAGAGCTAACATTGTCCCAATCTATAAATCAGGTAACAAGAGAGACCCATTGAACTATAGACCAGTGTCACTTACAAGTGTGGTAGCTAAGATGTGTGAGAGGGTGGTGAAGAATAGATGGACAGACTTCTTGGAGAAAAATGACATACTTTGTGAGTGTCAATTTGGTTTTAGAAAAGGGCGTTCATGCACGACAAACCTGATATGTTACTATTCGAGGGTGATAGATGTAATACAGGAAAGAGATGGTTGGGCTGATGGAATATATCTGGATTTAAAAAGGCCTTTGATAAGGTACCACACCAGAGACTGATCTGGAAACTTGAAATGGTAGGAGGAGTGCATGGCAGTTTACTAAAATGGATGGAAGACTTTTGGTAGGAAGAGAAATGAGAACAATAATTAAGGACAGACCATCAGAATGGGGATTGGTGGAGAGTGGAGTTCCACAGGGATCAGTGTTGGCACCAGTAATGTTCGCGGTCTACATAAATGACATGGTGGATGGGGTGTCCAGTTATGTGAGCCTATTTGCAGACGATGCAAAATTGTTAAGAAAAGTGAGATGTGACAAAGATTGCGAACTACTCCAGGAAGACTTGGACAGAATATGGAAATGGAGCTGTACATGGCAAATGGAGTTCAACACGACAAAATGCAAGAAAATAGAGTTTGGCAAGAGTGAAAGAAGAATCAGGAGTATGTACAAGATAGGAAATGAAGACATAAAACCAGTCATGAAGAAAAAGACCTTGGGGTGACAATTACCAATGACCTATCGCCAGAGAGACATATAAACAAAATAATTGGAGAAGTATTGAACTTATTGAGGAACATAAGAGTGGCGTTCGTATATTTAGATGAAGAAATGATGAAGAAAATAATTACTGCAATGATAAGACCGAGGCTTGAATATGCAACAATACAGTGGGCTCGAACTTAAAGAAACACATAAGGAAACTAGAGAAAGTACAGAGGGCTGCAACAAAATGGTGCCTGACTTAAGAGATTTGACTTATGAAGACAGACTGAAAAGAATGCAACTTCCAACCCTGGAAAACAGAGAGAAAGGGGAGACCTGATAGCAATATACAGAGTGATGATTGGCATGGAAAAAATGGATAGGGAAGATCTGTGTATGTGGAATGGAAGAATGTCGAGAGGGCATGGGAAAAACTAAAATGGCCACTTATAGGAGAGATGTGAAAAAATATAGCTTCCCTCATAGAAGGGTGGAAGCATGGAATAGTTTAGACGTGGAAGTGGTCAACGCAAGGAATATTCATGATTTTAAGAAAAAGCTGGACATTAATAGATATGGAGACGGGACAACACGAGCATAGCTCTTTTCCCGTATGTTACAATTAGATAAATACAATTAGGTAAATACACAGCTCTCCTGTGACGTCAGACCTCTCTCTAAACCTATCAGAACGCAGTGTGAGAGTCCCCTTCATCCATTTTTTTTGTGCTACCCTCTGTTCTGCTAGTGTGGGAACAATTTCTGGCCTCTACTAGTGCAACAGGTGGTACCGGTGGGGGTAAGGACAATGGTGGTGACGACAAGAACGAAAGTGGGCGAGGGAAACGGGAGGAAAAACAGGAGTACAGACAAGGAAAGCATCACAAATGCTTGTTTATTGGTCTATTTTGTAGCTACATGTGTTCTAATATGTGAAGGCAAAAGATTTTATTTCAGCTCGAAAGATAGTATTTTAGGGGTCAAAAGAGGGACTTTGACAATGACTAAAGACTGACTGAGACATTTTTCAAGCAATTTATACGGTATAAAGAACTCGTGTTTGGCGAAACTCACATTTGGCGGTAGTTTCACCAGACTAATTAATTCGGCAAATCGGGGGGCTTACTGTACTTTATTTGTACCACTTTGTTCCTATGCACCTGCCAGGGTCTGCGAGATGAGGTGATCAAGTCAGAGACTCAATTCCAACTGCAGGCAGCTGAGAAGGAGATCCTGAGCTTCAAACAACAACAAGCAAGTGAAGAGATCAAACTGTATCTTTCCAATGATCCTCAAGACAAAAAGAAATCCCTAAGGTGAGAAAGTATTTCTTTCTCCACAAGTAGTTTTCCTAGTGTGTGTCATACAACCCAAAACTCAATTTACAAATAAATGACAAACAATTTTTTTCTAAGTTATTGACAAAATAATTGTCTTTTATTCTGATTTATAAAAACATTGATCTTTTTCCACTCGTGAATATAGGCCTAAAAAAGAAAAACAAAGAAATCACTAAAAATAAAAATGCATGATTAATCCTAATTTTCAAGTGAAAAAATACTCATTTGCACACAGAGATTTAGCTGTACAGTGGCACTTGCTATGTGGTGCAGGAGGCACGGATGCATAGTAAACCCTCTCCACTTACTACAGCAGTCCATACATAGAGATAAAGATGAGCATGCTACAAAGGAGGAAGGATCTGTGAGGCACACTTCCCCATGAGTCTCTGTTGCAGGGAGCAGCTGGTCACCAACATAGCAGAGCAGGAACGACTTGGCCGTCTCCTGCGGGAGGACCAGAAGGCAGTGAAGGACCTGGTGCAGACGTCTGCCAAGCAGCTCGGGATGTGGCGTGATGTTGTTAAGTATGTTCCTGGTGCCTTGGTGCATTGCCTGGTGTGGTGCAAGTCTTCTTTTATTCCCTTCCATCCAAATTGTGTGTGTCATTTTGTCGGTGCAAGTCTTCTTTACTTCCTTCCATCCCAACTGCATGTCTCATTTTGTTGGTACAAGTTTTCTTTATTCCTTTCCATCCTAATTGTGTGTCTCATTTTGTTAGTGAAGGTCTTCTTTTCATCCTTTTATTTTATTTATTTTGTTTATGTAGTCTCGATTTTATTTTTTCAATTTTTGACTCTTGTGTCTTGATGGATATGTCTCTAATTTTCTTCCTTCCATTCTCAGTTGCCTTCCCATTTCATAAGGATGTCATTTACTTCTGCAGATCATGATTAACTTCCTACAGCTTGCCATCACTTGTCTCATGTCTGTATGAATGTGTATTAACTTACTTGTGATATACAGTGTCTAAGCCCTCTCTTTATCTATATCTATCCAGTCTTTTTTTCAATTGATGTACAGTTTCTGCCTTTATATCTTTTTCTTTTAGTTAATTTCTAAAATTTGCACAGTACTACTTATATAAGAAAGAAACTATATTTTTCTAACATCTCTCAGACATCTTCCCTTCCTCAATTTTTTTACTAAGCGATCTTGTGCTTTGAATGTCATATTCCTCTCTCAGGATCAGTTTCTCATTCATTTGATCCATTCCTTTCATCAATTTATAAACTTGTATCAGATCCCATGTCTCCCTTCTCTGTTCCAGAGTTGGTAGATCCATAGCCTTTAGTCTCTCCTCATGTCATCCCTTCAAATTCTGGAACCATTCTTGTAGCCATTTTTTGTAGTCTCTCCAACTTCCTTATGTATTTCTTCTTGTGAGGGGTCCACACAACTCCTGGGTCTTATTATAGTACTTATCAATTTCTTCATCATTTCTTTGTCCATGTAGTGAAATACTATTCCAATATTCCTTAGCAAATTATGTGTCTCTCTGAAAATTTTATCAATATGGCTTACCTGTTGATTGTTTTCTTTCATCGTCACTCCTAGGTCCTTTTTTACTTTCTTCAGTTCTACTCCATCTCCCATCTTATAGATTCCCACTGGTCGTCTTTCACTCTCTCCTATTTCCATGACATGGCTTTTGTCCACATTGAATTCCATCTCCCACTTCTTACTCCATTTCCAAATCTTATTTAGGTCTTCCAGCAGTATTTCACAATCCTCTTTTTGCTGTATAACTCTGCACAGTTTCACATCGTCCACAAACAGATTTATGTAACTGTTCACATCCTCTGGCATGTCATTTATATATGTATTTACCTATTTGTATTTACCTATTTGTGTATTACAGAGCCCGAGCTAAGCTCTCTGTGTCCTGTCTCCTTGTCCATTCCTGTCATATCTCTCTTTCATCTGATTGACACACACCGCGTCAACGACATGACTGCTCAGTTTATTCCACTTATCAATGCTACGATGCGGGAAACTGTATTTTCTCACGTCATTTAGACAGATGTCCTTTATTAGCTTTTTTCCATGTCCTCGGAGATAATTACTTGTGGTCACCTTTATCAACTCTCTATCCAGTATGTCAATCTTGTTCACCAATTTATACATAGTTATCATGTCTCCTCTTGTTCTTCTCTCTTCTAATGTGGTCAGCCCCAGCTTCCTCAGTCTTTCCTCACAGTCTAACTCCCTGAGTCCTGGTACCATCCTTGTTGCCAGCCTTTGTACCCTTTCTTTCTACCTTCTTCACATTTTTCTTCATATGTGGTGGCCAGACACATGCTGCATATTCTAGCTGTGTGTGTGTGTGTGTGTGTGTGTGTGTGTGTGTGTGTGTGTGTGTGTGTGTGTGTGTGTGTGTGTGTGTGTGTGTGTGTGTGTGTGTGTGTGAGATTTACCATGGTTGTCTGCTGGTCACCCAGCTAGCCTTCCCCGTTATGAAGCGAGCTCAGAGGTCATAGACTGATCTTCGGGTAGGACTGAGATCATAACACACTCCACACACCGGGAAAGTGAGGCCACAACCCCTCAAGTTACATCCCGTACCTATTTACTGTTAGGTGAACAGGGGCTACACATTAAGGGTTGATTCACACCATAGGTTCGATCGTGCTCCGCTCTCGCTCCAGTCTCGGTCCGGTCCAGTAATGTTTAATGCATTTCAATGTAAGCATTCACACTGGCGGTAACAGTTCGCTCTCGCTCCAGTCGTGATACATTCAAAAGATATTTTGACTGGAGCGAGACCGGACTGTTGCAGCCAGTGTGAACTAGCAACGGTCCGCTCCAGTCATGATTCAGCCTTTGTATGGGGAAATGTTTCTGCCTTTCATCCTATAAAACATGGAGGATCAGAAGAAAACACTACAATGGGATCATGCAAAAGGTGGATAAATAATTAGATAGAGAATAAAATTTTATTTATCACTAATATAAGGATAATTTTTACAGTTGGCATATATATATATATATATATATATATATATATATATATATATATATATATATATATATATATATATATATATATATATATATATATATATATATATATATATATATATATATATATATATATATATATATATATATATATATATATATATATATATATATATATATATATATATGAGTACACTGGAAAAAATATGCAAAAGTTAATTACATCTTGTGGTTTTCATCCTCAATTTTTAGAGTAGTTTTTTTTCAAATGTTCCAATGTTCACAAGTAGTTGAAAAATTTAGTCTCATCATCAATATGATGAGGATATAAAGTATGGAACTCTCCTTCACTCTTTCTATCTTTCAGCATAGGATGAACCCACAATCTACTTTTTTGCTTTCTTTCTTCTTCGTTAAGTGCAGTGGCGATCACTGCCAAATTGGATGGAGAAAAGTCACTCATCCTCCGTCACTGGTGGTGTGACTTCCACTAGTGTTGAAGGAGAGGAAGGGATGGGACCGATAGCGGAGCGAGAGCAGATCGTACATGTGAATGCACCAGGACCTTGACCGGAGTGAGATTGGAGCGAGAGCGAAGCCAGACCGGACCGATAGTGTGAATCAACCCTAAGAGGTTTGCCCATTTGCCTCGCTGCTTTCCAGGACTCGAACCTGAACCCTCTCAGTTGTGAGCCGAGCGTGCTAACCACTACTCTATACGGTGTGTG
The DNA here is from genome assembly GCF_017591435.1 of Portunus trituberculatus. Taxonomy (NCBI): domain Eukaryota; kingdom Metazoa; phylum Arthropoda; class Malacostraca; order Decapoda; family Portunidae; genus Portunus; species Portunus trituberculatus. The sequence continues at coordinate 11,468,707 of NC_059293.1, forward strand.
TGTGTGTGTGTGTGTGTGCTTCAGAATTTTTGTCTCCTATTCTTCCATGTGTTCACTATCCCTCCCGCTCAGCCTGCGACCTTACCTCGTACAGAAAGGATTACATCCATCAGTTTGGCCTTTGCATGGATACTTGATGGTCACGCAATCTCCACCATACAGGTTATGTACTTCCAATGTATAAGAAGGATTGTTACCACCCGCATGGACATGGACATGCGAATGGAGTATCATCATGGGGCTCATAGTGTCCTGTCTCCATGTCTCCATTTATCCAATCTTTCCTTAAAGTTATGCACATTATGTGCTGTAACAACTTCATTATTCAATGCATTCCACTTCTCCACCGTTCTGTGTGGAAAATTGTATTTTTCCAGTATGGTTCACACACTGCTTCATCCTAATCTTCTTTACACGTCCTCTTGTTCTTCCATCTTCTTTTGTCACCAGCACCAGGTCTTTCTTGTCTATCTTTTCAATGCCACTGACTACCTTTTACACTGTTATTAGGTCCCCTCATTCTCTTCTATCTTGTAAGGTTGGTAGTCCCATTTCCTTCAGTTGCTCTTCATATGTTAGGTCTTTTAGTTCCGGCACCATCTTTGTAGCAATCTTCTGTATCCTTTCTAATCTTCTTATATCCTTTTTAGAGCTCAGAGACCCACACCACTGCTGCATGTTCCAGCTTTGGATGTATCATTCTTGTGATGATTTTTTTCATCATATCTTTGTCCATGTATTGAAATGCCACTCTCATATTTGTCAACATTTTATATAATAATCCAAATATCTCGCTTATATGTTTTTCAGGGTTCAAATTTTCCTGTATAATCACTCCCTCATCTTTGTGTGTGTGTGTGTGTGTGTGTGTGTGTGTGTGTGTGTGTGTGTGTGTGTGTGTGTGTTTCACCTCGGTTGCCTGCTGGTCACCCAGCCAGTCTTCCCCATTACGGAGCGAGCTCAGAGCTCATAGAGCTCATAGACCAATCTTCGGGTAGGACTGAGGCCACATCAACACACAACACACACCGGGAAAGCAAGGCCACAACCCCTCGAGTTACATCCTGTACTTATTTACTGCTAGGTGAACAGGGGCCACACATTAAGAGGCTTGCCCATTTGCCTCCACTTACCGTGTGTGTAATTCACTGTTTGATCTGCTGCAGTCTCTGACGAGACATTACCTACGTTACCCTACGAAACGAGCTCAAAGCTCATTATTTCCGATCTTCGGATAGGCCTGAGACCAGGCACACACCACACACCGGGACAACAAGGTCACAACTCCTCGATTTACATCCCGTACCTACTCACTGCTAGGTGAACAGGGGCTACCCTACGGAACGAGCTCAAAGCTCATTATTTCCGATCTTCGGATAGGCCTGAGACCAGGCACACACCACACACCGGGACAACAAGGTCACAACTCCTCGATTTACATCCCGTACCTACTCACTGCTAGGTGAATAGGGGCTACACGTGAAAGGAGACACACCCAAATATCTCCGGGGAATTGAACCCCGATCCTCTGGCTTAGCGCTCTAACCACTGAGCTCAGAGCTCATAGACCAATCTTCGGGTAGGACTGAGGCCACATCAACACACAACACACACCGGGAAAGCAAGGTCACAACCCCTCGAGTTACATCCTGTACTTATTTACTGCTAGGTGAACAGGGGCCACACATTAAGAGGCTTGCCCATTTGCCTCGCCGCTTACCGTGTACAACCCCTCGAGTTACATCCTGTACTTATTTACTGCTAGATGAACAGGGGCCACACATTAAGAGGCTTGCCCATTTGCCTCGCCGCTTACCGTGTGTGTGTGTGTGTGTGTGTGTGTAATTACACTTAGTTGTATTTACCTGGTTGTAGTTTTACCTGTGTGTGTGTGTGTGTGTGTGTAATTCACCTTGGTCGTCTGTTGGTCACCCAGCTTCCCCATTACGGAGCGAGCTCAGAACTCATAGACCGATTTTTGGGTAGGACTAAGACCACATCAACACACAGCACACACTGGGAAAGCGAGGCCACCACCCCTCGAGTTGCATCCCGTACCTATTTACTGCTAGGTGAACAGGGGCCACATATTATAGAGGCTTGCCCATTTGCCTCGCCGCTTACCGGGACTCGAACCCGGCCTTCTCGATTGTGAGTCGAGCGTGCTAACCACTACACTACGCGGTGTGTGTGTGTGTGTGTGTAATTCACCACAGTCGCCTGCTGGTCACCCAGCCAGTCTTCCCCATTACGGAGCGAGCTCAGAGCTTATAGACCGATCTTCGGGTAGGACTGAG